>NC_064561.1:58447197-58771697 GCF_937001465.1 Orcinus orca | reverse complement strand
TTTTTGTTTGCAAAGTGTTCTGATAGCGGCCTCTTCTTACAGGTTTCCTAGCAGGCTTGTGCATCATACCTGGTAGGGATTTTTTTGAGTCCTGACTCCAGAGGACAACTGTATGTTTGTTTCACAAGTGTCAGCATCCCTTCATTGACTTGCAAAGCAGTGGGTGAGCTGTGCATGGAAACACTGCATTGCTGGGCATACAGTACGTCTCTGGAAAAGTCGTGGTCCTTTGACATCAGCCTTGCAGTCACCAACGAGGTGAAATCCCCCACATTTGACAGATGAAGACATGAGGCTCACAGTGGCAGTGACCACAGACATGATAATGGCACTGTTTTTCATCACTTACCAAAATGCCAGGCTGTTTTACATGCAGTATCTCATTTAATCCTCCCAAGAGCCCCATAAGGGAGCTATTATTATCCCTATTTCACACCTGGGGAAACTGGGGCCTGGAGAATTTGCATAGCTTTCTCAAGGGCATGGCAGAACCAGGCTAGAGTCTATGTCTTGTCTTGCCAGAGGCCTGGTGGAGGTGGCAGCACAGGGCTGGCTTCGTGGGTATGGGACCTGTATAGTCACACAGGGCCCCATGCTTGGAAGGGGCCCATATTCAAGATAATGCTCTGCTATTTCCTTCTTGACATTTTCAACAGTCTTTGAGCAAGTGTCCCTATTTTCATTTTTCTATGGGCCCTGCCAACTTTATAGTTGGTCCTGCAGGAGCTGAACCCTTCTGGGAGTAGCGGGGTACTTCTGGCTTCCCCTCACCCCTTTCTCCCCACTCTGCCTATCCTAGGCCCTATTTGATACGCAGAACGAACTACGGACACACATCCCAAACTTCACTTTCAACCTGGGCTACTCAGGGAAATTCTTCCACACAGGTAAGTGGGCCTGGCTCTGCCCCCACTAGCAACTTCCAGGGGCCCTCAACATCCAGACCCTCGGAGTGCTATGCCGTGGGGTCAGCAGGTGGGCGGATGGGCCCACTTAGGGCCACATTTGACCTCTGTGGCCTCTCCCAGAGCCAGACAGCCCACAGAGCAGTCGCAGCCCCAGGCAGAGGGCATTTGGAGACAGCGGTAACACACGATGGCCCCCACTCATCTGTCCCTGGGCCTCAGGCTCTGCTGTTCAGGGGGGTGGGCATCTTCTCCCTCTTGTCTCCCTCTCACCACCACCTTTTAATATTCTTTGTACTACTTAAGCCTTAGAAAGGAATTGGTTGAATTTTAAGAATTTTACAGAAATATGTAGCAGAGAAAATGAAAATGCCCTATAACTGTACCCACCCCAGAGATGAGCACTGTCACGAGTTTTTCTTTTTTTTTTAATTTTATTGGAGTATAGTTAATTTACAGTGTTGTGTTAGTTTCAGGTGTACAGCAGAGTCATTCAGTTATACATATATTTATTCTTTTTTAGATTCTTTCCTCACATAGGTTATCACAGAATTTTTTTTGTTTTTTGGCTGTGCTGCCTGGCTTGTGGGATCTTAGTTCCCTGACCAGGGATTGAACCCAGGCCCTCAGCAGTGAAAGTGTGGAGTCCTAAACACTGCACCACCAGGGAATTCCCTCATCACAGACTATTGAGTATAGTTCCCTGTGCTATTCAGTAGGTCCTTGTTGGTTATCTATTTTATACATGGTAGTGTATGTTAATCCCAAGCTCCTGATTTATCCTTCCCCACCATGTTTCCCCTTAGGTAACCATAAGTTAGGTAACCATTTTTGATATCTGTAAGTCTGTTTCTGTTTTGTAAATAAGTTCATTTGTATCATTTTTTAAAAAATTAGCTTCCACATATGAGTGATATGATATGTGCCTTTCTCTGTATGGCTTAGTTAGTATGATAATCTCTAGGTCCATCCATGTTGCTGCAAATGGCATTATTTCATTCTTTTTTATGGCTGTGTAATATTCCATTGTATATATGTACCACCTCTTTTTAATCCATTTGTCTGTTGATGGACATTTAGGTGGCTTCCGTGTCTTGGCTGTTGTAAATAGTGCTGCAGCGGACATTGGGGTGCGTGTATCTTTTCAAATTATGGTTTTCTCTGGATATATGCCCAGGACTGGGATTGCTGGATCATATGGTAGTTCTATTTTTAGTTTTTTAAGGAACCTACATACTGATTTCCATAGTGGTTGTACTAATTTACATTCCCACCAACAGTACAGGAGGGTTCCCTTTTCTCTGCACCCTCTCCAGCATTTATTATTTGTAGACTTTTTTTTGGTTGCACTGCGTGGCATGTGGGACCTTAGTTCCCTGATCAGAGATTGAATCCACATCCCCTGCATTGGAAGCACGGAGTCTTAACCACTGGACCCCCAGGGAAGTCCCTGTTTGTAGACTTTTTGATGATAGCCATATTGACCAGTGTGAGGTGATACCTCATTGTAGTTTTGATTTGCATTTCTCCACTAATTAGTGATGTTGAGCATCTTTTCAAGTGCTTTTTGGCTTTCTGTATATCTTCTTTGGAAAAATGTCTATTTAAATCTTCTGCCCTTTTTTTTTTTTTTTTTCCGGTACACGGGCCTCTCACTGTTGTGGCCTCTCCCGTAGCGGAGCACAGGCTCTGGACTCGCAGGCTCAGCGGCCATGGCTTACGGGCCCAGCCGCTCCGCGGCATGTGGTATCTTCCCGGACCGGGACATGAACCCGCGTCCCCTGCATCGGCAGGCAGACTCTTAACCACTGTGCCACCAGGGAAGCCCTCTGTCCATTTTTTGATTGAGTGGTTTGTTTTTTTGACATAGAGCTGCCTGAGCTGTTTTGTATATTTTGGAGATTAACCCTTGTCAATCACTTCCTTTGCAAATATTTTCTCCCATTCTGTGGGTTTTCTTTTCATTTTGTTTATGGTTTCTTTTGCTGTGCAGAGCTTTTAAGTTTAATTAGGTCACATTTGTTTATTTTTGTTTTTATTTTCATTACTCTAGGAGGTGGATCAGAAAAGATATTGCTGTGATTTATGTCAAAGAGTGTTCTGCCTTTGTTTTCCTCTAAGAGTTCTATAGTGTCTGGCCTTACATTATTTGATCCATTTTGAGTTTATTTTTGTGTATGGTGTTAAGGAATGTTCTAATTTCATTCTTTAACATGTAGCTGTCCAGTTTTCCCAGCACCACTTATTGAAGAGACTGTCTTTTCTCCATTGTATATTCTTGTCTCTTTTGTTATAGATTAATTGACCATAGGTGCATGAGTTTACTTCTGGGCTTTCTGTCCTGTTCCATTGATCTATATTTCTGTTTTTGCACCAGTAGCATACTGTTTTGATTACTGTAGCTTTGTAGTATAGCCTGAAGTCAGGGAGCTTGATGCCTCCAGCTCCGTTTTTCTTTCTGAGGATTGCTTTGGCTATTTAGGGTCTTCTGTTTTTCCATACAAATTTTAAAATATTTTTGTTGTAGTTCTGTGAAAAATGCCATTGGTAGTTTGATAGGGATTGCATTGAATCTGTAGATTGCCTTGGGTAGTATAGTCCTTTTGACAATATTGATTCTTCCAATCCAAGAACATGGTATATCTTTCCATCTGTTTGTGTCATTTTCAGTTTCTTTCATCAGCATCTTATAGTTTTCAGAGTACAGGTCTTTTGCCTCGTTAGGTACTTTTATTCCTAGGTATTTTATTCTTTTTGATGCAATGGTAAATGGGATTGTTTCCTTAATATCTCTTTCTTTTTGGCCGCGCCATGCGGCATGTGGGATCTTAGTTCCCCGACCAGTGATCGAACCTGTGCCCCCTGCATTGGAAGCATGGAGTCTTAACCACTGCACTTGTAGATTTTCTGTCTGGATCATCTGTCCATTGGTGTGGGTTGTAAAGTCCCCTACTATTATTGTGTTACTGTTCATTTCCCCTTTTATGGCTGTTAGCATTTGCCTTATGTATTGAGGTGCTCCTATGTTGGGTGCATATATATTTACAATTGTTGTATCTTCTTCTTGGATTGATCCCTTGATCATTATGTAGTGTCCTTCCTTGTCTCTTGTAAGAGTCTTTATTTTAGAGTCTATTTTGTTTGATATGAGTATTGCTACTCCAGCTTTCTTTTGATTTTCATTTGCATGGAATATCTTTTTCTGTCCCCTCACTTTCAGTCTGTCTGTGTCCCTGTGTCTGAAGTGGGTCTCTTGTAGACAACATATATATGGGTCTTGTTTTTGTATCCATTCAGCGAGCCCATGTCTTTTGGTTGAAGCATTTAATCCATTTAATTTAAGGTAATTATTGAAATGTATGTTCCTATTGCCATTTTGTTAATTGTTTTGGACTTGTTTTGGGAGGTCTTTTTTCTTCCCTTCCTCTTTTGTCCTCTTGTGATTTGATGTCTATCTTTAGTGTTGTGTTTGGATTGCTTTTTCTTTTTTTGTGTGTGTGTCTGTTGTAGACTTTTGGTTTGCAGTTCCCATGAGGTTTTGATATAGCAGACTATATATGTACAAGATTGTTTTAAGTTGCTGGTCTCTTAATTTCCAGTGCATTTCCAATATCCTGCATTTGTACTCTCCTCTTCTCATGATTGCTGGTTTTGATATATTTGTGTGTGGATGATTTCCTACCTTTACATTATGTTGCCTTTACTGGTGAGCTTTCCTATTTGTAATTCTCTTGATTCTAGTTGTGGCCTTTTCTTTTCTGCCTAGAGAAGTTCCTTTAGGATTTGTTCTAAGGCTGGTTTGGTGGTGCTGAATTCACTTTGCTTTTACTTGTCTGTAAAGCTTTGATTTCTCCATCAAATCTGAACGAGAGCCTTGCTGGGTATTCTTGGTTGTAGGTTTTTCCCTTTTATCACTTTAAATATATCGTGCCACTCCCTTCTGGCCTGCAGAGTTTCTGCTGAAAAATCAGCTGATGACCTTTTGGGGATTCCCTTGTATGTTATTTGTTGCTTTTAATAATTTTTCTTTGTCTTTAATTTTTGTCAGTTTGATTAATATGTGTCTCGGCATGCTCCTCCTTGGGTTTATCTTGTATTGGACTCTGCATTTCCTGGACTTGAGTGACTGTTTCCTTCTCCTGTTAGGGAAGTTTTCTGCTATAATATCTTCATATATTTCCTCAGGCCCTTTCTCTCTCTCTTCTCCTTCTGGGACCCCTATAATGCAAATGTTGGTGCATTTAATGTTGTTCCAGAAGTCTCTGAGACTGTCCTCATTTCTTTTCATTCTTTTTTCTTTATTCTTTTCTGTGGCAGTGATTTCCACCATTCTGTCTTCCAGCTCACTGATTCATTCTTCTGCTTCAGTTATTCTGCTGTTGATTCCTTCTAGTGTATTTTTCATTCCAGTTATTGTATTCTTCATCTCTGCTTGTTCTTTAAATCTCTAGCTCTTTGTTAAACATCTTGTGTATCTTCACAATCTGTGCTTCTATTCTTTTTCCGAGATCTTGGATCATCTTTACTATCATTACTCTAAATTCTTCTTCAGGTAGGTTGCCTGTCTCCATTTCATTTAATTGTTCTTGTGGGTTTTTATCTTGTTCCTTCATCTGGAATGAGTTTATTTTTTATTTTTGAGCCTTAAGGGTTGAGGTTGAAGGCTCAGGGTTGCCTGGTTCATACTTGCCCTCCTCTTGGGGGCTTTCCCAAGGTCCTCACAAGCTGCCCCTTGGGACTGGGCAGAAGGGAACAGCCTCTGAGTAGTCATCTGTAGTGAGCATTCCCTCGAGCTGCCTTTTGCGTGGGCCACAGTGAGGACAGCCTCTCTTGAGTTCTAGGCAAACCCTATTAGTCTGCAGTTCTGGGAGGAAAGTCTGCAGCATAGCTCCAAAGCCAAATAAGAGCAACACTTGGTTGTCTGTGTGTATTTTTATATTCTTAACCCTTAGCATATCAAATGTAGTTGTAGTGATATACACAAGACAGGGTTAAACATCTTGTACATATACAAAGAGCATCTACAAGTCAATAAGTAAAAGACAAATGACCCAGTAGAAAAATAGGAATAGGATCACAGCAGGCAAGTCAGAGCTAGAAGAAACCATTAGAATCATTGCCTCTGAACTGCATATTGCATAGACAGGCCCCAAGGGCCAGAGATGGGGAGTACTTAGCCAAAGTCACCCACTGAGTCAAGGCCATACTCAAATCCAGGGCCCTGGACTGGGGCTCTATCTGCCCCACACTGTAGCTCACGGAACCGCTCTAAGCAGCTCTCACGTGGGCTGTGGCCGTGCACACCCATCACCGGGCCTCATGGCAGGTGGGCCGGGCTGAGCTGCCTGTGCTCGGGCTGTAGGTACTGATGCTGAGGACGCGGGGGACGACCTGCTGCTGTCGTACGTGAAGGAGTTTTGGTGGTTCCCCCACATGTGGAGCCACATGCAGCCCCACCTTTTCCACAACCAGTCCGTACTGGCTGAGCAGATGGCCCTGAACAAGAAGTTCGCTGTCGTGAGTAAGATTCCCTACAGGGCAGAGCCGGGAGGGCTCGGGGCGGGGCTGGGGGTCAGAACTACTGGCCTTGTGCTGCTTCTGCAGTTCGTCTGACAGCTGTTTATTAACATCTTTATAGCTGCTGTCTCGTTGAAGCCTCACAGGGATCCCAAGAGGCTGGTATCTCAATAGCCTCATTTTAAACAAGAAACTGGAGCTCTGGGAGGCCATACCAGCTAATAAGAGGTCCGTGCAGGACTTAAACCCAGGCCTGTTTGCTTCCTGAGCCCAAGCTCTCATCTTCAGGCTAGAGTGGGTACCCCAGAAGGCTGGAGGAGATGCCCAGCAAGGAGGGGATGAAGCCTGCTTGCTGGCTCAGCCTGAGCCACCAGCCAGTCAGAGGCCAAGAGAGGCAGGAACAGCAACCGTCCTTGTTCCTCACTCCTGGTGCTGGAGGAAGTGAATGCTGGGCCGAACTGGAGTCCCGGCTCGGCTGGTGCCTCTTTCCGAGACTCTGGGCCCTGAGCCTCAGCTTCCCCATCTGCACCTCAAGGGCTCAGACCCGCTGCTCTGCCGTTCTAGCCTCTGATTTTTCTCTGCAAAGGGGAGATAAAGCCCAGAGGGGAAGAAATCCTCTGCTCACCCTGCCTTGGCCCTCCTCTCCCCAGGAGCACGGCATTCCCACAGACATGGGGTACGCAGTGGCGCCCCACCACTCGGGCGTGTACCCTGTGCACGTGCAGCTGTACGAGGCCTGGAAGCAGGTGTGGAACATCCGCGTGACCAGCACAGAGGAGTACCCCCACCTGAAGCCAGCCCGCTACCGCCGCGGCTTCATCCACAACGGCATCATGGTGAGTGTGGCCCAGAGCCTGGGAGGCGGGTATGCACATGCTATCCTGGGAAGCATGAGTCTGGGGAGCTGGTTAGGGGTTTCAGGCCACTTTGTACTGTCCCCTCTGTCACCTGAGGCCCTCTATCCCAGGGAAGGAGGACTACCAGTCTGCCTCTTTCGTGAGCTACTCCTATGCTTTTGTGACAGGGGATCAGGAGATAAGCATTCTTTAATGGGCCTCTAGTGAGGCCCTGGGAAAGGCCTCTGTCTCATCCGTTTGTTGGCTTATGTAAAATGTGTGTTTGTCGCTTTTCTACACACTGGGAATACTGAAGTGCACAAAATCAAAAGTCCTCACCTTTGTAGACCTGACATTCTAGTGGCAGGAGACAGTGCATTCATAACTGTGTAAAGTATGCAATGGTCAGATGGCATAAATGCTGTGGAGAAAAAGCAAGCAGGGAATGGAGACAGGGAGTACTGAGGAGAGGAGAAGCTTAAACAGGATGGTTAGGGAGAGCCTTCCTGGGAATGAGCCATGCTGCTACATGAGGAAGAGCATGCGTGGCAGAGAAAACAAGTGCAAAGGCCCTGAGGCAGGCTTGTGCTGCGTGGTTTTGAGGACCAACTAAGAGACAAGTATGGCTGGAAGGGAGCAAGTTGGGAGGAGGTGGTAGAAGATGAGGTCAGAGGGGTGATTGATGGACCAGATCATGCAGGGCAACATAAGGCCACTGGATGGACTTTAGCTTTTAGTCTGTGATGGGAGGGTTTTGAATGGAGTGCTCTTATGATCTAACTCATATTTTAAGAGGATTTCCATCATTCTGGCTGCTATGAGTTGCAAAGCCTGTAGGGGGCCAAGTGGGGAGCAGGGAGACCAGTTAGGAGGCCGCTGCAGTCTTCCCGTTGAGGCATAGTGGCTTGGACCAGGGTGCAATGCTGGGTCGTGATCACATTCTGGACATACTTAGAAGTTACAGCCAACAGGAATTGCTGATGACTTGGATATAGAGTATGGGAGAGAGAGGTAAGGCAAGGATGACTCCAGGTTTTTGGCCTCAGCCACTGGAGTGGCTAGACGGTTCTCATCAGTCCAGATGGGCAGTCATGGGAAGGCCAGATTCATGCCTGCATCCATCTATCCTCTGACCTCCCAGGCGTTCCTACTGACTCTGGGGATGAGGCGGTGACGAGACGGGTGAGTTCTCTGCCCTCCTGGATCGCATACTAAACAGCTAAACCAATGTACAACCGAGAGTGCTACGAGGCAGGTTGTAAAGCCAGGAGAGAAGTCACCGAGTGTGCCTGGGAGAGCTGCTCTAGAGAGGGGCAGGGACCCTCGCTGGGCACACAGTCCAAGTTTCCAGAAACATTCTCACTTGACTGTCCCTGTTAGTTTGGAGTCTGCTCATTTTGTACAGAGAAATATGAAAAGTGTTTACATATGTAAAATGGCAAGGGCCCCTGGGCTTACGTGGGGAGTGTCACAGGCTGCAGGTCTTTGGTGGAGAAGACCCCCAGGGGTTGGGGTGTGTGTGGTCACACAAGAGGCTGCCTTTCTGAGGTCCCCTTTCTGGTGACCCTGCTCGTCACCATCCGTGCCTGGAGAAGCCATAGCTCCTCTCTCCCGCCCCATCCTCAGGTCCTCCCGCGGCAGACCTGCGGCCTCTTCACACACACGATCTTCTACAACGAGTACCCAGGCGGCTCCAGCGAGCTGGACAAGATCATCAACGGGGGCGAGCTCTTCCTCACAGTGCTCCTCAACCCTGTGAGTGCTCCACAGCCCTTGGCTGGCGGTGAGGAGGGGCTGCCGGACAGTCGGACAGTCGGCTGCAGCCGAGGCAGGCCTTCCCAGGCCTGGGGGGAGGGGCAGGAGCAAGTGTGCAGCCAGGAGTTGGGAAACCTGCACTCTAGCCCTGGCTGTGTCCCCGCTCCTCTGCATGACCTTGGTGGAGAATCTGAGTACTCTTTTGGTCCCTTTTATAATCTTGCACTTCCATACAATAGTGTTGGCACTTTTTTTAAAATACATTTATTTATTTGTTTATTTATTTTTGGCTGCATTGGGCCTTCGTTGTTGCGCACGGGTTTTCTCTGATTGCAGTGAGCGGGGGCTACTCTTCGTTGCGGAGCATGGGCTCTAGGCACACGGGCTTCAGTAGTTGCAGCATGCAGGCTCAGTAGTTGTGGCTTACGGGCTCTAGAGCACAGGCTCGGTAGTTGTGGCACACGGGCTTAGTTGCTCCGCGGCATGTGGGATCTTCCCGGACCAGGGATTGAACCCGTGTCCCCTGCATCGGCAGGCGGACTCTCAACCACTGCGCCACCAGGGAAGCCCCCCCTTTTTTTTTTAACTTGTTATTTTGTTTTTTTTTTAATTTTTGAATTTAATGAATTGATTTTTTTTTATACAGCAGGTACTTATTAGTCTGCACCACCAGGGAAGTCCATTAGTGTTGGCATTTTTGTCTGTTCTTTTTCCAATCTTTGTGTTTGTGTATAAATATATAAATATTGTATAAATATACATAGTAAACTGAATCTGTTAAGCTATATATCAAACTACATATCTACATAGATGGATAGTTTAAAATGCACTATATATATAGTTCAGCTGAAAGTTCAGCTGAACTTTCTGGGTCTCTCTTTCCTTATCTGTGAAATGGAAATAATCATCCATGCTTTAATAATATTAGAGAGATATCAAGTGGTGGTGTTATCAGCTTTATGGGGTAACCGTGTACCCCTTATCTTCCATGCACCCCCTCACCCTCCTGCCAAAAAAGTAGAAAAGAGCACCCATATGACTGCACAGGAGGTCAGCTTCCCCCTTCAGGTGTCAGACCAGATTCACCTGGCTGTACCTAGCCCAAGCTCACACGGTGAGTTTATTGACGGCCCCGGTGAACCTTGGACTGGTCATTGAGCGCGGCCCTACAAGCTCAAGCAAGACCAGAGGGTCAGAAGTGGGGGTGAAGGTAGTGAAAGGGGCTCAGAGGCTGACTGGCCCCGCCTCGCATCTTCCCTCCCCGGAGCAGATTAGCATCTTCATGACGCACCTGTCCAACTACGGGAACGACCGCCTGGGCCTGTACACCTTCAAGCACCTGGTGCGTTTCCTGCACTCTTGGACCAACCTCCGGCTGCAGACACTGCCCCCGGTGCAGCTGGCCCAGAAGTACTTCCAGATCTTCTCTGAGGAGAAGGACCCGCTCTGGCAGGTGGGTGGGATGGGTGGCCTGGGTGCCTCATTGCAGGGATGGAAAGCCTACCACCCATGGGCATGCACCCCAGGTATGGTCTCAGGGACTCAGTCCTCAGGCCCTCATGCTCTCTCAAGTGTAAACTCAGGGGCACACTTGCTCACCAGCGTGGGCATGCTTGCTTGTTCTTGTGCACACTAGACCTTCCATGCAGACCTGTGTGCATGCATACTCACCTCTGAAAAACAGCACCACAGAACTGTAGGTGAACACAGTGTACACAAGTGTGGAAAGCAGCTGCCCTGCCTGGCATGTACCTTCTCACTCCAGCAGGCTCTGAGCATGGGGAAGGGGACTGATCAGAGGGCTTGGGGGACAGTTCTTGGGGAAGTTGCCCCAGGGCGCTGTAAAAAACTGGAAGCAGAAGCTGGAATTGATGGTCTCAGGGGTCCACAAACCATGGCTTGTGAGCCAGTCTGGCCTGCAGTCTGTTTTTGTAAATAAAGTTTTATTGGAACATGGCCACACTCATTCTTGTACGTACCATCTGTGGCTGCTTTCAAGCTACAACAGCAGAGCTGAGTAGTTGCAACAGACCGGATAGTACCCAAGCCTAAAATACAATATTTACTAAACATTTCAAAAGATTTACTAAACTTTATAGAGAAAGTTTGCTGACCTCTTGCTGAACTTTTAAATTCAACAATAGGAGCTCGTGAGCCAAGTGTTGTGCTGTGCATTTTACTAGGCTATGTCTGGGAGCGTGAGACTGACTAGAAATGGTCGCTGCCTGCCAGCCGTTCAGTGTCCCGAGATGGGGATGTGACAAGGGCACATGCAGTTACACTTGTCATTCAGGGCTGTAAGAGCCACATATCCATGTGCAGTGGGAGTCCAGTGTCCATTCTTGGGCACCCCTGACATCTCTTCCCCTGTTGTTTTAGGATCCCTGTGAAGACAAACGCCATAAAGACATCTGGTCCAAGGAGAAGACGTGTGACCGCTTCCCAAAGCTCCTCATCATTGGCCCCCAGAAAACAGGCAGGTCTCTCCATTCTTGACCAGCCTCCCCCAGTGCCTGCTCTCTCAGCCACAGGATTCTGGGGGCCACCATGCCCTATTCCCACTCCCCAGTAATCTGCCCCCTCTTTCCCAGGAAGTGAGAGTGAAGCTGGGGTGAACATGAATTGCCCATCAGTGTGGAGGTGGGAAGAGGATAGAGGATGGGCATTGGATTCTCCTATCTGTCCTGAACCACAGCCTCAGGGAGCTCTCCCTGTGTCCTGGTGGGAGTCTCAGAGTAAAATCAGAGAAGCCCAGATCGGCTACTCTGCATGTTGGAGCAGTGCCAGGCAAAACTGGTTCAGAGCAAAGAAGACTGTGATCAATTAGTCATGTCTGCCAGAGGTACAGGAGGGAGCAGAGAAGAGATGGTTGCTAAGTATTTACCATGTGCACTATATGGCATGGACGGGTACTCCCATGTTACAGACAAAACACTCAAGGCTCAGAGAAGTTAAGTGATTTCCCTAACACATTTAGTTAGGAAATGGCAGATCCAGGTCTGGAACCCTGGTCTCTGTGACCCCAAAACTTATACTCTTGATCACCAAACTCTGTAGTCTCCATCTCTTCTGGAACCTCTCATTATAGCATATTACCTGTAGTCTCACATGTAGGAAAGGAATGAACTCTCTAAAGGAGGGGGTCGGTCCTGTACTGTCAATTAGGGGAGGGAGTATGAGTGAAGGAAGGGTACCCAAAGAGGAGGCATCTGAGCCAGATTTCTTAGCCCTTCAAGAATTTCATATCAGCACACTGGAGAGTCTGGAACTCCCTTGTCCTTGAGTTCCTCCCAAGTGCCAGAGAGCACAGAGGCCCAGAGCCAGAGGGACCAGCAGAAACCGTCTAATTCCTGGATTATGAGGAGACAGTAATCCAGTGGACATGACTGCTGGAGTACAGTGGTGAGAGGATTCTGAGGCCAAGTCTTTGTTTAGTGATGAAGAATGCTGTGATGGTTTAGTGATGTCTGCAGTGGATGCAGGCGTTGGCGCGCCCACGTTCAAGCCATGTATTTGTCCATCCTGAGTTTAGTATGATTCCTTCATGGTAGAGATGAGGAAACTAAACCCAGAGAAGGGAAGGGACTTTTCCAGTATCTCCCAGTGAGTAATGGAGAGCCAGGACCAGAACCCAGAATTTCAGACTCCATCTTTGTGTTGGCGTGCTGGGCCCAGGTCTCACCTACCTTCCCTCCCCACAGGCACCACGGCCCTCTACCTGTTCCTGGGCATGCACCCCGACCTCAGCAGCAACTACCCCAGCTCTGAGACCTTTGAGGAGATCCAGTTTTTTAATGGCCACAACTATCACAAAGGCATCGACTGGTGAGTGGGCCTTTCTGTCAACAGTGGGATGGGATGGTCACCATGGAGTTTGCCCAGGAGGAGGTCTGCTGTGGCCACAGCAGGAAGCAGCTGGCGCTCGCTTACACACAGCTAATTCCTGTAAACAGGGACAAAACATGGTGACCCTTGAGTCATGATGCTGGAGCCTGGTCACAGATGGGATAGTTGATGAGGAAGCCCTTTGCCCCTTTACATTATTGCCTGGGCTCTGAGAATACTAAGAAATCAAAGTCCAGCCCCTCCCTCGCCTGCACAGAAACACCCTGAGTCCCAGAGGAGAAGAGGAACATGCCCGAGGTCCCGAGAGCTGGGGCTGAAATCCAAGGGTTCTGACCCGAAGGCTGGCCCTTCCCACTGTGTATGGCTGACTGTGGAGCAGGAGGTGCTCTTGTGAGCCCTTCCGAGGTGGCTTTCTAGCCTTCAGGGAGTCTCCTGGGGAGGTGGTTGAAATTGCAGATTCTCACCAGAACCTGTCACCAGCGGTTGTAACACATGTATTACTCTTGTTTATTATTTTTATGTCAGTGATTTACCTGAGTAGAGAGATCATGGGCATTCTTCTGTTTGTGTTGTGGTATTTTTCTGTGTGTATTTCCATCAGTCTCTTTCTAGCTGTCTTTCAATTAACCAATCATCTGTCTGTCAATCTACCTGTCTATTTCTCGCTCCAATATTGCCACAATCTCTTATCTAAAACCCACTGTAGCCAGATGCATTATTGAAAGTCATCTCTTTCCGGATTTAGAGAGACACAGTATATTTAACAGCACCTTCACCAAGGTCTGGGGCAGTGCCCATTAGCAAATACATTAATATATCTGTAGCAAAGTATGTCAATATTTATGCCAAGTAAGATTCATAAGTCCAGTTTTGCTGCCAAATGTCTTTGCTACAAACTTAGGAAAAAAGCTTCTTTCTCAGAGCTTTCTCCATTTAGATACAACAAATGATGGATTGTGGACGTAAAAATGCTATTTTGTAGAGAAAATTCGGAAATGTGAGAGAGCTAGCAGTTTCTCGGCTCCATTCTCAAGATTTTGATTTTGTTTGTAGGGGTGCAGAAATCTCACAAGCCCCCAGGTGATTCTGATTTCTGATAAAGGGGTCCCTGGGACCACCTAAGAGAAACCCTATCTCACAGGATAGAGTAGGGATCCTACGTCCTTAACTGGGGTAGGCTTTGTGGGGTTTGGTTCCCTCAAACCCCTGGAGTTGTACCTCTATTTTGCCTCAGTAGGTGCTCCTGGGAGGGTCTGGAGTGTTCACTTAGTTTTCTGAGGGCCCCTCAACCTACAGGTGATCTCAAAGGACTGGTGTGGACAGTCACTCTGGGTGTGATGTGGGAGGTTCATCTGGGAAGCTATCAGGTTCACCCGTATGAGGCCGGGGAGGGGGTATGGGTGGCAGGAGGTGAACCCCGTCCCCGCCTTGTCTCCTGGTCCACAGTAGCAGCTTAGAAAGCACCATCAGAGGTCAGTCTGGAGGCAGCAGAGGGCGTCCCTCCCCTCAGTGCTGGCGTCCCCAGCTCAGAGGCATCCCCGCTTGCCCCCTAGCGGCAGTGAGAGTTAGGGCCCTGCCAGTTTCACTCTGGGACCATCCCATTTAGGATGGAAAGATGCAGCCCTCTTCCCATACCCTGCCACCCATACCACACCCACAAGTCTTCACATCCTCCTGACCCCAGAGTCTCCCTGAAAAAGGAATGAATTCATAAAAGGGAGACTGCCAAGTGACCACTCCGTCTAGGACCCCTGCCAGAAGTGAGTCCTTGTTTGACTGAGAGCCATGTGCCTGCTTGCTTTCTCAAGTTCCACCCCCAGCCACCGCGGCCCTCCCAGCTGCATCCCTCAGGCCCCTTCATCCTGGGTCTTGCCTGCGAGCCCTGCTCTCTGGGCTTCCTCTAGGTACATGGAGTTCTTCCCTATCCCCTCCAACACCACCTCTGACTTCTACTTTGAGAAAAGCGCCAACTACTTTGATTCGGAAGTGGCTCCCCGGCGGGCGGCTGCCCTGTTACCCAAGGCCAAGGTCTTGACCATCCTCATCAACCCAGCAGACCGAGCCTATTCCTGGTACCAGGTGAGCCGGGGTGGGGCCCTGGGTGGGGGTACGGGCTCTGTCTACCGCTCAGCCACCAATAAATACCAGCAAATATTTATTTAAAATTTATTTATTTATTTAAATTTTATTTATTTAAATTTTATTTATTTATTTTTGGCTGTGTTGGGTCTTCATTGTGGTGCATGGGCTTCTCATTGCAGTGGCTTCTCTCGTTGCGGAGCACGGGCTCTAGGCGCTTGGGCTTCAGTAGTTGTGGCTCACGGGCTCTAGAGCACAGGCTCAGTAGTTGTGTCGCACAGGCTTAGTTGCTCCGCGGCATGTGGGATCTTCCTGGACCAGGGCTCGAACCCGTGTCCCCTGCATTGGCAGGCGGATTCTTAACCCCTGGGCCACCAGGGAAGTCCCTCAGCAAATATTTATTTTGCGCCTCCTTTGTGCCAGCCCTCAGTAGGCTCCTGGAATGCCGTGGTGGGTAAGAATGGTCCCGCCTCCACTGCACTTCTAGCCCGGAGGAGAAGCCAGGCAGAAATCCATGTTGAATACCAGCCGAGTTACCTGCTCACCCTCCCAGCTTCGTCTGGGGACCTGCCTCTGACTCTGACACCAACAAGAGGTGGAGGCTGATTCCATCTTGATGAAGCCTAGATTCGGTGAACAGTGATCTGGGCTCATACTAACTGTGGCCTCCTTGCTGGGCACGGGGTGGAAGAGGGGTGGGACATCTGAGAAGGACAAGACACAGGACCTGCCATTCTTAGTGGAGAATGCAAATGCTCGATCAGGTAAGGAAGTTACGTGGACTGTGGTTTGTGCTAGAGAGTGTGACTCCTAGTTTCTACTTGACTATGTAAGAACTAGAATTTTCTTTAATTTCAATGACCTGACTTAATTTTTTCTGAACATCATTCCACTGGGCTTACAGGAAAGCTTAGGCTCTGGCCATTTGGGGGTTTTCCTCCCCTGCCTGCCAGTCTTCCTAGGATTATGCCACAGTGCCAGGGTGTGGGGCTTCCTCGTCTAGAGCCGATCAAGGAAGGCCCCTCTAGGTCTGGCCACCCTCTGAGCCTCCTCTCTGGGGCCTCATTGTGGCCACAGGCTGGTAGGAGGCAGGTGCAGACCCTCTTTGCTCCCTGTTCCCACAGACCTCTCTCTCTCTTCTCACTCCCCAAGCCTGGGGACCCTCCTCGTCTGGTGGGCAATCTCTCTCCTCCACTTGCTTCTCTAGGACTTTCTGTCTATACCTCAGTATTCTCCTTGCCTCTGGGCTTTGTCTTTGGGGGAATAAAGGCCACTTCTCTTTTCTGCTCTGCCGAGTGTTCCCCACCTCCTGGCAATGAGCAGAGATTGGCTGTCTGCTCTTATCGGGGGAAGGAAAGAGGAAGGAGAAGGCTGTAGAGGGAAAGTGGCCCTGGCTGAAGTCCGTCCCCATTCTGTTCTAATGCTCCTGCTCTACCTCTTCACCTCATTGGAACGTCACGGCAGTTTTCTAGAGGGCAGAGGGCTTTGTGCATGTCCCCTCGCATAGATGAGAAGACCAAGGTTCAGCAAGCCAGGTGACTAGCTCAAGTTCATGTGCTGCCATTTTGAACCCAGCTCCTCGAGGTCTAAGACCCTGTTCTTTCTTCTGTCCATGGTCGAGGTGGGATAAGGAGAAGGGGGACTAATTCCTACCAGGAGGATCCAGGAAGGTGCTGGAGGGAGAGGTAGGACAGTGGCCTGCCTCAGAGGGGAGGTCAGGAGGGGGAGCTGTTATGCACCATTATTGCACCTCCCCCACCCGAGCTCTGTGATCCTCAGTGGAGGTGTAGGGGCTCTTGAGGGTTACCCCTGGTGGACAGGTTCCTGATCTCTGGACTTGGGAATTATGCAGATGCCGACTGCCTGTGGCATTATTTTAGGTGGTTCAAACCTGGTGTTTTCCCCTTTCCAATTCTTTCCCAATCCTTCTGTCTTAGACTGCTTGGGTTGCCATAGCAAAATATTATAGGTTGGGTGGATTAAACAACAGAATTTTTTTCTCACAGTCCTGGAGCCTAGAAGTCTAAATCCAAGATCAAGGTGACAGTCGATTTGGTTCCTGGTGAGAGCTCTCTTTCTGGCTTTTAGACAGCCACCTTCTGTGTCCTCACATGGCAGAGCAAGCAAGCAAACTTTGGTGCCTCTTCTTACAAGGGCACCAATCCCATCACAGGGGCCCCACCCTCATGACTGTATCAGGACCTGTAGCAGACATTTGTATCTGCCTGGTGTTTGAGAACACTGCTTTATTTTTATTGTATTTATGAATGATTACCTTTATATATGACAACTGATTCTAATTTTCTATTTATGGAGACAGTATTGAGTTTTATTTTGAAATACATTTACGTGAATAAGAAAGATGATTCAATGCAAAGAAACTTACGTTGACTTGTCACATACAGGTGGTTTATGGATATGGCAGAAATCACAGAGGTGGTGTGAAGCAACCAGCATTTGGAAGCTCTGATCTAGTCCAACTCCCATCTCTCAAAGATGGGGAAACTAGGGCTCCCAGGGGCTATGACTTCCCTGAAGTCACAGGGTAATGACAGGTAGAACCAGAACTTGAACCCAGGGCTCCTGGTTCCAGCTCAGGGTCTTCTGGCTGCCTCCTGGTTTCTGTCCCACAAAAGCCTCTTCCCTTGGTCCCTCCACGTGACATGCTGACCCTCTCTCTCCCCTTGTCTGCAGCACCAGCGAGCCCATGATGACCCAGTAGCCCTGAAGTACACCTTCCACGAGGTGATCACAGCTGCGCCCGATGCATCCTTGAAACTGCGCGCCCTCCAGAACCGCTGCCTGGTCCCCGGCTGGTATGCCACCCACATTGAGCGCTGGCTCAGCGCCTTTCACGCCAACCAGGTAGCTGCCTGTCCCTGACCCTCGGGAGGGCAATCACGGCCCTGGCTCTGGGCGGTTAGCAGAGCGCCTCAAACTCTCTTTTACCAGTTACAGGGCCAGACATGGTGTCATTGGAGAGTTAGATCTTTGGGGCCTTCAAAGGTTTCAGTCTTGTTTATCCCAAGCCCTTGTCCCATCACAACAGGCTCTTTATCCCTAAGGGGACCCAAAAAGCTCTGGGATAGGCCCCTGGGAGTGAGGGAGACAGGCGTGTGTGACGGAGGGAGAGCCTGGTTGCAGAGGTAGATGGGGCCAGATTGCTGAGGCATTTTAGGGAAACCCTTGGAGGATTTAGGCAGGAGAGTGACATGTGGTCCAAAAACTTGGAGAGAGGCAGAGAGGGGGTGTCATAGGGATATGAGGGGCAGGCAGGGTTTTGCCGATAGCCTAAACCCTAGGAGAGGATGGCATTGGTCAGAGGAAGCTGGCAGAAAGCAGGGAGTTAGTTAGACTGCCCAGGACTGAGGCATGGGGGCACCTCCCGTCCACAGGTGGAGGAAGAAGCAGTCTACAGAGTGTGGGGTCCCCAATTTATAACCATGGCTGCTGACCCAGAAGACTGGGGGCCTGTTTGCCACTGGAGTGAAAACAGGTTCAGATCACACTCTCCTTTTGCTTTTTTCCCAGATTCTGGTCTTGGATGGCAAACTGCTGCGAACGGAACCTGCCAAAGTGATGGACACAGTGCAAAAGTTCCTTGGGGTGACGAACACCATTGACTACCACAAAACCTTGGCGTGAGTGTTACCCTGGCCTTTCAACGGGGGGATGTCCTGAGCAGGCACCTGGGCCCAAAAGCCAAAGGCTTGAATGATTAGGAGAAAAACACAGATTAGTCAGCAAATGTGAGGAAGTACGCATGTCCCTGATGGCAGTCTAGCAGGAAAGTTAACGTGACTTGAGTCATATTAATAAAGATATTGACTCAGGAAAAAGGGAGGTGATGACTCTGTTCTACTCTGGTCAGTCCTACACCTGGGGTGTTCTTTTCACTCTGGGCTGAACATTTTCAGTGTTTTACCTAAGTAAGTTAGACCAGCAATGAGCAATTCCAGTTCCCACAAGGGTTTCTTATCATTAGATTATGACTTCAATATAATTTAAGGAAAAAGATACTATAAATATTGTCATTGACTAATCATTCCCATCACTCAAAACCCAGTGCAAGTGCACTGAGAACGCTGTCCCAAGATGGATAAGTGCCAGCCTGTGTTGAAGGGGCTCAGGGCTGGGGAGAGGCTGTCTCCTAGGGTATATCACAGACAGGTGACACACTCATCTGAATGAGGGAGTCTCAAGAGAAGGAGAAACAGTCACCTTCCCCAGCTACCTTCTTAGGAAAGCCCTTCAGCAAGAATATTCCCTTCTCCTTACTTTGGAAGTTGAAAACGGAAGGTGGAAAACGGTAGTCAGTCCTTCCCTTTGAGGGTAGAAAGGAGCAGCAGCTGCGGGTATGGCTGTGGCAGTAGAGATGCCTGGGTTAGGATCCCAGACCTCTTCTTTAACTGTGGGCCTCGGACATGTGTCGTAGTTCCTTCAAGCCTCACTTTCCTTCTCCGTAAGTTGGGGATAAAGGTAATAATTCCCACCTCCGGAGGGTCACTGTCTTGAATGAAAGCATGTGGGTGGGGCTCTTGGCTCAGTGCCCGGGATGTACTAATCTCAGTAAATGATAGCTACTCTCATCATCATCATCACCACCATTACCATCACATGTGCCTACCCTGGGACCCATTCAAAAATCCCTATCTCCCTCTCCTGCCAAATGTGAACTGTGTTTTCCTTCTGTCCTCATGCCCAAGAACCTCCTAATGGTTCCTGATCTGGGACTGAATTCTGATGCCATTATGCCTCTCCTCCCCATGACAGCATCAGATCTCCTCTCCCCAAAATACCTTTGAAGGTCCAGCATGACTTCAATTCTGAAGGCAGTCTTGCTCTATCATTTCTGAAATTCATTAGAAAAAAACCACAACTTTCCAGTGATGCACATGCTTAAAGGCAACTGTAGATACAGCATTTCTTGATAAAGATTGAATTTATTAAAAAGCAAAAGAACCTCCACTAAACTTTTTTCCCCCTACTGGGTTCTCACCCCCGAGCTGGAGAGTGCTAAGAGGACCCCCAGAATAAGGAAGGATGGGAAGTGTTCATGTTAGGGACTTGCTGCAGCAACTGAGCCTGCCTAGTCAGGAGAAGAGAGATCTCAGAGCGTGCGGCCTGCCTTCTGCTGAGAAGAGGGGGCAGGTGTGTTTAGTGGAGCCCAGAGCCAGAGCTTGGGCAAACAGATGCAAGTATCAGTCCCACAGACCAGAGTTTGCCTATGCGAGTGGATCCTGTGATTTTCTAGGAGGCTCTGCCATTCCTGAGGTCTGTGAACATTGCCTGAAGTGGGAAGGGGCTGGGCTCGGCCGGGCCAGCTCCCACCCACAGGCTTTCCCCACCTTCACAGGTTTGATCCAAAGAAAGGATTTTGGTGCCAGCTGCTCGAAGGAGGAAAAACCAAGTGTCTAGGCAAAAGCAAGGGCCGGAAATACCCAGAGATGGACTTGGATGTAAGTAGCAGACCTGCTGCCTGCGGCAGGGGAATAAATGTTGGGGGTCCCTGTACTGGAGGGAGTCTTCTCTTTACCTGACACCCAGCACTCAATGGTCTTGGCATTTCTTGGGTGGTGTTCTTAACAGGAGGAAATGTGGGCTAGGGGATATAGTGGATCAGAATTGATTTAGTCAAATGAGTATTTCTTCTACAAGGGCTGAATGCAATGGGGCTTTGAGAATGAATCAGAGCTGCTCTTTGCCTTCAAGGAGCTCCTAGTCTAGGAGGGAAATGAGTCACATGTGCCAACAAGTAGAATACAAGGGAGGAAGTGTTTTGTGTAGTTAGGTATGAACAAGTGCTGTGAGACTTCAGAACAAGGACATGCCACTTGAAGTTGGATGGGTAAGAAGGCTTCTCAGATGAGGTGGGGGGGTGGGGGGGTGTCTCTCGAGTTGGGTCTGGAAGGACGGGGTGGTATTTGGACCTATGGCATGGAAGGATAAGGCATTCTTGTAGGAGGGGGTGGCATGTATAAGGATATAGGGGAAAGGGCACACACTGTGACTCTGGTTACATTTCCCTTTTTTTTCCATTACCCCTTGATAATTTTTTAAAAACTGAAGTATAGTTGATTTATAATATTGTGGTAGTTTCTTGTTCCCTGTGGTATACAGTAAATTCTTGTTGCTTATCTGTTTTATATATAGCAGTATACCTGTTAATCCCATTCTCCTAATTTGTCCCTCCCCCTTCCCTTTCCCCTTTGGTAACCATAAGTTTGTTTTCTGAGTCTGTTTTGTAAATAGATTTATTCTTTAGATTCCACATATAAGTGATATCATACGGTATTTGTCTTTCTGTCTGACTTACTTCACTTAGTATGATATTCTCTAGGTCCATCCACATTGCTGCAAATGGCAATATTTCATTCTTTTTAATGGCTGAGTATTTTATCCGTTCATCTGTTGATGGACACTTAGGTTGCTTCCACATCTTGACTATTGTAAATAGTGCTGCTATTAAATTGGGGTGCATGTATCTTTTCAAATTAGAGTTTTTGTCTTTTCTGGATATATGCCCAGGAGGGGATTGTTGGATCATATTGTATAGATCTAGTTTTAGTTTTTTAAGGAACTTCCATACTGTTCTCCGTAGTGGCTGCACCAATTTATATTCCCACCAACAGTGTAGGAAGGTTCCCTTTTCTCCACACCCTCTCCAGCATTTGTCATTTGTAGATATTTTAATGATGGCCATTTTGACTGGTGTGAGGGGCTGTCTCATTGTAGTTTTGATTTGCATTTCTCTAATAATTAGCAATGTTGAGCATCTTTTCATGTGCCTCTGGCCATCTGTATGTCTTCTTTGGAGAAACGTCTATTTATGGCTTCTGCCCAGTTTTTGATTGGGTTGTTTTGATATTGAGCCGCATGGGCTGTTTATATATTTTGGAGATTAATCCTTTGTTGGTTGCTTCATTTGCAAATATTTTCTCCCATTCTGAGGGTTGTCTTTTTGTTTTGTTCATGGTTTCATTTGCTGTGCAAAAGCTTTTAATTAGTTCCCATTTGTTTATTTTTGGTTTTATTTTCATTACTCTAGGAGGTGGGTCAAAAAAGATCTTGCCGCGATTTATGTCAGAGAGTGTTCTGCCTATGTTTTCCTCTAAGAGTTTTATAGTATCCGGCCTTACATCTAGGTATTTCATTCTTTTTGATGCGATGGTAAATGGGATTGTTTCCTTAATTTCTCTTTCTGATCTTTCATTGTTTGTTAGTGTATAGGAATGCAAGAGATTTCTGTGTATTAATTTTGTATCCTGCAACTTTATCGAATTCATTGATGAGGTCTAGTAGTTTTCTGGTAGCATCTTTAGCATTTTCTGTATATAGTATCATGTCATCTGCAAACAGTGACAGTTTTACTTCTTCTTTTCCAATTTGGATTCCTTTTATTTCTTCTTTTTCTCTAATTGCCGTGGCTAGGACTTCTAAAAACTATGTTGAATAAAAATGGTGAGAGTGGACATCACTGTCTTCTTCCTGATCTTAGAGGAAATGCTTTCAGCTTTTCACCATTGAGAATGATGTTAGCTGTAGGTTTTTCATATATGGACTTTATTATGTTAAGGTAGGTTCCTTCTATGCCTACTTTCTGGAGAGTTTTTAATCATAAATGGGTGTTGCATTTTGTCAAAAGCTTTTTCTGCATCTATTGAGATGATCATATGGTTTTTATTCTTCAAGTTGTTAATATGGTGTATCACATTGATTGATTTGCAGATATTGAAAAATCCTTGCATCCCTGGGATAAATCCCACTTGATCATGCTCCTTTAAATGTATTGTTGGATTCAGTTTGCTAGTATTTTGTTGAGGATAAAGATCAGAGCAGAAATAGAGATGAAAACAATAGCAAAGATCAATAAAACTAAAAGCTGGTTCTTTGAGAAGATACACAAAATTGATAAACCTTTAGCTAGACTCACCAAGAAAAAAAGGAGGGCTTCCCTGGTGGCGCAATGGTTAAGAATCCACCTGCCAATGCAGGGGACATGGGTTCAAGCCCTGGTCCGGGAAGATCCCACATGCTGCGGACCAACGAAGCCTGTGCTCTGCAACTACTGAAGCCCAGGCACCTAGAGCTAGTGCTCTGCAACAAGAGAAGCCACTGCAGTGAGAAGCCTGCGCAACACCATGAAGAGTAGCCCCGGCTCGCCGCAACTAGAGACAGCCCCACGCACAGCAACGAAGACCCAACACAGCCAAAAATAAAAGTTTTTTTAAAAAAGAGAGGACTCAAATCAATGAAATTAGAAATGAAGAAGGAGACGTAACAACTGACACCACAGAAATACAAAGGATCCTAAGAGACTATGACAAGCACCTATATGCCAATAAAATGGACAACCTAGAAAAAATGGACAAATTCTTAGCAAGGTACAATCTTCCAAGACTGAACCAGAAAGGAATAGAAAATATGAACATACCAATCACAAGTACTGAAATTGAAACAGTGATTAAAAAACTCCCAACCAAAGTCCATGACCAGATGTCTTCACAGGTGAATTCTATCAAACATTTAGAGAAGAGTTAACACCTATCCTTCTGAAACTCTTCCCAAAAATTACACAGGAAGGAACACTCCCAAACTCATTCTACGAGGCCACCATCACTCTGATACCAAAACCAGACAAAGATACCACAAAAAAAGGAAATTACAGGCCAGTATCACTAGTGAACATAGATGCAAAAATCCTCAACAAAATACTATGTTTCCCTTTTCTTGTTTGCCCCTGGTTTTAATTCTCTCTCTTCTCCCTGTCAATCACAAGAATTTTGACCTTGTGTGCTGTATTTTGGTGCTCCTACTATATGAGTTTTCTTTTGAAGGTTGTGATTTTGAAGAAGATTGTGAATAAATAATGGGAGTGTGGGATGATGCCAACAGAATGGTGGTTTTTAAAGAAGAGGGGGGGTCACTCTTGAGTCAGCACATGACCAAGATCTGAGCTTTCCTTCCTGTTACAGTCCCGTGCCTTCCTGAAGGACTATTACCGGGACCACAACATTGAGCTTTCCAAGCTGCTGTACAAGATGGGCCAGACACTGCCCACCTGGCTACGGGAGGAGCTCCAGAACACCAGGTAGCCACGGCCACCACAGCCAGACTGAATGTGACGGCAGGGACGTCCCGCCACACGCTGAGCCAGACTGACCTGCAGAGTGGGGAGCTGGGCCCGGGCTGGCCAAGTACTTACAAGCAATACTCTGCTGCAGCCCAGGTAGGGCCAGGAGAAGAGCCCAGGCAGGTCCACACGCACCTCAGAGCGTCCAGTGCTGGGTTGGTGGCCTCTAGGACCTCCTTCGCCAACCAGGGTCCATTCTGCTCATAGTTTTTCATGGGGAGGCCACTTCCTGTTGGTGGAAGACCACAAGCTGGTAGGAAGCAGTCCACAGGACTCTGTTTTCCGTCCCTGTGTTCCACCCACCCTACCCTCTCCATCCCATCACTCCCTGCTCCAGTAGGGTGTCCACTCAGTAGTATTTTCCCTGTCCTCCAGACAACGAGGAGAAGAGCCCAGCTGGGGCTTTTGCCAAACCAGGGAGAGAGATTGGACGTTTCCGTGATGGTTCAAGCCAGGCTCTTCAGAGGGGTCAGCTGGGAACCCAGAGGTGGTCCCTAGGCTGGGTGTGAGCGTGTCCAGCTCGAGAGAACGCTGGACCTCCACACCCATTCTGCTTCATACCTTCCCATCTCACCTTCCCTCTTTAGAGAAAGAATCGCTGGTTCCTCCAGTACCCACCCAGTCCTAAAGGCCTCCTTCAGGGCCCTGGGGCACTGCCACGCATTTGGACCCAGAGACCCAGGCCTCAACCCTACCCCGTTCTTCCCCCTGGGATATGACATGTGTGGTGTTTCCTGTGGTAAAGGACTGAGGCGGTCGTGGAGTCGGCCGTATACATGTCCCAGTGTACATATGTTGTCCCTAAGCCCCCCTGGCCTTGGCCCCTGGCAGATGCTGGGCAGACTTGATGAGACTGCCATCCCTGCTCTGCGCCAGCTGCCTGTGGCCAAGGGTTTCTAGAGAGCCCCTTAACCTCCCAAATACTAAGAAGCTAAAGTATTTTAATATTTTTTTTTCTTGGTGCCAGAGTTTATACCCTGGGTGCTGGGGTCGCACTGTGTTACATATATATATATAACATGTATATATATATATATATATATATATTATATTTTTTTTGGTTGGGTTTGTTTTTAATTCAGTCGTACAAAATGGTGGCAGGCCCCAGTCCCAAAGGGCGTCGTATCTCAGTGCTAGAGAATGGGATGGAAGGGGGGGGGGGCGTGTTCATGTGCGGAGGCCTCAAGGACACAGTATGGAAGTGCCCCAAAGGGCGTCGTATCTCAGTGCTAGAGAATGGGATGGAAGGGGGGGGGGCGTGTTCATGTGCGGAGGCCTCAAGGACACAGCATGGAAGTGCCCTGGGAGAGGGCAAGTGCCATGGCCGCCCCGGGGCTGCCCCAGGTGAACAGGTGGCGGGATGCATAAGGAAGACCTACTCTTTCCAGGAGATCTGGCTTCATGAAGCGCGGTGACCCTGGGGCACTTTTGGCCAAAGGAAACAGCCAGGCTGGGGTAGGAGACCCCGGGGCTTAAAGGCTGGCCTGTTCCCCTTCCCCTCACATGGTGCTAGGTTGGGAGCTGCCCTGGGAGCCACAGAACTGTCTCCAGGCCCCCTGCCGACAAGGGGGGGGGGTCTCTGGGCTATTTTCTGGTTGGGGCCTGCTCCTACCCACCCCTCCCGCCCCCATCTTTTAACAATGTGAAGTGACTAAGGCTGGGGTGCCTTTCCCCAGCCCCTCCCACTGCCAGTTCAGCTTTGAACTGACACCTGGGAAATCCTTTCTGGAGAGCCTTGTCTTGTTCAGAAGACTCTACCATGTTGGGGCTGAAGAGTCCTTCAATGGGTGTGGACACAGGTCCAGAAATGGGAGGTGGCCTCCGGGGCTGATGTCACAGAACCGATTGGGAGCAGGGCCAAGAATTGAACTCGAGGCTCCCAATGCCGCGCCCAGTGCTCTTCTTCCAGTGCCACACTGCCTCTGAGCCCGTCCTTGGGACCCTACTCTGTGCCAGGTTGCTGTCCCTCCTTTAGTCACGCCCTTGGTCATTCCAGGATATGGGGACAAACCACTCCTTCCCAGCCAGGGTGCCTTTGAGCCTTCTCAGTTCCAGATCTGCATTTGCATCCCTGTCGTGCTCTCCCCACCTCAAAAGGTTCTTTCCCAGCCTGGGAGCCTGGATCTTAGTTCCCAGGGTCTCCACTGGGATGGAGAAGTGGAATGTCCTACGGGGCCAGCTGCATCTGGCTCTACTGCCTCCCGAGTGAAGCGTTTCCATCATGCTTCTCACTGGGGCCTTAGAACCCGGGAACCCTGGTTGCTGCTAACCCTGCAGGGGATGAGAAGCAGAGTGTCTGAGGACAGGGTGGCATGTCTGCGTGTACGCTTGTGAAGACTTACCTGCACCAGGAACCAGACTCCCAGAGCGGGCAGCGGCTTCCATAGTGCAAAACCTGGGCCTCGCTTCCCGTCTGTCAGCGCGGGGCTCTGCTGCATGACCCGTGAGGATGTCACAGCTCCCACCATCTGAGATCTTCCCTCTGGGCCTGGACACCTGGGCAGGCTGCCCAGAGCCTGTCCTCGTGGGGCGGGCAGGTCCGCTCCCCTCATCCTCTGGCCTGAGGAAGAAACAGGCAGGTTTGAGGCCCTGTGGTAGCAGAGGAAATGCTGGAGACTTTTGTCCAGGCCCTTCTGGGAGGCTGGGGACTTGACCTGTCACATGTTCTCAGTCTGTCTTGTCACTGCTACTTTTTCCCTTCCCACTAACGAATCTCTCTCGAGAACCCACTTCCAGGACCGGTAGGTACTGGGGAGGGGAGAGAAGTCCCTCTAGGTTCTCTCAGCTGCTGAGCACACAGATTTCCCCCCCCCACCACCACCACCACGAGAGGAGAAAACCAGAGGTCAGTGGGTGCAGTATCCTCAGCATCTTCCATGTTACTAAGTCACTGGCCAAAAACAAGAAAAAAACCTCTACCATCCCTTCTGCCATCTCCTCCACACACCTGTGCCTCAAGCTCGGTGCAGGTGGGATGTGCAGCTGCCTCCGTCACTCGGGGCTCTAGAGCTGCCCACAGTGCGGGCATCTTGCACCTGGAGAAGGAGTCTGAGGTTTAAAGACTGGTCTCTTTCGAGCCCCTACGTAGGAGCAGCCGGTGCCTCTGGGGCCCAGCTGAGGGAGCAGTGGTCTGTTCCCAGTAGAAGAATACTACTAGGTTGACTCGCAGAGATTGCTGGTCCCAACATCGAGCCGTCCCCACAGGTTTGTTAGGAGAAAGAGCAAGTAAATAAGTAAGTGTTGTACCAAATATTTTATCATGAGCTCCCACTGCCCACCATTCAGACTTAAAATTAGTGTTTTGCCACATTTTAATCTTTCCTTCCGTACAAGCATATTTTCTCTGAACTAGTTTAAAAGTTGCAAACAGAAGGAGACTCCACCCCAAATGCTTCAGCCTGCATCTCCTAAGAGCTAGGACATTCTCCTACAATTGGCCCAGTATCACACCCAGTATCACAACAGTAATTTCCCAGCAACATCTGCTAATCAACCCATATTCACAGTTCTCCCAAATAACTTACACCTGGTTTTGGAATCGGGAACTAGTTAAGGTACACATGTCGCATCGAACTGTGTTTCCTAAAATCTCTTTCAAGTCAGTAAACTTTCCCTTCTGCTCACTCTGGTTGTTTGAGTGACATTATTTCGGAGGCTAGCAGGCTGCTGTCCTATAGAAGTCCCACATGCTGGATTTGTCTGTTTCTTCACGGTGTCACAGAACAAGTTCCTCTAACCCCTGTATTGGCAAGGGTGATTTAGGCTATGGGGATTGGTACCTTTTGTGCTGACTTGAAAACTTCAGTCCATCCTAAGATGCCCCTCTGCTGTCACCTGTACCAAGTGCCAAGTCAGCAGAGGGGCCTGCCAGAGCTGGAGAGGGCGAGGGAGGAGGCATCACAGCCGTGCCTGGGAGGGTCTAGAAAGAAGAGGCTGGACCACGCAGTGTGGGCCTGTCGGGAATGAGACATCCCGGACTCAGAAGATCCTGTGCTGCCCCCTTTGCTCCTGGTGATGGAGCACAGGGCACCAAAGAGCATCTCTCTTTCTCTCTGTTTTGTGGTCTCTGGGTTTTCATTTCCTGGAGGCCCATGGTCTGTGTGCACTGGAGCAGAGCCAGCCCCTGGGATGCACCAACGAAGGGCTCCGCGGGGGGGCGCTGCCCCACCCAAACTGCGGTTGCAGAGAAGAGCACTGGGCTGGAGGCAGGAGATGTGAAATTTTGTCCCAGTTGAGTACACTGAGTAGCTGAGTGACAGTTTTCCTCCCAGGGACTCAATTTCCCCATCTAGAATGAGCAGATGGGCCTACAGCATGGATTTTCAGACATCAAAGAAGGAAGCAGGTCTGCTGTAGTTGAAGTGAGGATGGAGGTCCCAGGCCCCCCGCACCGCTGCCCAAGAGGCACTGCTGGGTCCCCAGGGCTGCCTGCCCCCAGAGGCTTTCCCTCGCCAGCTCAGACAGCCAGAGACATTTTTTAGTTCCCACAAGGGAGAGGCATGGGCTTTGTGTGGGGTCAATGTCAAGGGCCTATGGGGGGACTCTGGCTGTGTTTTATCCTAATAAGTTCACCCCTCCCTCTCTCCTTCCTCTCTGTGGCCCTTGAGGAGAATGAGGGCCGAGAGGGTTTTCTATGACTGTGCTAGCTTTTATTATCAGCAAGAGGGCTCCTTTTGTAATTTGTGCATGAAATTCATGTCATTTCCTGGGGAGAGGAGAGGGCTGACTGGAGAGGGTGCGGGGCACATTAGGGGAGCAGGCAGAGGTTTCCTTCCCTCGTGGGAGTGCGGAGAGGAGTAGAGAGGGGGGCGCTACCCCGCTCACCTGGTCAGGGCTCTCAAACCAGCCGTTTTGGGTTGTGTTAAAAGTGGGAACCTTCCCTCCATTAATGTACAATCTTGAACTAACTGCTAATAAAGTGGGGTTCTGTTTGTACACATTGGTCCTGTCTGTCCGTCTGTCTGACGTTTTTGCAAGGCCCGCAGGGGAGGGTGGAAAGAAGGATGTTCACATGCACGGCCAGTCTGGCCACCCCCGTACACACAAGGTGACTGTGAAAGATCAGTTCAATGGATTGTAAACTGAAGCTTTTCTAGATAGCAGAGGCCTGTCCCAGGACAGCCAGTGGGGTGTCTCAGGTGACAAAGAGCCCTCAGCCACGCTAGATGGTTGAGAAGTGCTGGGGCTGGAGCACTGCACTGAGAAGAGCCTCAGTCTAGAATTAGTTCTGCTATCAGTGTGTGAAGTGACCGGGCCAAGTCACTCTTATGCTTTGATCCTCGGTTTCCCTCATCTCTTAGGGGTGTGGAAGGAGTTGGACTCAGTGGCTACTCTGGCGAACTTGCTTAAAATGCAGATTCTCCGGCTGTGCCCCTAGAGATTCCTCTCTGGCAGATGTGGGGTGCGGCCCGAGCACCTGCATTTTAACAACCTCTTCAGCACTCTGGGAAACCCTGGCTCAGATAGAGGGCTTCTACGGGTTCTAATTAATTCAGAGTCCCACTGCCCGAGGAATGAAAACTTTGGGTAAAAACCAATGACTTCCTAGCCCTCCCAGCCTGGTTGAGTTTGAGATTTGCGGGGGAGGGGCAGAGGCAGGGAGCAGAGAGGCAGGAGCCTCTATGGAACTTTACGAAATGCACATTCCCAGGCTCCCCCAGTCCCGTCCACTCAGTCAGAACCTCTGGCAGGGAGACCCAGAAATGTGGCTTTTAAACAAACTCCCTGCCGCACAGGAAAGTGTGGGAACACTGAATCAGGCCACAAAGGATGAGCCAGAGAAACTCCACAGAATTGTGGACGGCTGCCCTGGGGCATGCTGGGACACAGCTGGGAGCACATCAAAACACCAACCCCAATGGTACAAGGGCAGCACTTGCAGACACCTGTTTGGGGTTTGTCAGCTGGGAGCTTGGTATGGGTCGTGGGGCAACAAGAACATGGGTGGAGGCTGCATTAATGGGAGCAGTGGATCTGCATGATACAGGTGCGCTTCGGTGCTGGGTAGGTGGTCAGGCTACATCAGAGATTTTTGAATTTTAAAACAGCCTTTTGTTTTTTAAAGAGAAACTTAATTAAAACCAGGTAGAGGCAGGAAGGGTGTTTCTGGTTGGATTTGGGGTGAGTATCTGGACTGTCATCAGTTCAACTGCTCTCTGTCACCATACTATCTTGGAACCCTAGAAATCCTTGAAACACACTATGAAAGCCCAGCCCAGGTGCTCTCAGAGGTCCCAAGAGTCCTGCAATTCTAATAGGTTGAGTGAACAAAGACACATCGAACCCTCCTCACCCCCTAAGTGAGGAGACCACTCAGGGGACATGGTGCCCCAGGAGCAGTGCTGGATCCTGGAAGTGGGCATTTCCCTCAGAGAAGCCCTGGATCAGGTGTACAGGGCAGTGTGTTCCGTCATAGCAAAGCCCAAGAAACAACTTAGATGTCCATCTAGAGGGGATCAGCTAAGTAGCCACTCGTGTGGCCACATGCTGAAACATGACGATGGAGGAGAGAATAATCAGCTCAGTCTCCAGGTCCCACCAGGAAATATCTTTGAGACTGACCTAAGTGTGACCATTTGTGGAAAGAGAATGCTCCCTAACTAAGTACACATACATACTCTGCTGGCTCATACTGCTTATGCTATTCTGCATTTTTTTTCCTGGCAATGTAGCTATCTCTCTCTCTCTCACGCCAAACTGTTAACTGGTTAGTTCTGGAAGAGGGCGCAGGGAAAGGGGAGAAGATTTCAAAGGGGACTTTAGCTTTGGCTGAAATACTTTACTAAACACAATGAAAATGCATGTATCAGTTGTGGAATGAAAAAGTCTTAAAAGTAATTAGAAATGGGTGAAGCAGAAAGGGGGTCCAGGCAGCTGGACTGTTGTGGGATGCTACCGTGAAAGCAGCCCTGCTGTTCCCCCAGCCCACAGGCACCCAAAGTGTGGGGCCTGAGGAGGCCCTGGCTGTTGGGGGGAAGTTCTTGCCTTGCTGCAGGTACCCTGAGCACTTGTCAAGCCCCTGAGCTGAGGATTCCGACTCGCTGTGTGACTATAGGTGACTCAGCTCCCACATGCTCACAAATGGGGGAGTTAGAGTGAACACCAGTGTTGGGACAAACCGACATTGCTTGCCTGAGAAGGACACAGCCTAACGCCTGTGAAATTCCTGACAAACACATCAACATGAATCTACCCAAGGAGAAACACTGGCACATCCACGTTGAGGGACATTATGCAAAATAACTGGCCTGAATTCTAAAATTGTCAGGGTCATGGAGGATAAAGAAAGGCGGAGAAATGGTTCAAGATTAAAGGATACTGAAGAGACCTGGCAATCAAATGTCACTTATGATCCTGGAGGGGTCCTAGACCAGGAAAGAGTTACTATAAAGAGCACCATATTGACAACCGGCAAAATGTGAATATGGACTGTGTACACTGGGTAATAGTACTTTATCAATGTTAAGTTACGTGATTTTGATTACTGTTCTGTTAGAGTATGTCATTGCTCTTAAGTCGTACATGCTGAAATATTGATGGGTAAAAGGGAAAAATAAAGCTGAATTTTAACTGATGTTCTTTTTCCAATGGGTCAGACTTATCTGGTGCAGTTCACAACATGTCCACCAGGGGACACTGTCATCCCAGTCTCTGACGGGCTAGAGTCGGCCTGAGCCTCCCCGGGAAAGACTGGGCTGGTAGTTAATGGTGTTGAGGTGATGATATCATAAAGAATTCAATGACATGAATAATAAAAACTATTTCTCACTGTCGGGAAGGCCTTCTGCTTGTCAAGTGCTGTCTCTCTTCATCCTTGCCACAACTCTGAGGGAGGGATTGTCATCATTCCCATTATGTAGATGAGGAGTCTGAGATTCAGAGAGGTTAAGTGATTCTGCCAGGGTCACAGAGCTGCGAGTCCTTGGTCTGTGAGACTCCACCGCCTTAAGCCCCCTGGGTAGTCCTGCCTCCTGTCATGAGGCAAAGTGGGGAGAACTCACTGAGCCTGACCCTGTCCCTCTCCAGGCTGGACATTTAAAAGTATGTATGTATGTATGTGTGTGTGTGTATGTGTGTATATATATATCCACAAAGATAAAGCAAACACTGCCTACAGTGAGATCTAAGTCTCCCTCTAAACAGCTCACCCCACCCCCAACCCTCACCTCTAACCCACCCCCCTCTCACCTCTTCAGGGGAAACCACTACCACCAGTTTCTGTGGATCTTTCCAGAAGTTTTTTTTTTTTACAAATATGAGTAGCTAAGTACACATACATCCTCTGCTGGCTCGTACTCCTCATGCTATTCTGCACTTCACTTCTTCACTGGTACTGGGGACTGGGTAGAGGGGTATTTGCTGCTTTGTGTAGTAACAGATGGAGGTTCTCCTCCGCTAGAGGTACCTGGGGAGGCTCCACTCTGTCAAACCTTTAGGGAGGGAGGGAGGGACAGGCTGGAGCTTAAATTCTCTAGCCTTTGCCCCATTCTAGGGTGTTGTCCCTCGGGAAGGGAGGAGGCTGCATAGCATAGTTGTCGAAATATGCACAGATAGGCAGACCTGATGTCAAATAGGTTCATATTGGTTATCTGATCTTGAGCAAGTACCTCATGTCTCTGAGGCTGTCTTCTCATTGGTGAAATGGGAATAGTAATGGGTGGCAGGTGCCAGGGCTATTGTGAAGAGTAAGGGGTGCCTTACTTTTCCAGTGCTTGGAAAGCCCTCACCTGAACCTGCTTCATGCTGAGCGCTCAGTAAAGCCTGATCCAGTTCTTGTCATCAGACTCATGCAGCTCCCATGACTCAGCCTGGGGGTGGCACTGCCACCTTTGTCCTGAGGCTGATGAAGATGGGGCTGAAGGGCCAAGAGGCACACCCAAAGTGGAAACTCATCGCATATGACTGTTCTTTCTGGGACCCTTGAAATCAAATTGGTTAGGTGATCTAGGACACTGAGAATGACCCCTCAAAATATACAACTACCAACTTCACAGAAATACAAAGGATCATCAAAGACCACTATGAACTGCATGTCAACAAATAGGATAACTTAGATGAAATGGGCAAATTCCTAGAAATACAAACAAAAGTGACTAACAAAAGTGACTCAAGAAGAAATAGAAAATCTGAATAGACCTACAACAAGTCAGGAGATTGAATCACTAATCAAAAAACTCCCAGCAAAGAAAAGCCTAGGATCAAATGGCCTTGCTGATTAATTTAACCATGTATTTAAAGGGGAATTAACAACAATCCTTCTCAAACTCCTTCCAAAAAAACTGAAGTGGTGGGAACACTTCCTAACTCATTCTGTAAGTCTAGCATTACCCTGATACTGAACTAGACACAGACTCTACAAGAAAATAAAACTACAACATCCCTTATCAAAACATATGCAAAAAATTCTTAACAAAATAATAATAAAACTCAGCAGCTAACTAGAAGGATTATATGCCAGTATCAAGTGGGATTTATCTCAGGAATGCAAAGGTGGTTCAATATAAAAATCAAGGTAATATACCACATTAATAGAATGAAGGTGGAAAAACCACATGATCATCTCAATTGATGCAGAAAAAAAAAAAAAATTTGGAAAAATCCAACACCCTTTCATGATAAAAACACTCAAACTAGGAATGGAATGGAACTTTCTCAACAAAGGCCATATATGAGAAACACAGCTTGCATCATTCTCGATGGTTATAAAACAGAAAACTTTTCCCCTTGGATCGGGCAAAGACAAGACTGACTGCTTTTTTCCCCCTTCTATTTAAGATCAGGAATTTCTATTCAGTGTACTGGAATTTCTAGCCAGAGCAAGTAGGCAAGAAAAAGAAATAAAAGACACCTAAACTGGAAAGGAAGTAAAACTATCTTTACTTGGAAATGACATCATCTTATATCTATAACACCCTAAAGAATCTACACACAAACACCCTTAGAACTAATCAATTCAGTAAAGTTGCAGGTGACAAAATCAACACACAGAAATCAATTTTACTTCTGTACACTATCAATAACCCAAAGGAAATTGAAAAGAATTCAGTTTATAATACTATCAAAAAATAAAATACGTCAAGTAGGAAATCATCCACACACAAATATGATATCAAAACCAGCAACCATGAGAAGAGGAGAGTACAAATGTGAGAAATGGGAATTGCATTTGAAATTAAGAGACCAGCAACTTAAAACAACCTTGTATATATATATATATACATAGACTGCTATATCAAAACCTCATGGGAACTGCAAACTAAAAAACTACAATAGATACACACACAAAAAAGAAAAAGCAACCCAAACACAACACTAAAGATACTCATCAAGCCAAAAGAGAGGAGAACAAAAGAGGAAGGGAAGAAAAAAGACCTAAAAAAATAAATCCAAAACAAGAAAATGGCAATAGGAACATACATATAGATAATTACCTTAAATGTAAATGGATTAAATGTTCCAACCAAAAGACATAGACTGGCTGAATGGGTACAAAAACAAGACCTGTATATATGCTGTCTACAAGAGACCCACTTCAGGCCTAGGGACACATACATACTAAAAGTGAGGGAATGGAAAAAGATATTACATGCAAATGGAAATTAAAAAAAAGCTGAAGTAGCAATTCGTAGACAAAATAAACTTTAAAAATTCTTAAAAGACACAAGGAAGGACACAACATAATGATCAAGGGTTCAGTCCAAGAAGAAGATATAACAATTGTAAATATATATGCAACCACCATAGGAGAATCTCAGTATATAAGGCAAATGCTAACAGCCATAAAAGGGGAAATCAACAGTAACACAATAATATTGGGGGACTTTAACACCCCACTAACACCAATGGACAGATCATCCAGACAGAAAATCAATAAGGAAACACAAGCTTTAAATAACAGACCAGATGGACTTAATTGATATTTATAGGGCATTCCATCCAAAAGCAGCAGAATACACTTTCTTCTCAAGTGCACATGGAAGATTCTCCAGGGTAGATCACATCATAGGCCACAAATCAAGCCTCAGTAAATTTAATAAAAATTGAAATCATATCAGGCATCTTTTCTGACCACAAAGCTATGAGATTAGAAATCAACTACAGGGGGAAAAAATGTAAAAAACACAAACACGTGGAGGCTAAACAATATGCTTCTAAACAACCAATGGATCACTGAAGAAATCAAAGAGGAAGTCAAAAAATATCTAGAGACAAATGACAATGAAAACACGACGATCCAAAACCTATGGGATGCAGCAAAAGCAGTTCTAAGAGGGAAGTTTATAGCAATACAATTTTACCTTAGGAAACAAAAATCTCAAATAAACAACCTAACCTTACACCTAAAGCAACCAGAGAAAGAACAAATAAAACCCAAAGTTAGTAGAAAGAAAGAAATTGTAAAGATCAGTGCAGAAATAAATGAAAGAGAGATGAAGAAAACAATAGAAAAGATCAATGAAACTAAAAGCTGGTTCTTTGAAAAGATAATAAAAATTGATAACCCTTTAGCCAGACTATCAGGAAAAAAAGGGAGAGGGCTCAAATCAATAAAATTAGAAATGAAAAAGGAGAAGTTACAATGGACACCAGAAAAATACACAGATCATAAGACATTACTGCAGGATGGTTCAAGGTGGCGGAGTAGAAGGATGTGTGCTCACTCCCTCTTGCGAGAGCACCAGAATCACAACTAACTGCTGAACAGTCATTGACAGGAAGATGCTGGAAGTCACCAAAAAAGATACCCCACATCCAAAGACAAAGGAGAAGCCCCAGTGAGATGGTAGGAGGGGCGCAATCACAATAAAATCAAATCCCATAAATGCTGGGTGGGTGACTCACAAACTGGAGAACACTTATACCACACAAGTCCACCCACTGGAGTGAAGGTTCTGAGGCCCACGTCAGGCTTCCCGACCTGGGGGTCTGGCAATGGGAGGAGGAATTCCTAGAGAATCAGACTTTGAAGGCTAGCAGGATTTGATTGCAGGACTTTGGCAGGACTGGGGGAAACAGAGACTCCACTCTTGGAGGGCACACACAAAGTAGTGCACACATCAGGACCCAGGGGAAGGAGCAGTGACCCCATAGGAGACTGAACCAGACCTACCTGCTAGTGTTGGAGGGTCTCCTGCAGAGGTGGGGGTGGCTCACCATGAGGACAAGGACTCTGGCAGCAGAAATTCTGGGAAGTACTCCTTGGCGTGAGCCCTCCCAGTGTCCACCATTAGCCCCACCAAAGAGCTGCGTAGGTTCCAGTGCTGGGTCGCCTCAGGCCAAACAACCAACAGGGAGGGAACCCAGCCCCACCCATCAGTAGACAAGCGGATTAAAGTTTTACAGAGCTCTGCCCATGACAGCAACAACCAGCTCTACCCACCACGAGCCCCTCCCATCAAGAAACTTGCATAAGCCTCTTAGATAGCCTCATCCACCAGAGGGCAGACAGCAGAAGCAAGAACTACAATCCTGCAGCCTGTGGAACAAAAACCACATTCACAGAAAGACAGACAAGATGAAAAGGCAGAGGGCTATGTACCAAATGAAGGAACAAGATAAAACCCCAGAAAAACAACTAAATGAAGTGGAGCTAGGCAACCATCCAGAAAAAGAATTCAGAATAATGATAGTGAAGATGATCCAGGACCTCGGAAAAAGAGTGGAGGCAAAGATCGAGAAGATGCAAGAAATGTTTAACAAAGACCTAGAAGAATTAAAGAACAAACAAACAGAGATGAAAACTACAATAACTGAAAGGAAAAATACACTAGAAGGAATGAATAGCAGAATAACTGAGGCAGAAGAACAGATAAGTGACCTGGAAGACAGAAGAGTGGAATTCACTGTCACAGAACAGAATGAAGAATGAAAAGAAATGAAGACAGCCTAAGAGACCTCTGGGACAACATTAAACGCAACAACATTCGCATTACAGGGGTCCCAGAAGGAGAAGAGAGAGAGAAAGGACCCAAGAAAATATTTGAAGAGATTATAGTCGAAAGCTTCCCTAACATGGGAAAGGAAATAGCCACCCAAGTCCAGGAAGCACAGAGAGTCCCATATAGGATAAACCCAAGGAGAAACATGCTGAGACACATAGTAATCAAATGGACAAAAATTAAAGACAAAGAAAAATTATTGAAAGCAACAAGGGAAAAACGAGAAATAACATAAAAGGGAACTCCCATAAGGTTAACAGCTGATTTCTCAGCACAGACTCTACAAGCCAGAAGGGAGTGGCATGATATATTTAAAGTGATGAAAGGGAAGACCCTACAACCAAGATTACTCTACCCAGCAAGGATCTCATTCAGATTCAATGGAGAAATCAAAAGCTTTACAGACAAGCAAAAGCTAAGAGAATTCAGCACCACCAAACCAGCTCTACAACAAATGCTAAAGGAACTTCTCTAAGTGGGAAACACAAGAGAAGAAAAGGACCTACAAAAACAAACCCATAACAATTAAGAAAATGGTAATAGGAACATATTTATCGATAATTATCTTAAACGTGAATGGATTAAATGCTCCAACCAAAAGACACAGGCTTGCTGAATGGATACAAAAACAAGACCCATCTATATGCTGTCTACAAGAGACCCACTTCAGACCTAGGGACACATACAGACTGAAATTGAGGGGATGGAAAAAGATATTCCATGCAAATGGAAATCAGAAGAAAGCTGCAGTAGCAATACTCATATCAGATAAAATAGACTTTAAAATAAAGAATGTTACAAGAGAAAGAAACAACATAATGATCAAGGGATCAATCCAAGAAGAAGATATAACAATTGTAAATATATATGCACCCAACATAGGAGCACCTCAATACATAAGGCAACTGCTAACAGCTATAAAAGAGGAAATCAACAGTAACACAATAAAAGTGCAGGACTTTAACTCCTCACTTACACCAATGGACAGATCATCCAAACAGAAAATTAATAACGAAACACAAGCTTTAAATGACACAACAGACCAGATAGATTTAATTGCTATTTATAGGACATTCCATCCAAAAATTGAAGATTACACTTTCTTCTCAAGTGCGCACAGAACATTCTCCAGGATAGATCACATCTTGGGTCAGAAATCAAGCCTCAGTAAATTTAAGAAAATTGAAATCATATCAAGCCTATTTTCTGACCACAACACTATAAGATTAGAAATCAATTACAGGGAAAAAAACGTAAAAAACACAAACACATGGAGGGTAAACAATACATTACTAAATAACCAAGAGATCAGTGAAGAAATCAAAGAGGAAATCAAAAAATACCTAGAGACAAATTACAATGAAAACATGACGATCCAAAACCTATGGGATGCAGCAAAAGCAGTTCTAAGAGAGAAGTTTATAGCAATACAAGACTACCTCAAGAAACAAGAAAAATCTCAAATAAACAATTTAAACTTACACCTAAAGCAACTAGAGAAAAGAAGAGCAAACAAAACCCAAAGTAAGTAGAAGGAAAGAAATCATAAAGACCAGAACGGAAATAAATGAAATAGAAACAAAGAAAACAACAGCAAAGACCAATAAAACTAAAAGCTGGTTCTTTGACAAGATAAACAACATTGATAACCATTAGCCACACTCATCAAGAAAAAGAGGGAGAGGACTCAAATCAATAAAACTAGAAATGAAAAAGGAGAAGTTACAACAGACACCACAGAAAAAAAAAGACATCCTAAGAGACTACTACAAGCAACTCTATGCCAATAAAATGGACAACCTGGAAGAAATGGACAAATTCTTAGCAAGCTATAACCTTCCAAGACTGAAGCAGGAAAAAATAGAAAATATGAACAGACCAATCATAAGTAATGAAATTGAAACTGTGATTAAAAATCTTCCAACAAACAAAAGTCCAGGGCCAGATGGCTTCACAGATGAATTCTATGAAATATTTAGAGAAGAGCTAATACCCATCCTTCTCAAACTCTTCCAAAAAATTGCAGAGGAAGGAACACTCTCAAACTCATTCTATGAGGCCACCATCACCCTGATACCAAAACCAGACAAAGATACTACAAAAAAAGAAAATTACAGACCAATATCACTGATGAATATAGATACAAAAATCCTCAACAAAATACTAGCAAACAGAATCTGACAACACATTTAAAGGATCATACACTATGATCAAGTGGGATTTATCCCAGGGATGCAAGGATTCTTCAATATATGCAAATCAATCAATGTGATACACCATATTAACAAATTGAAGAAGAAAAACCATATGATCATCTCAATAGATGCAGAAAAATCTTTTGACAAAATTCAACACCGATTTATAATAAAAACTCTCCAGAAAGTGAGCGAAGAGGGAACCTACCTCAACGTAATAAAGGCCATATACGACAAACCCACAGCAAACAGCATTCTCAATGGTAAAAAACTGAAAGCATTTCCTCTAAGATCAGGAACAAGACCAGGATGTCCACTCTAGTCACTATTATTCAACATAGTTTTGGAAGTCCTAGCCACGGCAATCAGAGAAGAAAAAGAAAGAAAAGGAATACAAATTGAAAAAGAAGAAATAAAACTGTCACTGTTTGCAGATGACATGACACTATATATAGAGAATCCTAAAGATGCCACCAGAAAACTACTAGAGCCAATCAATCAATTTGGTAAAGTTGCAGGATACAAAATTAATGCACAGAAATCTCTTGCATTCCTATACACTAATGATGAAAAATCTGAAAGAGAAATTAAGGAAACACTCCCATTTACCACTGCAACAAAAAGAATAAAATACCCAGGAATAAACCTACCTAGGGAGACAAAAGACCAGTATGCAGAAAACTATAAGACACTGATGAAAGAAATTAAAGATGATACACACAGATGGAGTGCTATACCATGTTCTTGGACTGGAAGGATCAACATTGTGAAAGTGAATATACAACTCAAAGCAATCTACAGATTCAATGCAATCCCTATCAAATTACCAATGGCATTTTTTACAGAACTAGAACAAAAAATCTTAAAATTTGTATGGAGACACAAAAGACCCCGAATAGCCAAAGCAGAATTGAGGGGAAAAAACGGAGCTGGAGGAATCAGACTCCCTGACTTCAGACTGTACTACAAAGCTACAGTAATCAAGACAATATGGTACTGGCACAAAAACAGAAATATAGATCAATGGAAGAGGATTGAAAGCCCAGAGATAAACCCACGCACCCATGGTCAACTAATCTATGACAAAGGAGGCAAGGATATACAATGGAGAAAAGACAGTCTCTTCAATAAGTGGTGCTGGGAAGACTGGACAGCTACATGTAAAAGAATGAAATTAGAACACTCCCTAACACCACACACAAAAATAAACTCAAAATGGATTAGAGACCTAAATGTAAGACTGGACACCATAAAACTCAGAGGAAAACATAAGAAGAACACTCTTTGACATAAATCACAGCAAGTTCTTTTTTGATCCACCTCCTAGAGTAATGGGAATAAAAACAAAAATAAACAAATGGGACCTAATGAAACTTAAAAGCTTTTGCAAAGCAAAGGAAACTACAAACAAGACGAAAAGACAACCCTCAGAATGGGAGAAAATATTTGCAAACGAATCAACAGACAAAGGATTAATCTCCAAAATATATAAACAGGTCATGCAGCTCAATATTAAAAAAACAAACAACCCAATCAAAAAATGGGCAGAAGACCTAAAGAGACATTTCTCCAAAGAAGACATACAGATGGCTAAGAAGCACATGAAAAGCTGCTCAACATCACTAATTATTAGAGAAGTGCAAATCAAAAGCACAATGAGGTATCACCTCACAACAGTTAGAATGGGCATCATCAGAAAATCTACAAACAACAAATGCTGGAGAGGGTGTGGAGAAAAGGCAACCCTCTTGCACTGTTGGTGGGAATGTAAATTGATACAGCCACTAAGGAGAACAGTATGGAGGTTCCTTAAAGAATTAAAAATAGAATTACCATATGACCCAGCAATCCCACTACTGGGCACATACCCAGAGAAAACCATAATTCAAAAAGACACATGCATCCCAATGTTCATTGCAGCACTATTTACAATAGCTAGGTCATGGAAGCAACCTAAATGCCCATTGACAGATGAATGGATAAAGAAGGTATGGTACATATATACAATGGGATATTACTCAGCCATAAAAAGGAAGGAAATTGGGTCATTTGTAAGGATGTGGATGGATCTAGAGACTGTCATACAGAGTGAAGTAAGTCAGAAAGAGAAAAACAAATATCGTATATTAACGCATATATGTGGAACCTAGAAAAATGGTACAGATGAACTGGTTTGCAGGGCAGAAATAGAGACACAGATGTAGAGAACAAATGTATGAACACCAAGGGGGGAAAGTGGCGGGGGTGTGTGTGTGCTGGTGGTGTGATAAATGGGGACATTGGGATTGACACATATACACTAATATGTATAAAATGGATAACTAATAAGAACTTGTTGTTTAAAAAAAATAAAATTTTTAAAAAAAGACATTACTACAAACAACTATGCACCAATAAAATGGACAACCTAGAAGAAATGGAGAAATTCTTAGCAAGATACAACCTTCCAAGACTGAACCAGGAAGAAATAGAAAACATGAACAGACCAATCACAAGTACTGAAATTGAAACTGCGGCTTAAAAACTTCCAACAAACAGAAGTCCAGGACCAGATGGTTTCACAGGTAAATTCTATCAAACATTTATAGAAGAGTTACTACCTATACTTCTGAAACTCATCCAAAAAATTAGAGGAAAAACCACTCCGAAGCTCATTCTACAAGGCCACCATTAACCTGATACCAAAACCAGACAAAGATACCACAAAACAGTAAATTACAGGCCAATATCACTGATGAACACAGCCACAAAAATCCTCAACAAAATACTAGCAAACCAAATCCAACAGTACATTAAAATGATCATACACCATGGTCAAGTGGGAATTATCCCAGGGATGCAAGGATTCTTCAATATACGCAAATCAATCAGTGTGATACACCACATCAACAAATTGAATAAAAACCAAACGATCATCTCAACAGATGCAGAAAAAGCTCTTGACAAAATGCAACACGATTTATGATAAAAACTCTCCAGAAAGTGGGCATAGAGGGAACGTACCTCAACATGATAAAGGCCATATATGACAAATCCACAGCTAACATCATTCTCAATGGTGAAAAGCTGAAAGTATTTTCTCTAAGATCAGGAACAAGAAAAGGACATCCACTCTTGCCACTTTTATTCAGCATAGTTTTGGAAGTCCTAGCCTCAGCAGTCAGAGAAAAGAAAGAAATAAAAGGAATCCAGGGCTTCCCTCGTGATGCAGCGGTTGAGAGTCCACCTGCTGATGCAGGGGACGTGGGTTCGTGCCCCGGTCCAGGAAGATCCCACATGCCGCGGAGCGGCTGGGCCCGTGAGCCATGGCCGCTGAGCCTGCACGTCCGGAGCCTGTGCCCCGCAACGGGAGAGGCCACAACAGTGAGAGGCCCGCGTACCGCAAAAAAAAAAAAAAAAAAAAAAAGGAATCCAAACTGGAAAAGAAGTAAAACTGTCAAGGTTTGCAGATGACATGATACTATACATAAAAAAATCATAAAGATGCTACCAGAAAACTACTAGAGCTCAATGAATTCGGTAAAGTTGCATGATACAAAATTAATACACAGAAATCTCTTACATTCCTATACACTAACAATGAAGGATCAGAAGGAGAAATTAAGGAAACCATCCCATTTACCATCACATCAAAAAGAATACCTAGGAATAAACCCACCTAAGAAGGCAAAAGACCTGTACTGAGAAAACTATAAGTTCCTGATGAAAGTAATCAAAGATGACACAAACAGATGGAAGGATATACCATGATTTTGGACTGTAAGAATCTATATTGTCAAAATGACTCTACTACCCAAAGCAAAATAAAGGTACAATGCAATCCCTATCAAATTATCAACGGCATTTTTCACAGAATTAGAACAAAAATTTTTACAATTTGTATGGAAACAAAAAAGACCCCGAATAGCTAAAGCAAACTTGAGAAAGAAAAACAAAGCTGGAGGAATCAGGCTCCCTGACTTCAGACTATAGTACAAAGCTACAGTCATCAAAACAGTATGCTACTGGTACAAAAACAGATATAGAGATCAATGGAACAGGATAGAATGTCCAGAGATAAACGTACACACCAATGGTCAACTAACCTATGAAAAAGGAGGCAAGAATATACAATGGAGAAATGATAGTCTCTTCAATAAGTGGTGCTGGGAAACTGGACAGCTACATGTAAAGAATGAAATTAGAACACTATCTAACACCATACAAAAAAATAAACTCAAAACAGATTGAAGACCTAAATGTAAGGCCAGATACTATAAAACTCTTAGAGGAAAACAAAGGCAGAACACTCTCTGACATAAATTGCAGAAATATCTGCTTTGATGCACCTGCTAGGGTAATGAAAATCAAAACAGAAATAAACAAATGGGACCTAATTAAAAGCTTTTGCACAGCAAAGGAAACCATAAACAAAATGAAAAGACAACCCACAGAATGGGAGAAAATATTTGCAAATGAAGTGACCAACAAGGGATTAATCTCCAAAATATACAAACAGCTCATGCAGCTCAACATCAAAAAAAAAACCAAACAAACAACCCAGTCATAATGAGCAGAAGATCTAAACATTTCTCCAAAGAACATACAGATGGCCAAAAAGTACATGAAAATATGCTCAACATTGCTAATTATTAGAGAAATGCAAGTCCAAACTACAATGAGATATAACCTCACACCATTCAGAATGGCCATCATCAAAAAAATCTATAAAGGATAAATGCTGGAGAGAGTGTGGAGAAAAGGGAACCGTCCTACACTGTTGGTGGGAATGTAAATTGGTACACCCATCATGGAGAACAGTATGGATGTTCCTTAAAAAACTAAATATAGAACTACCATATGATCCAGCAATCTCACTCCAGGGCATACATCTGGAGAAAATCATAATTTGAAAAGATACATGCACCCCAATGTTTACTGTAGCACTATTTACAATAGCCAAGACACGGAAACAACCTAAATGTCCATCAACAAATGAACAGGTGAAGAAGAAGTGGTACTTATATACAATGGAATATTATTCATCCATAAAAGTGAAGGAAATAATGCCATTTGCAGCAACATGGATGGACCTAGAGATTCTCATACTAAGTGAAGTCAGAGAAAGACAAATGTCATATGATATCACTTATATGCAGAATCTAAAAAAATGGCACAAATGAACTTATTTACAAAAAAGAAATACAGTCACAGATGTAGAAAACAAACTTATGGTTACCAAAAGGGAAGGGGGGAGGGGTCAATTAGGAGATTGGGATCAACATATAAACACTATTATATACATAATACATTAACTAATAAGGACCTTCTGTGTAGCACAGGGAACTCTACTCAATATTTTTTAATAACCTATATGGGGAAAGAATCTAAAAATGAGTGAATATATGTATAACTGAATCACTCTGCTATACACCTGAAACACAACATTGTAAATCAACTATACTCCAATAAAAATTAAAAAATAAAATTAAAATATTACAGAATTTAATCAAGGAGGTGAAAGACTTGTATCTTGAAAACTACAACACATTGCTTAATTTAAAGAGGACCTAAATAAATGGAAACAACCCATGTTTAAAGATTAGTACGCTTAATATTGTTCAAATAATACTACGACCCAGGTCAATATACAAATTCAATTCAATCTCTATTAAATCGCAGAGTTGTTTTTTTTTTTTTTTTTAGAAATGGGAAAAACAATGCTAATATTCATATAGAGTTCCAAGGGAGGCCGAAGAGCCAAAATAATCTTGCAGAACTGTGGTACTGCATTAGCACAGACGTACAGACCATGGAATACACTTGAAACCCCAGAAACAAACCCTCACATCGATTTTCACTTGATTTTTGATAGGAGTGCAAAGACTGCTCACTGGGCAAAGAACAGACTCAACAAATGGTACTGAAAAACCTGGATCTCACATGCAGAACCTTGAGGTTGGACCCTACCTCATACCATATACAAAACTTAACTCAAGATCAACCAAAGGCCTAAATTTTAAAGCTAAGCTAGAGAACTACTGAAGAAAACATAGGTGCACATCTCCATGACCTTAGATTTGGCCATGGTTTCTTAAGTATGACACCAGAGGCACAGAAAACAATGAAAAATAGATACATTGGTCTTCATAAAAATTAAAAACTTCTGTGCATCACAGGACATTATCAACAGAGCAAAAAGACATCCTACAGAACGACAGAAAATGTGTGCAAACGATAGGTCTGCTAAGGGTTTAATATCCAGTATATGTAAAGAATGCCAACAACTCAATTCAAAAATTGGCCAAAAACCTGAACAGACATTTCTCCAAAGAAGACAAACACATGGCCAACAGCACTTGAAATGATGCTCAACATTGCTGTTATTAGAGAAATGCCAATCAAACCTACACTGAGATATCCCTCACACCAGTGAGAATGGCCATCATCATAAAATCTACAAACAATAAATGCTGGAGGGGGTGTGGAAAAAAGGGAACCGTCCTACACTGTTGGTGGGAATGTAAATTGGTATACCCATTATGGAGAACAGTATGGAGGTTCCTTAAAAAACTAAATACAGAACTACAATATGATCCAGCAATACTAATCCTGGGTGTACATCTGGAGAAAACTATAATTCAAAAAGATACATGCACCCCAGTGTTCACTGCAGCACTACTGACAATAGCCAAGACATGGAAGCAACCTAAATGTCCATCGAAAGACAAATGGGTAAAGAAGTGGTACATATATACAGTGGAATATTACTCAGCCATAAAAATGAACAAAATAATGCCATTTGCAGCAAAATGGATGGACCTAGAGATTCTCATACTAAGTGAGACAAATGTCACATGTTATCGCTTATATGCAGAATCTTAAAAAAATGGTACAAATGAACTTATTTACAACACAGAAATAGAGTCACAGTTGTAGAAAACAAACTTATTGTTACCGAAGGGGGCGGGGGGGGGATCAGTTAGGAGACTGGAATCAACATATACACACTACTATATATATATATCTATCTATATATATATAGATAGATATATATATAATAGATAACTAATAAGGACCTACTGTGTGGCACAGGGAACTCTACTCAATATTTTTGAATAACCTATATGGGGAAAGAATCTAAAAATGAGTGAATATATGTATATGTATAACTGAATCACTCTGCTGTACACCTAAAACTAACACAACATTGTAAATCAACTATACTCCAATAAAAATTTTTTAAAATATATTACATAATTTAATCAAGGAGGTGAAAGATTTGTACGCTGAAAGCTACAACACATTGCTTAATTTACAGAGGACCTAAATAAATGGAAAATAACCCATGTTTAAAGATTAGAATGCTTAATATTGTTCAAATAATAATAACTACCCAGAACAATATACAGATTCAATTCAATCCCTATTAAATCTCAGAGTGTTTTTTTTAATGGGATAAACGATGCTAATATTCATATGGAGTTCCAAGGGAGGCCAAAGGGCCAAAATAATCCTGCAAAAATGTGGTACTGCATTAGTGTAGACATCAAGGAAATTTATTATTAGTCATAAAGGAATTTAAATCAAAACCACTTCACACCTGCTAGAATCACTATAATTTTTTTTAAATGAAAAGCTTTGCTGAGGATGTTGACAAATGTGAACCCTCAGACGTTGCTGGTGTCTCTAAAACGGTACAGCTGCTATGGCAAACAGTTCCTCAAAGAGTTAAACATGATTCACAATAGCCTAAGATGGGAACAAGCTAAGCATCAATAGATGAACAGATAAACAAAACGTGGTATATACAAACAGTGCAACGTTTCTGTCAAAATGTGGTATGTACATACGGTGAAACGTTTCTGTCAAAAAAAAGGAATGACGTTCTGGTACATGTGAACAGTGTGAATTAACCTTGAGAGCATTATACTAAGTGAAATATGGCAGTGTTGGGCTGTACCCTACCAGCCAGCAAGGCTTGTATTTGCCCAGCCTCGAGACAGAAGAGCGAGCCTTGAGACGGTGACAGAGATAAAGATTTTGTGGACAGGGGATCTTCCACCTCCAAAACTAAGGGTCCTAGATGGATAGCCCACCAAGTACGGCAGACGGCAGGCAGGCCACGGTAGCAATTTGCTACTCGGGGGCGGAGGCCACCATTTACAGGGAGAATTGACATTAGGTTGGCTCACTAGTTACCAGGGAAACCAGCAGCCTGGGCACCTCCCTCACAGCCCCTCAGGGTAAGGACCGTCAGGAGAGCAGGTGTTTCCCTTTAACAAACTAGCAGGTGGCGCGTCTCTGGCCTGGGGATTAGAACAATCGCCAGCTGGGGCAGCGGGCAAGCATGTTCACGTGAGTAGGTGCAGGAGAAGCGGGCACTGGTCGAGCAGGGGATGTACAGAGAGCAAGAGAACAGCCATCTTGAGTGGCCTGACCCCACACTCCACCCGTGTTATGTCCTGCACGACCCTTACTGTCTCAGTCCGCCCGTCTTCCACTCTATCCATGAGGTCAGGTGTGCAGAGGCGCACTGCAACCAAATACCACAAATGCAATACAGACACCAGCAGCTAGAGAGTGTCTAGAGTCTAAGAGGTGGGCAAACTTTGGAGCCAGGCGCATATCGGATCAATTTTTCATGGAATTCGAGGAGGATGACAACAGCATCTCACTGTAGACCCAGCAAACAGAGTATTTTCGCAGTGAGGCCACCGTTGCCCCCCAGTTGGCCAACAGATTCCCTCCCCTCAGACTATGGACCGTAAGTGAGCAGGACCCAATGGGGCCTTCCTGGACAGAGTCTCCTCTGCCTATCTCTTTGTAGAAAAACTTGAGCCTCCTAGGCCTTCCCCAAGTTCCACAGCATAAATTTACTCAGAGAAGTAAGAAAATGCAGAAACAAAAGGAAAACAGTCAAGCAAGACAAAATAATAATTTAGCTATGAAACAAAGTCAAGGACCTTTAGCCCCTCCTCAAGGGCTATAGATAATACTCTGAGCCAAGTCCTTTGAGCTGTTTTGCAGATACTGAAATCCCAACCAGGTGGAAAAGTTAACTGTATGCTGACCACAAGCATGTAGACCCCAGACCCAGTGGAACCAGAAGGTGGATGGTGTTGACTCCCAATCACCTCTCCACCAACCAATCAGAAGAAGGTGCATACCCAGTAACCCCCTCCCTCGCCCTGTCTTTAATAAACCTTTCCCTGAAAGCCCTGGGGGAATCCGGGCCTTTTAAGCATAGCTGCTGGACTCCTTGCTCGGTGCCCTGCAATCAACACTGCACTTTCCTTCATCACAACCTGGTGTCGGTACATTGGCTTTGCTGCAATGTGGGCAAGGGGACCCAAGTTTGGTTCGGTAACAGGACGAAATGTAAGCTGTTTAACAGGCACAACACAGGGACGATCATGACCATTAAGCAAAATACAAGAAGTAAGAGGATTCTGAGATAATAGCAGCCCTGCCTGTGGTTTTTGTCCTGGCCTGCCTTACCATACCCTCCGTCCACCCTCAGTACCCACAGCCAGTGCGGAATACCGGGGAGGTAGTTTAACAACAGACCACAGGGTTAATATAATGGTGCCTTTCTCCGGTGAGGGGCCCAGATTAATTACCTTAGTAGTCTTAGGCGGGGCCAGGTAGAACACAGGTGAAATCTGTAAATCCCTTTCTAATCCTATTCCCCACGAGGCGGCAAACCCAAACCACCAGACACTTACCTGCCAGTTCCAGGGCCATTTTGTAATGGGTTCCTCTGGGGGCAGATGCTGTGGCAAAGGGCAGAAGCTAGTTGTTGTCCTGATGAATAGTTGGCAACGGTCCTTTGGTGGTCAACAGTCCTTTGGTGGTCAACAGCTGAACTCTGATTGTGTTGATTGGTTGCCTCTGGGTTAACATGGCATGAGCACTGGGAGGATTGCTCCTGCGATGTGTCCATGTGTTGACAGAGGGGGTTTCCCATCTCTAGAGTCGTTTCAGTCCATTCATAGCCCGGCAGCAGTGGGCTTGTAAGGCAGGTGGAAGTGCCAGTGCCATTTTTATCGGCTCATTCCTGAACTTCACGGCTGGTAGAGTGGGTTCCTTGGTCGCTGTCAATGTCCGTGGAGGTCCTGTATGTCACGCACAGCTGTTCTAGATCCAAAATAGTGGCTTTTTGCATTGTTTGACTTTCGTCACGTCTTTCACCTGTTGTAACACATTGTAGACCGTGTATAGATAGTGTTCCATCACACTATACCACGGCTCTGCCCCCTTCCATAGCTGGGACCAAGGGTACTCATATTATTTTGCCACTGCTGCAGGCTGCACCCAAATCCTTCCAGGTAACTGGCCATGTCCAATTCACAAGCTTGTCCCTGAGTTAAATCCCTAAAGCCTGTGTCTGTAATTGTTTAGGGATGGTAGGTCGGGGGTATGCTTGTTTTACCCAACCAGTTAACATCCAAGATAACCCAGGTTCTTACATTTTGTCTGTATTCACCAGCCAACCTCACGTAGTCAGATGAGCCACGAGCACAGGGCTGCTACTTTTAAACTGGGAAGGTTTAACAGGATAGCATCAACATAACGGAAGAGAAAGACGTTTCTCATGGTAGTCAGCTGCCACAGGGCTCCCCCATGCAAGTGGACGGCCACCCCGGGGATCACTCTCACAACCTTCCGTTCCCTGTCCTTATTTCCGGACATCTCAAGGCTCCCAGGAGTTTCCTTGGCTGGCTTGCCAATTGTTGGGCTGCACCCCAGCAAGTGTTGTAGTTGCTCAGCCTCGAGACGGAAGAAAGGGCCTGGAAACAGTGACAGAGACATCAGTGGTTTATCGGACGGGGGAATCTTACACATCCAAAACAAAGGGGCCTGGAGCAACACCCCCACTGCGAACGACACCGGCAGGCAGGACGTTACAAGCTATCTGCACTGCTATGGGGAGATGGAGGCTGCCATTTATAGGGGAAGTGACGTCACGTTGGCTCATCAGTTACCAAGGAAACCAGCGGCTGGGGCACCGCCCTCACAGCCCTCAGGTTAATGACCATCACCAGGGCAGAGGTTTCCCTTTAATAAACTAGCAGGTGGAGCCACTCTGGCTTGAGGATTACAACAATCACTGGCTAGAGCAGGGGGAAGCACGTTCGAGTGAGTAGGTGCAGGAGAAGCAGAGACTGGTCAAGCAGGGGATGTACACAAAGCAAGAGAACAGCCATCTTGAGTGGCCTGACCATACAGGCAGACAGGCAAAAGGACAAATATTGTATGACTCCTCCTATATGAAATATCTAGAATGGGAAAATTCATAGGGACAGAAAGTAAATTAGAGGTTACCAGAGGTTGAGGGGAGAGGGAATGGGGAGTTGTCGCTTAATGGATCCAGGGTTCCTGCTTGGGGTGATGGAAAATGTTAGAAATAGAGAGTGATGGTTATACAACACTGGGAACGTAATTAATGCTTAAAAGTGGTTAAAATGGGAAATCTTATGATATATATATTTTTAGCACAATAAAGATACACATACAGCATTAAAGGCAGCTCTGGTTTTTAAAAATTGAGATAAAATTCACATGCCATAAAATAATCCTTTAAAGTGTACAACCAGTGGGTTTTAGTATTCACAAAGATGTGCAGCCATCGCCACTATCGAATTCCAGAACATTTAATCACCTCAAAAAGAAAGCTCATATCCATTAGCAGCCATTCCCCATTCTTCCTGCTTCCCAGCCTCTGGCAAACACTCAGTTACTTTGTTTCTATGGGTCGCTTATTCTGAACATTTCACATAAATGGAATCCTACAATTTATGGCCTTTTGTGTCTGGTTTCTTTCACTAAAACATAATGTTTTCAAAGTTCATCCACATCGTAGAATGAATCAGTACTTCAAACTGTTTTCCACAGTGGCCAAGCCAGTTTGCATTCCTGCCAGCGATGTACAAGTGTTCCAGTTTTTCCATATCCTTGCCCAAACTTATTTTCCATTTTTAAAAACTGTATCTATCCTAGTGGGTGCAAAGTGGTTTTTGATTTGCATTTCCCTGGTAACTAATGGTGTTGAGCATCTTTTCACGTGTTCGTTGGCCATTTGTATGCCTTTGGAGAAAGGTCTATTCAAGAACTTTTCCCGTTTTTCTAATTCATTCTTTTTTTAATGTAAATTTATTTATTTTTTTAATATTTATTTTTGGCTGCATGGGGTCTTTGTTGCTGCGCGCAGGCTTTCTCTAGCTGTGGTGAGCGGGGGCTACTCTTTGTTTTGGTGCACGGGCTTCTCATTGCGGTGGCTTCTCTTGTTGTGGAGCACGGGCTCTAGGCATGCGGGCTTCAGTAGTTGTGGTGCACGGGCTTAGCTGCTCTGCAGCATGTGGGATCTTCCCAGACCAGGGCTCGAGCCCGTGTCTCCTGCATTGGCAGGCAGATTCTTAACCACTGCGCCACAAGGGAAGTCTCCCTTTGCCCATTTTTGAATTGGGTTGTCTTTTTTTTTTCTTGAATTGTAAGAGTTCTTTATATATTCTGGATACTGGACCCTTAACAGATAGGTCATTTAGGTCTTTGATCCATTTTGAGTTGATTTTTGTATAGCGTGTAGGGTTGAGGTCCAGTTTCATTCTTTTGCATGTGGATAGCCAGGAACAGAGGAGGATGTGAGAACTGTGAGTGACTTCCCACCCCACGTTCTATCCACAGACACTGGGAACTCTGGGCCAAGGTTCCCAAACACCCACCTGTGCCAGACACAGACACTTCTGGCCTCAGAATCAACTGGGCAATTTCCAAAATTCAAATACCTGGCGCTGCTGCTCCAGATTCTAATTCAGGAACTCTGCAAAGGGCCCAGGAATCTGTGTTTTACCAAGTTCCCCAAGGTTTCCGTTGTGCAGCCAGGTTTGGGAGCTGCTGGGGCTGGCAAGTCTTGATCATTTTAATCCAGTGTGCTTTCTTCCTGCCCTCCACTATACCAGGCTGTGTGTTTCTGGGGTGGAATATAGACATGGATCCCTGTCCCAGATGACCCCTCCAAAAAGACCCATAAATCTCTCTTTCAAGTCTCTTTCTTCCCTTTCTGCTCTCCTTTCCTCTGCCTGTCAAATTTATAACCCTTAAATCTCTCTTCCTACAGGAAGTCTTCCTGGCTTGCCTCTACATACTCTCTGATCACAGATATTCACAGTCACTTTAAAAATATAGAAATATAATATTAAAGAGTATGATATGGTAATATAATATATAATATAATGTATGAGTTATACTGGAGATAATTTATTATACCATGTTTATAGTATCACATGGTATATATTTTTATTATATTACAGATAATTACAGGCATTTAGTCCCAGTGCCTAGATTTATGAGTCAAGCATGATGTGGTAGGGCTGAGAAGGCCCGTCTAGTCTCTTGGTTCCTCTCTCTCCCATTTTACAGAAGGGGATATTGAGGCCAAGGGGAATAGATAATAGAATTCAAATGACTTTGAGGATACTTGACCCCCACACCCCCAGCTCACTTGGATGTAAGCTCACCCGCTCACCCACGATTGACTGCCCAGCTCATAGCAGCTTGTGGTCTAAAGAGGTGAGGCCAAGGCAAGTCCTCAATGGTCAGCCCAGCCCCCATCCAGCTCCCAGTGTGCACAAGGGCCAGGGCCATCTACACAGCTGCAGTCACTTACCCAGATGTTTATAGTTCTGGTGTTTATAGTTCCGCCTTCGGGTCTGCTTTGCATCCCCACTCTAATTAGAACAATACTCCTGGAGGCGGCATGGGGTGCTGGGGGACCACTGGATGGGAAACCATCGGCTGGACCTGAGCCCTGGCTTCTGCCTAGCCTCGGTTTTGTTTTGTTTTTAATAAATTTATTTATTTATTTATTTTTGGCTGCGCGGGGTCCTTGTTGCTGCTCGCAGGCTTTCTCCAGTTGCAGCGAGCGGAGACCGCTCTTCGTGGTGGTGCGCGGGCTTCTCATTGCGGTGGCCTCCCCCGTTGCAGAGCACGAGCTCCAGGCACGCGGGCTTCAGTAATTGTGGCTCGTGGTTCTAGAGCGCAGGCTCAGCAGTTGTGGTGCACTGGCCCAGTTGCTCCGCGGCATATGGAATCTTCCTGGCCCGGGGCTCGAACCCGTGTCCCCTGCATTGGCAGGCAGACTCCCAACCACTGCGCCACCAGGGAAGCCCCCTAGCCTCGGTTTAACAAGGATTTCAGACCTCTTTCAAGGACGCAGGAAGGACAGCAAGATGGCACCAATTAAAAGTGGGTGAGAAAACAGGCGCACAGAGAAGGAGGAGAAAGTAGAGGCGAGAAAAAGGCTAAAAATGCAGGCTGCCGCGACTTAGACACTTAATGCAGGCAAAGCCTTGGGCCATATCCTTCCTTTTAAGAAAATACATTTTTTTTAAATCACAAAAGTTATAGATGTCCATTGTGGAAAACTGAGAACATACAGACAAATTAGAATGAAAATGTCTGTACCCCATGACTCCAGGATAACCACTGTTCATATTTTAGGACTTCTCCTTTCTGTCTGATGTATAAAATCGTTTTTGTAGAAATGAGAATATACCAACATTCTATTTTGCAAAACTCTTTTTAAACGTGATAAATTGTCAACATCCTTACATGTTACTAAATATTTTTCTACTACATCAACTTATTTCTATTATTATTGTGATACAAGATTATTGTGAAAGAATTGCAGTCATCAGTGAAGTGCACAAAATCCAAAGCATAAGTGTCTCTCTTGCCCCGGTCCCTGGGCTAACACTTCTAACTCTTTGGTGGGACTCCTTCACACGCTCTCCTACGCACACTGTAGAGCTGTGCTGTAGTTTATTTAAATGATCCCCTCACACTGAACACTGGGGTTAGGTGCCTGGCTGTGGCTTGAAGCCCACGGGCAGCCAGTGTGATCAGGGAAACCACCTGGTACCAAAAACAGATCAGTTTCTCCCAGAAAATCTCATCAGCGCATCATAATGAGCAATGTCCTCAAAAACATGCTGGCAGGAAACACAGGCATGAGTCCCACTAGTCTGCTTCCTTAGGAAGTCATGTTTGTTTTTATTTTTCAAATTAATACAAGTAATACACATTCGTTACAGAAAAAAAGTTAAATACAATAAGCAAACCTAAGAAAATTAAAATCACTCAGAACACACTTCGCTGTCTATAATCATAAAAGCAGTGTCATCCCCATCTTACAGGTGATGCTACTCGGCTCTGAGGTTTGGTGCCGTGTCCATCGTCTCCTGGCTACAGGGTGGCAGACTCTGCCTTTGGACCAGGCCTTGTAGCTTCTGAGTCTATGCTTTTGCACTGCACCTCCTGCTTCTTTTACTTCTACATGTCTGCATGGGGGTTTTCCTCTTTTGCTTTTTTTCTCTGTCTCCTGGTATCATTAAACATTCTTGGGAGTCAATTTTGTGACTGTCCCATTCTTATTTAATTGTTGAACATGATGGATTTTTAGTATCATAAACAAAGCCACTTCAATATTTTTGCGGCCTAACTCTTAAGCACATCCATAGTTATTTCCACAGGGCTGCTTTCTCCAATGGCCCTCACTGACCCTTCACACCAAAGGGCATGGGGGTCAGGGTGAAGGAGGACAACGAGTGAGATGTGAGCACCAGCTGTTGCCTGCTTCAGCTCACTTTGAGGGAGACAGCGTAGTATGTGGAACAGACAAAAGGGACGGCTCATCATAAAACCATCCTCCGGAAGTGGTTTCTCAGCAGAGCTGAGAGAACCGCTGACAGAACCACTGAAAGGCTTAGAGCTAGAAGGGACCCGTTCAGCAAATGACGCCCTGGACTCCCTAGATGGTTGAGTTAGAAGAGGCCCAGAGAAGACCAATCTAAAGAGGCAGTGCCCCATCTTCAACAGAGGGGAGAGGAAGCCTCTCATTCCTCCACAGAGATAGATTCGGAATTTGGGGCCAGGCCCACAGAATGGCCCACGAGGCCCCAGGGCTCTGCTCCTGGCCCTTGGAAAAGGGGGGAGGGCATGCTCTGGAGCCCAGTGGGGCAGATGGGGTATCCTGGTGCACCAGGTGCTTGAAGGCCTGGTTAGCCTGGGTGGAAAAGGAAAGGTTCCAGGCAGGTGGAAGCAGGAGCAAAGCCTGAAGGTGAGGGACAGAGGACCAAGGGCTACCGAGAAGCTGAAGGCCTTAGCCTGGGGAGTGGAGGTTGGGGCAGGGGTGAGGGAGGAAGGGTGATGAAGCCAGAGACTTTTGCCAGGTCCTTGGGACCTCGTCCAAGCGGCAAGGAGTCTGCGCTTTATCCAGACGGGGGCAGGACTGCCACCGTGGTTTGGTACAGAGAGACGTGACAAGGTTTGCGCCTCCCCTAGACACTTCCTCCTCCCTCCGCTCTGTTCTCAGATGCCCAGGAGCCTCTCCTCTGTGCCAGGCTGTGCTGGGTGCTGGAAGGAGCACACGGGTCCTCTGGGCCTCTAGACTGGGCCTTGGGAAGCTCTGTGGGTGGGAAAGGAATCTGAGCCGGGACCACTGCCCTCCAAAAGCCCCAGGCACTGGAGACCCTCAGGGAAGGAGCTCTCAGCTCCCTCAGGCAGGCTGCCCTGTGCCGGCCACCCGTGCCGCAGGTGGTGTGGAAGCTCCAGCCCGGGCTCTGGAGCTCCTTGTGCGCTCGGCCTCTCCCCAGCTGTGTGGCTGCAGCCTGGTTGCTTACCCTTTCTGAATCCGTTTGGTTCTGTGTAATGCAAACATTAATCGAAGGAGGAGGAGAATTAAGTAAGATGCTGCATGCAATGCACAGAGCGCAGCGCCCAGCAAGGGCTCAATGGACATTCGTTACTCCCGTCCTGTCTGCCCTGAGCCTCTCCCGCTGCAATGGAGGTGGGAGGCCAGCCAGCCCCTCCTGGCCCGCCTCCTCATGGAGCTGAGGTCTGCTTCTCAAGCTCCCTGGGTGAGGCCTTTTGAAGTGTGGAGGGAGCTGATGGAACTACAGAGGGGACTGTAGCCTTCCCCGCGTCACAAAGGAAGTCACAACGGAGACCAGCCCCCTTGCTCCAAGCTGGGGTCCTTACCCTTCCTCATTAAATTGAGTTTGCGAGCCCCTGACAGGCTGGACTCTGGGTACAAAGTGCACGCTATGTGCCAGGCCCTTTCTCCGTGCCAAGCCCCGTCTCCCTGAATCCTCACAGCCCCGGGAAGGGGCTCTGTTACCCCCCTTTACACGGAGGTTGGTGCCACAGCCCAGAAAACTTCTGTGTGTCGCCCAGACGGAGCCTGTGGGTGGCAGGCCCAGGACCCCGCCCTCCTCTGTCTGACCACAGGCCCTGGCTCTTACCTGGGGTGCTGCCTTGTCGCCCCCAGCACAGCCCCCACTGAGGTCCCCCCGCCCCTGCACTCCTCCCTCTCCAAGGCTGCCCACCTGGCCCAGCCTGTGCGCAGGTGAAGCCTGCCTCGCTCTCACAAGGCACCATTCATCCCGGCAGGCTGCTAATCGAAACCATGTGTGGTGAGGCCGGCCAAGGTGGCGGCAGCTCCGGAAGCCGGGCCTGGCCGGGGGCCTGGGGGCCCTGGGGAAGGAGGTCCAGCTGACCCACAGGTCTGGCGGGCTGGCGGGAGCTCCAGTGCAAGACTGACCTCCCCGCTGCTATGCACACAGCAAGGGGTCCCTGGGCTGCGGCCCTGACTCCTGTGCCCAGGCTGGGAATGTGGGAAGTACAGAGGCCCCTCCAGGTGAGGGTGGGGAACTGGGCCTGGAGCACCTCAAGGTCCTTCCCAGGGCTGTCCTTGGCAGGGTTTGGCAACTGAGGACTGTGTGCTCGCGTGTGCCTGTGCGTGTGTGTGCACCGTGTGCTGACCTCCATGGAGGGTGCCCTGAGCCCTTGGACTCATGGTCACTTCAGGGCTTCCATAGGGCTCTCTGATGGAATCTGGAGGCTCACAGGCCTGGGCTGGAGTTCCACCTCTGCTGCTTCCTGGCTGTGTGACCCGAAGCACGCTGCCCAGCCTCTCTGAGCTCCTCTCCTCATTCACCAAGTGAGGCCTGGGGCCTGGTCAAAACGCCCAAGCAAGGACACTCTGGGGTGGGGTTTGGGCCCTAGCCCCCAGCCCCAGGGCCTCTGAAGTCATTTTAGCCCTGACTCCTGACCTCTGAGCTGTGGCCTGTCTGGGAGTTGGGAGGGTGCTAAGCACAGGGTGTGTCTGGGAGGGTGTGTCTGGCTTTCCTCTGAGGCCCAAGGTGCCAGTTAGTGAGGGTGAGCCGGGGAGCACTGGATCCCCAGCCAGTGTGAAGTGCGGCTGAATTAGCCACACCCCCTCCCGGGCCGAGAACAGAGTGGGGCATTGTTCACAGGGCCTCCTCCCTGGCACCGAGGCCCCCAAAGGAAGGGGTGGGCAGGCCAGGCCACGGCCAGCACTGACCGCAGGCTTGGCTGAGCTGGGACCCTTCAGGGGCTTGGTGTCCCAGAAGGCGCCCTGGTTTCCCAAGGAATGCACATTCTGCTGGGCAGCTCAGGCCTTGTCTGGCCTGAGGCTCGGGAGACAGACACTCTGAGGGCATTTGGTCCTGGCTGGGCATCTCCCACGGGATGCCCTTGAGACATCCCCAAGGATGAGACTAGGCCCCAAATCGAGCTCCCTGGAGACAGGGGTCCCCAGACTCCACTCTGTACTCCAAGGCCAGGCCTTCCTAGGACAAACCTGGAAGAGCCCTGCCCCTCCTGACACAGGGCAATACTGAGGCCAGGATGGAGTGGGGCCCGTGTCTCACAGAGCATTCAGGGGCAGAAGCATTTTCCTTTAGGGTGGGTGGCTGAGGTAGGGGGAGCGAGCAGATGGCTGTCTTGAAGAGAGGAACCTGAGCTGATGTGGAACAGCCCTCCACTTCCCAGCTGAGTGCCTGGGGCGGCCACGTACCCTCCTCTGGGCCTCCAGCTGCTTCTAAAGCAGAGAAGAGAATCCACCACACAGGGCTATAACGAGGGCTGTGATGCAGAACCGGAGAGAGGTGGGAGCAATGCGCTGGAGGGAACCTGGGTTCAAGCCCCAGCTCCCCCCTCTCAGCTGTGTGAGCTCAAGCAAGTTACTTTCTTCTAGAAAAGAAGAGTTAAAAAAAATCTTCCTTATGGGATTGTTGGAAAAGCAAACCGGCCGGCTTGGGCTTGGCATTACATCTGACCAATGCTGTGGTGGTCAGTTTTATGTGCCAACCAGGCTGGGCTGCCGTCCCCAGTTATTCAGTCAAACACTAATCTAGGTGTTGCTGGGACAGTATCTTATACATGTAATTAAAGTCCATAATCAGTTGAGTTTAAGTAAGGGAGATTATCCTAGATAATCTGGGTGGCCCTGATTGAATCAGTTGGAAGGCCCTGGTAACAGAGCTGAGGTTTCCCTGAAGAAGATACTCCACCTGTGCCTGAGAGTTCCAGCCTGCCCTTCCTGACATCCTGCCCTACTGTATTACGCAGAGTCCTCCAGAGAAACAGAACCAATAGAATGTATACATACATATGTACACACAAACACACACGTCTAGTGAGTTGGCAAGCTCAGGAGAGCTGATGGTGTAGTTCTAGTTTGAGTCTAAAAGCCTGAGAACCGGGAGAGCCAATGTTTCAGTTTGAGTCCAAAGGCAGGAAAAAGCCAATGTCTTAGTTCAAAGACAGTCAGGCAGAAAGAATTCTCCCTTACTCACAAGGCTGACCTCAGACTTTTGTTCTACTCAGACTTTCAACTGATTAGATGAAGCCCACCCACATTAGGGAGGACAATCTGCTTTACTCAGGCTACTGATAAAATGTCAATATCATCTAAAAGCATCCTCACAGAAATACCCAGAATAATGTCTGACAAAATATCTGGGCACCAGATCAAGTTGACATGAAATTAACCATCACCTATGGATTTCATACTTGCCTAGCCAGCTGCTACAGTTGTATAAACCAATTCCTTGTAATAAATCTCTTAATATGTCCCTCCTACTGGTTCTGTTTCTCTGGCTGGACCCTGACTCTTGCACATAGTAAACTAAAATAAGAATAAAACAGTCACTATCATCTTCTCTGAGAAGTCCACAGCAGTGGGCCTGCACACAGTAGGCTCTTGGAAAAATAACATGGAGCCCTGTCTTATAAGGGAGCAGAAGTCATGTCAGTTTCTTTCATGACTCCAAAGGGGCCCAAGCCACAAGGATGAGACCCTTCCCAAGTCCCCAGAAACAAGCAGCTTCACGACCCCATACCATAACTAGGTTGGCATCTATGGGTGCCAAACACACACACATAGCTCCACTGCACACCAGGACCTCTACTAAACACTTAACATATTAACTAATTTAATCTTCATAACGCCCTCTGAAGTAGGTACTATAATTCTCCCCATTTTACAGAAGGGGAAACTAAGTCACAGGGAAGCTCATTGTGTGCCCAAGACCCCACAGCCAGGAAGTAAAGGAGCAGGGCCCCAACCTGAATCAGATTCTTCCCCCTTCTGCCTTCATGACAGCTCTGGGCCTGCCACTTCTAGAAACTAAAAGAGGTTTTGGAGTGACGATGTTAGATTCCTTTTATGTTTTCCCTCTTTACAAGATGGTAAAGTGGGTTTCCTTGAGCTTTGATCTCAGTTTGAATTCCAGCTTTGACCCTTCAGTGCCTGATTCATCTTTATATCCTGACTATTTGGTACATAGCAGGTGTTCAATAAATATTACATCTTTTCTCTAGGCCTCAGTTTTCTCAGTTATACAGTGGGGATCCTGATATATTCCTTGAAGTTTCAGGTGTCCAGTTGATTTCCTTTTTTCTCATTTTACACTTGTCACCTACCTGTACATACATTCTCTCCTGATACCCCTAAACTCACCCCTGTTTGGGGTGGGAGGAGAGGAAAAGGCAGCCTGAGAAAGGAAGGGGAGACACGGTACAGACAGAAGAGAAGGGCCAAGGCAAGGATGCCTGCTCTTGCCTCTTCTCTCAGTGTTGTACTGGATATTCTAATTGGGACAACTAGACAAGAAAAAGAAATAAAAGACATCCAGATTGGAAAGGAGGAAGTAAAACTAATCTTCTTTTGCAAATGACGTGATCTTGTATATAGACAGCCCAAGGAATTCACTAAAAAACTATCAGAGGGACTTCCCTGGTGGTGCAGTGGTTAAGACTCTGTGCTCCCAATGCAGGGGGCCAGGGTTTGATCCCTGTTCTGGGAACCAGTTCCCACATGCATGCCGTAACTAAGAGTTCACATGCCACAACTAAGGAGCCAGTGAGCTGCAACTAAGGAGCCCACCTGCCACAACTGAGGAGCCCACGTACCACAAATAAGAAGGTGGCAAGCCACAACTAAGGAACCCGCCTGCCACAACTAAGACCTGACACAACCAAATAAATAAATAAATAAATATTAAAAAAGAAAAATTATTAGAACTAAAAAACGAGTTCCACAAGTTTGCAGGATACAAGTTCAATGTACCAAAATCGATTGTATCTCTATACATTTGCAATGAACAATCTGAAAATGAAATTAAGAAAACAATTCCACTCACAATAGCATCCAAAAGAATAAAATACATTCAACAAAAGAAATGCAAAATTTACCTCTGAAAGCTATAAAACATTGCTGAAGTAAACTAAAGATCTCAATAAGTGGAAAAACATCATGTATTCCTGGGTTGGAAGACCCCATTAACATTATTAAGATGGCAATACTCCTTAAACTGATCTACAGATTCAATGCAATGCCTATCAAACTCCTGGCTGTGTGTGGTATCACACACAGGTGTGGTATCAGCCCAAGGCTAGACATTTAGATCAATGGAATAGAAGTCAGAGTCCTGAAATAAATCCATACATCTGCGCTCTACCGATTTTTGACAAGGGCACCAAGACCATTCAATGAGGAAAGAGTAGTATTTTCAAGAAGAGAAGAGCAAGGAGTTTGGGTTTGGGTATCAGGCAGTCTCTGCCATTGTCTTGCTGTGTGACTCTGAGCAAGTGAGTTCATCTCTCTGAGCCTGAGTTTTCTCATCTGTTAACACAAGGATATGAGAGAGTGCCCATCTCACAGGTATGGACATGCGAGATAACCTTATGTGAAGTGCTTAGCTTAGATCCGGCCCCTTGAGCAAACCCATGGACAGGGTGGGACATGCTAGTGAGGGTTAGGGTCTGGCGTTCCTCCTAGGTCCCCCCTGGGGAACCCCTTTCCCCAGGAAAAGGCAGGGCTGCTGAGGTTTGAATGTGCAGACTGTGCTTGGCAGAGCTCTGTGGGTTGGTAATAAATGGACAGGAAAGGAGATTCCATTACGCAGGAATGTCTGGGGAGGAGGTGGGAAGGAGCCGGCTCCCTTCCCAGCACCAGCCAGCCCTGCAGGCTTGATTGATGTGCCTTGCATCACAGCAGCGTTAGGGCCTGGCGGAAGGAGGCCCCTCCGCCGCTCACCCCTCCTGGAGCAAGGCCAGCAGCCAGATGTTCCTGGTCTTTGGGGACCGGGGATGGGGGCAGGGAAGGCTGGCAGTGGGCCAGGGGGCAGCCGCCCTGAAGTCGAGCTTCTGCCTCCTCCTCTTTGGCAGCTGGACTCAGGTGGCTTTGGTTCTGCTTTGAACTTTGGGCCAGTGGCCACATCTCCCTGGGACTTGACTCTGTTCAGAATTGGGGTGATGGTCTTCCCCTACCCTGTCCTGCTGGGAGAGGCACGTAGCTGCCCAGGAAAGGGCTTTAAGGTCCAAAGAGAAAAATGTTCCCCAAATCCTGCCCAAGGCTCTTGTGTTATTCCCCCCAGAGCCACATGGAGAGGTATGACCGGGGCCTGAGCCCTCCATGGGGTCAGGAGACTCCAGTGAGGCCCCCGGATTTGTGATTTGGGGAGTGGGGCTGAAGGCAGATTCTGGGCAAGAAGGTGGTTCCACCAGCACTAAGATAAGACCCAAGGCTTATTGCCTCGTGCTCCTCTCAAGTCCCATGACTGTAGCAAAGACTTACAGGGCATCATCTCCAGGCCTGCTAATGATTTGTTGTATTACACACGTAATAGAGGAGAACAGGAAAAATATACATATAAGGAACAACAACAAAAAAGAGAACATCACCCCAAGATTCACCATGGAGAATAATTAAGTGCTAACATATTTGTGTAAACTCTTACTTATATTCTGGGCTTATGTATATAAACAGTTACGTTTGCAGTTTCCCCAAAAGTGGGCTCATCGTATGCGTCCAGCTTCCTGGACCTGTAACCTGCCTTCCTCCACTCAGCAGCCCACGAAGACCACCTGGCCGCATCCAGGAACTCCACGGCAGCCTTGGTGCCTTTCCATTGTGCAGCTGCCCCATGTTGTCGGCTTTGGGTGATTTCCTAATTCTCCCTAATGTGGACAGTGAGACACTGAATCCCTCTGTATAATACCTATACCTTTGTACACATGTGGATTATTTCCTTAGGATAAATTCCAAGAAGTAAAATTGGTCGGTTGAAGAGTATGTTGTATGGGGTTTGGGAGACGCGTGATGAAACCGACTTCCTGAAAGCCTGAGCCTATTTCACGCACACACGCAGGCCCTTGTTCCCCCAACTCGGCTCCCCTGCTTCATCCCGGACCTGCCCTCCATGTCCACCGAGCCTGGCTCCACCTTTGGAGGCAGGTGGCTGGCCGTGCCTGCAGGGGTCTGCCTGTGGGACCAGAAACACATCCTTCCCTGCTGTTCTTAAGAAGGCAGCTAGGGGTCGGGGGGTCCTGGATGGGAACTGAGGGGACCTTGGATAAGTCCTGTCTGGTCCTCAGTTTGCCCATCTGCAAACTGGGGGAGCCGGTATCACAGTTCTCTTCTAGCTCATAGGGTCTGTGAACCACAGCATCTCCACTATGATCCCGCCCAGCTGGCAGGGACTTCTGTGACTCAGGTGGGGACGGTGGCAGCCACGAGGGCAGGACATCATCTCCTGAGCACCTACCCCAGGCCTGGGCCTGGGTACTGACAGGCCTGCTTACCCCCGACAGACACGGAAGACCAGACTGGGTGAGCAGTGCAGCCTCGAGCGAGTCGCTGAGGAAGACCCCTGGGGTCCTTGGGGAGAGGGGTGTGTGACAGTTCGGCAGGAGCCGTGATGTCTCGGAAAAACACTGGACAAGGCGAATGGTCTTGGAGGTGACCTCTCAAGAGTTCCTGGAACCCAAGAATCCCGTGAACTGCGTGGAACCCGCACCTTTGGTGACACACTCCCACTCAGCATCAGTTCCCCGCACCTTTCGTGACACATTCCCCTGCACACTCCCACTCAGCATCAACGACTCCCGAAGCATTCCAGCCATCTCTTTCCTTCACATGTGCGCATGTGTGGGCATGCGCATACACGCACGCTGAAGCCTATACTTGCCTTGCCTTGCACGCTCGATCGTACTTAGACCCACAATAAGCGTAATAATAATAATTAATAATAATGATAAAAAAACAATATTTTTACTAATACATTGATTGAGCATTTACTACGTGCCAGGCCCTTCCCAGGCACTGTTTGATCCTCCCAACAGCAGGCACCATCACTGTCTCCATTGCACAGATGAGAGAGGAGCCCCGCCCTCGGCGCACACACACCCGGCCCACTCCCATTCCCTGACTGCTGCCTTCCTGCCCAGGCTGGGTGCTGGCCACACAAATCCCTCCACACCTCTCCCAATCCTTGGTACACAATGAACAGACCTAGCTTGTCCAGATTCAGGCAGCTGGAGATGCAGTAAATCCAGGCTGTAAACCATCTCCTCAGCTTCTTGTGTAGACCCAGAGTTTTCCCCAGCCCTGTGCTTCTGAGCTGGAAAGGGGCAGCCCCACACCCCCAACCCCGTCCCTGAGTCCTTTACCTTCCCAGGTCTCCCCCTCCTCCTTCCCTTCTCCCTTCCTCCTCTCCCCTCTTTCTCCTCCTTTGCCCTCTCAAGCCAACCTTGAGGACCTACTTCCTGTGTGCCTGGCACTGAGGTCAATGCTGGGCTATAGTGGGGAGGGTAGCCCAGGTTCCCATCCTTGAGGGACTGACAGCTCCGTCAGTCATAGGAGGCCCGGAGGACGGGCTTGCTCAAGGTCACACAAGGAGTGAGCGGCAGAGGCAGGCCTAATAGCGAAGTCTCCCCACGCCCAGGCTGGGGCTTTTATTTGAGGAGACATAGCACAGCCTCTCCCCGCCAGGAGAACTAACGGTTGTGTTGCTTTCCGAATTTGGGGCTCGGACATGGAACACTACAGGAGATCAGAGCAGCACGAACACTGATTGTAGCTGGGTACAGCTGGGTGGCAGGTACTTTTCATGGCTTCTCTTATTTACTCCTCCTAGGAACCCACTAAGGTAGATATTATTATTACTATCTTTCCCCCATTTTACAGATAAGGAAACCAAAGCTTACAGCCATTCAGGACTCAAACCCAGGATTGTTCCTCCAAAACCCAAGCTCTCTCACTAGGCTGCACTCACTGGCTTGAATGAGGAAGAGACTGGGGCACCAAACAGTTGATGGCTTTGAGAAACTGGGATTTGAGCGGTCTTTTAAAAGGATGGGGGAAAGGATGGGAGGAAAGAGAGGAGCATTCTAGGAAGTGGGCACGGCTTGAGTCAAGGGATAGGGATGGAATGTCCCTGTGAGCCCCGCACCAGCCAGGGGACAGACCAACCTGAGGGGAGGCTCGTGGCTGGGGAGTCACACAGACCTTTGTCAATCCTCCTTCTTTCTTGAAGGAGGGGCCGACAGGCAAGCCTGACCCTGGTACCCTGGTCTGGGTTGCTCCTGGGGACTCTGCCAGGGTTGGCCCTGGAGGAACCACAGGAGGCCCTTAGCCAGGCAAAGGTCTCCCTGGTGTCACTAACCAGGACCCATGGTTAGCGGACCATGAGTAGCCAAGAGGCCCCTAGTGGCTGTGCCACCCCCAGAGAGGGACACTGCCGGGTGGTACAGGTACCAGGCTCTGAAGGTCCTTGGGACACATTGACATCAAGCTCCCTGGCACAGGGCTGACTGCAGGCCAGTGTGCCAGGCAAAGGCTGGGAATGGAGGAGGGAGAAGGGGAACCCCACCTCCCCAGCTGTCTCCGTCTAGGCCGGGGCAGCTGAGACCAGCACTGTGATGTGCTCAGCCTGATCCCCAAGGCACAGGGGTTAGAATCCATCGCACTGTAGGAGAAGCAGAGGGCAATTCAGGCAGGAACCTCCTAAACCACAACCTGTGGGGTCACTGTCCACCCCGATTTCCCGTCTTCTGGTTAACGCCCCCTCCTCTTTCAGGTCTCAGCTCAAGCGACCCCTCCTTGGGGAAGCCCACCCTGATACCTGCCCGCAAGCCCCACCACACACTGGAGGTGCGGCCAAATTCCTCTGGAATGGCATTTACAGAACCGGGGCTTCTCCTAGAATGGTTTGTAATTATACTCTCATCTGTGGGATTCTTTGGTTGATATTGGGTACCTTCTAGCTTCAAGCTCTGAGAGGGCAGGAGATGTGTCTGTCATGTTCACTGGGTGTACCTATAGGCCCCGGCAAATAGGAAAAACCTGATAGATATTTGTTGAACAAATGGGTGGGTGGACGGGTTGTATGTATATATGGACGGATGGATGGATAGGTGGATGGATGGGTCCTGGGTGGGAAGGTAGATGAATGGGTGGATGGACAGAAGCATGAGCAGAAGGATGGTTAGGCGGAACTTCAGAAATTAGATTGTTAGAACGTTTATAATCATACAACTCTAGATTGCTAAAGTCAGATGCTTTTTATTTATTATATCATTAGAATAAGACAGCTCAGCATTATAATTAGAAGGGACAATTACAGAGTTCAAGTCTCTCTTATAAGAGATGGACAGGCTCAGAAAGGTAAAGTAGATTTATCTAAGATCACACAGCAAATTTGGTGACTCTAAATCCCTGTTTTCTAACCATCATACAAAAACAGCCTCTGAAAATGGGGTCAAAATCCCTTGTGCCAGTCCTGTCTCTTCTGTGGTTTCTGTGTGATCTGGGATGAGTCACTGGACCTCTATTTTCCCTTTAAAAGAAGAGGTTGCAAAATCTAGGGTTTCCTTCGCATTCTTGGGAAGGCCAGCCTCTCTGGATTTTGTCAGGCCTGGTACAGACACCCTCCACCTTCGTCAAGGCCCGGTGGAGCTGTCGGGGTGGACTCCGAGCCCCTGGGAGTGTGGTGCATGAGACCCCAGGTCTGCAGGGGGAGGACCAGCCTCCCTCTCCCTCTTGAGCCGGCCTGGCCATCAGCCGTATCTCAGCGTATGATTTTCTACCCTCAGGTGTGCCCTGAGGGCTGCAGGTTGTGGAAGGGCCCCCCAGTGAGTTTTTCCGGCTCCACATATCCTGCCTGGAACTTTCTCACCTACTTGGACACCTGCACCCCGGCCCCTGAAGCTGGGGGGAGTGTGTTTCATGGAGGAGAACTCCCCTAGAGCTGGCCTTGGGGTGCCTGGCCCAGCCCCAGGGAAAGGGGATCCACGTGTCAGCAAGGAAGGGCCTTTGTGGCTGTACCAGAAGAAGGTAGGTCTTAAGTGGACTCAGAGGCCCCAGACACAGGACTGCAGGAGTCAGAAGAGGAGGAGATCTCGTTCTGTGTGTGTGTGTGTGTGTGTGTGTGTGTGTGTGTGAGAGAGAGAGAGAGAGAGAGAGAGAGAGAGAGAGACAGCCCCACGCCCCATGGCAGAGGTGTGGGGTGGAGTGGGGTGTAGGAAGGGGGCGAGGAGAGGAGGCTGGGGTGGCAGTCATAGGGGTTCCTGGGTCCATAAAGTCATGTTGAGGCCTTTAGACTTTATCCTCTAGAGTAAGGAATCATTCTCTTAAAAAGGCTTTCACATTTTTCTTTTGACACTAAAAAAATTTATGTTGCACACTTATTGTGAAAAAAAAAAAGAAAATAGTACAACCGAATGTTTAGTAAAAAATAAATTTCTCTTCTCTGCCACCAGTTCCCTCCCTAGAAGGCAGCCTTATCGTCGGGTCTTATATATCCTTGAAGAGGTATTCTAGGCTATGTTTGTTCAATGTATCCGACCCTCTTTTTTACACCATGGAAGCCTACCCCACACACCATTCTGTAGGGTGGTATGTTTTGCAGATTTCTTAGCACAGATCTTACCACCATGTGCCGCCGTCCGGCTATGCAGACACTCTGCACTTCATTACCTAGTCCCTACTGATGGACAATGACATTTGTTTCTAGACTTTTGCTTCCACAAACAGTCCTGCAATGAATATATCCTTGTACCTCCACCTTTGAATACATGGGCGAGTATATGTTGGATGAATTCCTAGCCGTGGTATTGCTGGGTCAAAGGATACATGCATTCAGCGTTCAGTACACACCCCCCATTTATCCCCTCAGAAGGTTTCAAGCAGGGGAATGACAGGCCTCCACAGTCTGGTCAGTAGCTCCTGAGGCAGGGATGGAAATAGCAAGGTACTGGCTTATGAGCCACACACTTTCGAGGTCTGAAATGGGCTAAAGGATCTTCAGATGAAGGTCCACTTGTGAGCTCCCAGCTCTGTGCTCTCCGCAGTGCCTTCTGGAGCCTGGGAGGAAGGGATGACACGTTCCTTTGCTGTGGGGAGAGGCCTCCAGACTGGAGGCCGTGCATAGGACCCGCTCCCCTCCCCGCCCCCGAGGGGGGCTGCAAACAGCCTAGCGGGGAGAGGACAGGCTGCCGGCAGCTGTGAGGGACACGAGTTCAGCCAAAGCCCGTGCAGAGGGCTGCCAAGAGTTTCTTCTTTTCATTTTTCCAAGTCCTGCACTTTGGGCTGGGCACAGTGTCATCCTCATGTTTCCTATTACTTTACAAGGCTCGGCATCAAAGCTCCAGCCGTGCAGGCCCTTTGATGTCTGAGCCGAGCCTGCCTCTGCCTTTGGGAGAAGCATCTTTGCTGAGGATCAAGAGGGGAGTCAAACTGAGATGGTCCCCAGGCCTTCCCTGCCCAACGTGTTCCCCTGGCTCCACTCTCACTGAGACCGAAGGCTCCTGGAGGAGAGTGCAGGGACCATCACGGCCTGACCAAGACCCCTGTGATCGAGCCCAGAGGGGACACAGAGGCCCAGAGAAGGCAAGGGGCTACCCCAGGCCACACAGCAATTTGGTGAAGCGCTCCCTTGCAGGTGGAGCAGACACTGGTGGAAGGGATTCCGACTGGATCGGTGGAGACCAGTGGCCCCTTGGTTGTTGGTCTCTCAGTTTCCCACTTTGCTTCCTAGAAACTTTCTGGTACTAACACCCTGCAGCTGAGGCGGGTGGTTCAGTGACGGTGTCTGCAGTCACCCTGCCAGGGTTCAAATCCTGGGTTCATCCCTTTTAGCTGTGTGACCTTGGTCAAGTTACTTAACTCCTTGAGCCTCAACTTTCTCCCCTGTAGAATAGGATAAAGACAATTCCTACCTCAGAGGGTCCTTGTAAGGGTGAAATGAGAAGATTCAAGAAAGTACTTAGCAGGCTTCGCTGGTGGCGCGGTGGTTAAGAATCCGCCTGCCATTGCAGGGGACACGGGTTCGAGCCCTGGTCTGGGAAGATCCCACAGGCCGCGGAGCAACTAGGCCCACCGAGCCTGCACTCTAGAGCCCGTGCTCCGCAACAAGAGAAGCCACCGCCACGAGAAGCCCACACACCACAACGAAGGGCAGTCCGCACTCACCGCAACTAGAGAAAGCCCACGCGTAGCAACGAAGACCCAACGCAGCCAAATTAATTAATTAAAAAAAGAAGGTACTTAGCACAGTGGCTGATACAGAGTCTCAAAAGAAATGAGCTCTTATTACTTGTTGATGATAAAAAGACTGGGGAAGGGCTTTCTAAGGAGAGGGGGCTAGTGTGAAGTAGACTTGCTAATACAGGTCTCCACTCCTGCCCAGTGGTGCTCTAAGGAGGCGCTGGGGGCCATCGCTGCCCTCCAGGGAATTAGGTTCTTCTCTGTTCCTCTCCCAACTCCCCACCTCCAATTCCAAGGCTCTATTCTGAGCTTCAACTGGGGGGTGTGGATGGGGAGAGGGTGCCAGGCCTGGAGTGGGGGCACCGATGGGGTCTGGGCCGGGAGGCCTGGGGGAGGGGTTTGTGGGAGGATGTGGCCCTGCAGCCCCGCTCCCCCCCCCCCCCCCGCCCCATGCAGCCCTGACTCCAGGAGGCAGCCAGAGTGGGAAAGGAGGGGCGGTTTCCTGGCACAGCTGAAAAGGTCTGGATTTGACTTGGAAACACATTGAGAAGTCCCTGGCGGCTGCCTCCACAGAAACAGCCTCTCTGAAGTTGAGACCGGACTGGGAAGACTGTTTTGTATAAAGGGGCTCCGGGGACCTCAGAGATGGAGGATGGGCTGAAACCTCTCCCCCAGAATTGCAACACATGCGGACGGGTGGACGGAACCGCTGCACTTCCCAAGGGCCTGCCCTGGGGGTGGGAGAATTCCATCCTCCAGCCGATGCCAGCAGGGGACCAAGGACTGAGCCAGGGAGGGAGGGACCCTGCCCCTGGGAGCCCACTGATGGGGAAGGAGAGAAGCACCTTCTCAGGTAGCCCCAAGACTTATCCCTTCTTGCCACCTTACTGGTTTTTGGTCATGTCTGAGTTTAGCCTGTGATTTTATTATATAACTTTTTTTCTTTAAATTGACTCACTTTTAAAAACTTGAATACATTTCTTTAAAAAGGGACTTCGTATTTGCTACTGTAAATGGAAGACTTGTATCACTTGTTATACAGAGTAACCATATAAATAAAGTACAATAAACAATGTTAAATTCTAGCTAGAGCCTGAGACTTGCTTCCTTTGATTAAAAATAAAAGTAGAGGGAGATAAGCAAGTATGAGAGCTGTGTTAAGGACAGGCTAACACCCAGCTAAGACTTTCTCCTTGATTAGTGCTGCCAGATAAAATACAAGATGCCCAGTTAAATTTAAATTTCAGATAAACAATGACTAATATTTTAGTATAAGTATGTCCTAAATATGGCATAGGTCATACTTAGACTAAAAAAAAATTATTTGTTGTTTAACTGAAATTCATATTGAACTGGGCATTATGTATTTTTATTTGCTAAATCTGGCAACCCTATCCTTGATGAGTTATTCTTTTATCCTTTTAAAAGAATAAATTTCTCTCTGCTGAGAGATTAGATGTTTGCATGTGGTGTCCCTATGCTACCAAAAATAATCTTGAGAAAAACTGTTCTGATTCAAGGTGGAGTTAGAGCAACAAAACACACTAGTGTGGGAATTTGGAGGTGGGGAAGAGCATTGCAGTTGGGGGAAATTTTGCAAGGCTCCCCGGAGGAGAGGGAGGCACTGGGGCTGGACTCTACGGGGGGCCAGCGAGTGCAGGGCAGCAGTCTTGCTGGAGTTCTGAGCACCCCTCCCCCCATCGGCCAGGGCTTGAGCGACAGAGGACACTCCTCAGGGATCAAGTCTTGACTCTGCTCTCAGAGGACAGAGGGGCTTGTGTTGGCGTGACTGGGGCTTGTGAGTATGAATGACTGTGTGTTTGCCCAAATCACACCCTCTCAGGACACCAAAGGGCTTTTGAGGGCCTCTCCTCTCACACCACCCCCAGTCCCTGCCCGCCCTATGTGGAAATCTGAAACTTGCTTGCATTTCTCCAGTGGTGGGGCATTCACTACCTCCTAAGGAACCTCTTTCATCGTTAGGCGGGTTGATTGTGAGAAAGTTCTTCCTTAGTATGAACAGAAATCTGCCTTCCTGTAGACTCACTCTGACCCTCTGAACAAAATGTTCCCCTCTGCCCCATGACGGTCCTTCAGAGCTTTATCATCCATAATGATAGCCCACTGGAGTCTGAATAGACCCATTTCTTTGAACTGCACCCTTTATGGCTTGGTTTCTGGCTTCCCCATTTGTAGGGAAATGTCTGGGTAGCCCTGACTTGTGTACAAGCAGGGAGCAGGGAAGAGGCTGTCTGCGGGGAATGCTGGGAGCTGAGGCGAGGACAGACCAGGACAGGGAGGGAAGTTCCTTTCTTGCAGATGTTCAGCCTCCGGGAGCTGCAGCAGAGTGCTGGAGCCCTGGGCTCCGTTCCCTGTTCAGTCCCTAACTTGCTGTGTGGCTTCAGACAAGTGCCCTCTCCTTTCTGGGCCTCAGCTCTCTGCTTTATGTACTGTGAACGGCTCGGCCTATTCTTACAAGTAGAAACATCTGTGCCTGTTCTGATCGACTGGTGCTGTGCTGGCTTGGGTTTCTGTGATAAGAAGGATTCTGAGGCAACGTCTGGATCCAGAGGGAAATCGGGCCACGTGTAGGCAGTGGCATAGTAGTCCAGGAGCTGCATAGGACCAATTGCGGCCTGGAGGGGGCTGCCAGCTCTGGCAGTGCCTGGCTCTGGAATGACAAAGCAGGACAAAACGAGGTGCTCGGTGAACTCAGATATGGGGCAGTGGCCGTCCCTGCTGGAAGGAGGGAGGTACCTTGCGTGATTACGCTCGCCTTTGTCCTGTCTTTCTCCAGCCTGCAGACTATCACACGTGTCAGCCCACACCCTGCCACCCAGAGGGCCGGAGGACAGAGGTGCTCTGTGGAGTCCTGTGAGCAGGCCAAGTCTCACGGCTTGAGGGTGGTGTGGAAGGCGGCATGGGAGGCCGGCGGGGTGGGGCGCAGGGAGTGCAGATGGGGCTCCTCTGCCAGGGGGCAGGTCTTTAGGAAACAAAAACACAGGTCAGAGCTGGGGCTTGGTTTCCACACAAAGGGGCTTTCTCCCCTTCTCTGCCCTGCAGGGCCAGGAGGCGGAAAAGGGGAGAGCCCAGACTCTGAGTATCTCAGAGGGCTCAGATTGAATTTCCAAGCCGGGTAAAGTCTCTACAAATCGACAAGTCCTCCCTCCAGCCTGCAGAGAGGCTTTCCTGACAGATGGCATCTCTGACTTTGCAGATGGGCAAAGAAGGGGGTCCTGCCATCTCCCTGTCTCTCTCCTTTTGACCTCTGTTCTGCGGCCATCTCACCGTGTGACCTTTGTCAAGTTCCTTCCCATTTTTCTGGGCTTGAGTTTCCCCAACTGTATGAGGAAGGACTTGGATAGACAGCCTCTAAAAGCCCTGCCAGGTCTCACATTTACAGACTACAAGTTCTCAACAGTGATGACGATGAGCTCTTACGCTTTACAGAGCACTTCCCTATTTCCCACTTACTTTATCTCGCAACAACTGGGTGGTTAGTAAGGTGGGCATGGTGAGTGCTAGTCCCCTAATTTTTTTTCAGATGACAGACTGACGCTCAGAGAGGGCAAAAGGGTCGTTCAAGTTCACACAGCAAGGTGGTGGCTGAGCCAGGGCTCCTATGGCTGTGTCCAGACCTCCATCCATGTGAAACACTGGTTTGCACGCTCCCACAGTGTGGGAGACACGGGGCCTGGGTCAGAATGGGCACAATTGCTTCACTTGTCTGTGTTCCATGTGGATTTCTATGTAGGAAATATTTTGAGGAAAAAATATTTGTGTCTAAAAAAGAATTGAAAGCCCATGCTCTTCCGGGCGTTCTCAGATGGGAGCTGGAAAGGACCCGCTTCTCAGCTGCATAAGCTCTGGGTTGGGTTTAGGTAAGAACTTCATGTGTCTAATGGAAATGAAGGCGATTTGCACAGTTTTTAGCATGTGATGGCATTTGGGTGGAAGTTGGAAATTTTCACAACACAGAGAACCGCAAGGTATGAAAATGTCAGCATCACAAAGTGTTGATGCTGGAAGGATTTTTACAAAACATCTGGCTCATGCATCCCTCCCTGACCTTTACTGAGGCCCAGAGAAGGAAAGGGGTTTGGCCCAGGTCACACAGCATCAGAGACAGAGACAGATACAGGACCAGAACTTGGGTATCCTGACTTCCCAGATATTTTCAGCACAGGCCATTTTCTGGGGAGGCAACAGAGTAGAGGGGCAGGGGAGGGGGAAGAAACAGAAGGGGCTGCAGGCCCCAGGGACAGTCAGACAAGAGGTATGTAGGGCCCAGCCGCCTGCTGATAAGAGACCCACAATGCCATTCCAAAAGGATACTTTATCAAGATGTAATTTTTCTCACCGCAGACACTATTTTCTTTCTCGTGCAGACCAGGCTGGCCTTCGCGATAAGGCGCCCAGACATGTTCGCACTGAGGCAGCCAAAACATGAGGCAGGAGGAAAAAAATTCCCTTCTTAATCTCCCCCCAACCCTAGCCCACTCCCCCCTCATTTCCTCTCATTCTCTCCAAGTTCTCATGCCCCCCCCCCCCCCCGCCCCGACTCCCTACCCTCCACGCCCCACGGCTGGCTGGCCTCTTCCTGCCTTCCAGTAAGTCAGCCCAAAGGAGTCAGGAAGGTATGTGGCCTGAGGAGGTCAAAGGAGAGAAGCACGGAGGGGCCTCCCCTGGGAAAAGAGGCCCAGGCCACAGGCTCTCCAGCAACATGCAGGGGTGGGTGGTGAGGGGAGGGCTTCCCCTGCAGCCTTCCCCCACCGTCCCAATCCTTGCAGATGGAACGCAGAGCTCTCTCTGGTTTGGGGGTTTGAGCTGGAGGTGATTAGAGCTTCCTCCACCCAAAGATTCCCTACTCCCTGACCCCCACTTCTGACCTCCTAATTCAAGGGCTGATGGGAATTACTGGGGAAGGGGCTACCCTGCCTACTTCCATCTAAACCTCCCAGATTTAAGAGATCTGGCCAGGCAGGAAATCTGGGACCCCCAGTCATGGCTGGACCAGTCCCTTCTGCTTTCTAAGCAGTCCAGACCTCAGTTTCCCCATCTGCCCCTGCAGGGGGTTGGACTCAGATGCCCCGGCCCTGAAATTCTACTTCTGGCTTTTTCAGAAGACGATATTCTATCCCAGGCCGCCTGGGCGCTTGGCAACTCGGCTGCACGGCCCCCGTGTATCAGGACCCCGCCCCTGCTCTGCTCAGGAAGTCCACCCCGCCCTCCACATCTGGATGGAATTTACCCCCCAAAGCAACTCAATTACTGGTGATTTGATCAGGATGGCTCATGTGTCAGAGGGGGCCCTGGTGATGTTGCTCTGCCAGAGATGAGGGCTCCCCATCCCTGTGATCCACCCCTCTCGCAGCCCCGGGGGGCCTTCCTTTGGCCCCTGAAGACACGGGGCCTGGTGAGCAGGAGACTCAGAATCGGCTGCCACCTCCTGCTCCGTCCCGGGCCCGATTCCTTCAAGACCCAGATCGACGCACAAAGGCTGAAGGGTGAAGGAAGGCGGTGTAGCAATTTTACACCAGTTGTTACAGCCAAGTGTCCACTCAGGGGTGCCTGTGAGGGTGGCAACCCTCGTGAACCCTCTTTACAATCTGACCGCTTAGCAGGGCAGCCTGGAAGGTGAGGGCTGCCTCTCACTTGCAGGGCTGCGAGAGTGAGGATTTGGGAACCGAGTGTGGTGTCTTGGTGTTCCCTCCTCGGGGGATCCAGATAATCCCTGCCATCTTCCTGTGGCTTCTGCTAAATTGGTGAGTGGGGGGCAGTGGGCTTTGAGGTTTCCTGTTTCTTCAAGTCTGCATTTAACACCCCTTATTCTGAGCCCATTGCTCAAGAACTGGTTTCCTGGACGTGGAGCCTCCCTACCCCTCACCATCCACATACAGAGGAGGGTCACCGAGCCCTACCCACGCTCCAGGCGCTAGTGCGCCGTGCCCCTCCATATAGTGACCTCCTGGGAGCAGGGACCACCAGGTTGCCACGGGAGGGATGAACCGGCCAGGACTGAAAGCACAGTGGATGAAAACCCTCATGCTCAGCAGTAGCAGGATCACATGTGAGTGCCCACTGCCTTCCGGGTGACACAGCATCGTCACAGCTCCGCGTGGGCTGGGCTGGCCTCGCCAGGCTGGAGAGGCAGCACGCATACGTGTACAGACACACCACCTCCTTCCATCAGAGAATCTCACCGGGATCAGTCCAGTGTTCAATCCAGCCCGTTCACTCACGCTGGTTAAGAGCAAAGCACTGCTGTGGGGAGGACGAAAGCTCTGAGGCCGAATCTCACTCCCCCAGAGGCTCCCACTGTCAGTGAGATGGAAAACACTGACCTAAAAGCCGGTGAGGAGCCCAGGCTGGCGCTGGGCAGGCCATGGGTGAGTGCGGCTCTACCCCGTGCAGGGGGAGGGCTTCAGGCCAACAGGTTAGCCACCCTGCCTGCCTCTTGCCATTGTCAGGTTGTCAGGAGCAAGCAGACAATGCGTTTGAAACGCTAGCCAAGTGCCTGGCACAGAGTAAGTGCTCCGCGAATGGCTGTTTGATTATTATCTTATGAAATAATTAGCATCAAGCCAACAACCTCTCACTTGCCTGGAAACCTTCCTACCTTACAGAACCCAGCCAAGAACTCATCGGAAGACCCCTTTCTAAAAAGCCCTCTGAGCTGTCACCAATAAAGTGTGGCAAGTTTGTGCCCTGAAGCTCATGGACCTTCCTCATCAGTAAACTGATGACAGAAGCGGGAGAGATGGGTGGGTGGTGGTGATGCTAGTTCAGATGACTAGGAGGCAGGAAGGCTTCCTGGAGGCCCAAGGATGCCAGGCCGACGTGGGTAGAGGGTCTGGGCTGGGAAGGAGGGGGAGGTTCAGGTGGGGACCAGGTTCCTGGGGGTCTTGATTGCCCCTCTAACTCGTTGGCTGCTGTAGGGCAAACGGGGCTGCTGTGGGGTCACTATGGGGGAGGGACGAGAGGAAGGGGCTTCTTCAGGAAGCTGATTCTAGAGGCTGATGCGAGTCCCAGTGAGGGCCACTGACTGCCAAGGAGGCCAGTCACGGCGTGTTGGAACCTAGACAGGATTCAGTGCCAGGATCCATCCACAACATAAAATTCCAGACAGGGAAATCACCATGTACCTGGCAAAGCGCCCCCCTCTCGCATCCTTTATATCACATGATTTTCCTAATTCAGCACAACATCTATCTCTGCTTTACAGAGGAGAAGAACCGTGTCCTTAGCAATGGAACCTCACACAGCTGTTAATGGCAGAACAAGGCCAAGAACCCAGGGCTCCAGCTCCCGCATCGGTGCTCCTTTTTAAGAAGGGTTTGGGGGTGCTCTGCCTGCCTGCTCTTATTGCATATAGAGACTTTCAATAATAACACAGTGCTGGGCAGTCTTGGGACCAGGGGAGAGGGTGGGGCAAGGGACGACTGAGCCCCCAGAGGGTTACAAGCACTGACTCTGGACTCAGGAGATCCTGGTTGGAGGCCCACCCCCAGTACCTACCACCAGCGTGGCCTGGGGAAGCATCAGAACCTCTCTGAGCCTCACTTTCTCCCAAAGAGGGAGGCTGGGAGGGTGTGGGCTCGTCTCCTGTGCCTAGCATGGGGCTTGATGCAGGGTAGAAACTCAGTCAATACCATCCTAATAAACTGTTCACATTTATGATGGGCACTTACTCTGTGCCAAGCACCACGCTAATTGCTCAACTAAATGGATGGTTAGATAGTTGGCGAGGAGAGCCTGGACTCGAACAAGAGTGAGGGTTGAATAAACATCAGTGGGGGAAAGTGCAGACCAGGAGGAAGGGGCCCTCCTCCTGGAGGGAGCTGGGGGAATAGCTCACCAGCAAAGCATGCCAGCAAGCCCAGAGTCTGAAGATGCCAGTTCACTTTCCCACTCGCCCATCATCTTGCTCTGTGACTTTGGCCAAGGTCTGGCCCTCTCTGGGCCTCTGTTTTTCCTCACAGAGGACAGAGGGAAGGCACAAGGGAACTGGGAGCCGAGCTGTCAGGGAGGGAGGCTCCCTCACCTGAGGCCTCCAGGCCTGTTGGGATCTGCGAACCTGAAGGGGATTTCCTGGGGCCAGCCCAGTTTCCAGCCCTGCTGACATCTCCCCTGGATGGGTGCCCAGAGCAGCACTCTAGTGGAAAAGGCAGGCGGGCACTCTCCCAGCCCACACCTCAGCCCTCCCTCTGGGGCCCTGGGGTCTCCCCCACCCCCTACACGAGATGGGGAAGTGTGGGATCCCTCCTGCTGGAAGAAGAGGCACTGCCCCTTGCTTCCAGCTCCTGATTTGCTGTGTGACTTCAGGCAAGTCCCTGCCCCTTTCTGGGCCTTGGACCCCTGTCTCTGAAATGAGGAGGGCAAAGATTTCCAAGCTCTCTGGGAACTCTGACACTCTGGGATCCTGCTGGGGGTTGAGGGGCCTGAGAAAGAGAATTGGGATAGGAGCTGGATTCCAGGGCCTTGCTCTTGAGTGGAAGGTGGAGGAGGTGGAAGGAGGGCAGTGGGAGAAAAGGAGCCCCAAGGCCTCCAGGTGGCTGTAAGAGGGGGCAAGGCGAGCCTGAGGTTTTGGAAACATTTATTTTTAAGTGTCCGGTGTCACCGGGGGCTTTTTCTTTGGGTTTTGAAATGCTCCAGAAGTCGGCACTCTACATGTGCGTGTTTGCGGAGCAGAATATGGGCTGTATTTATTCATCCTTTAGCCCGAGCCCTTAAAAATATAGACGGCTAATGTCTTCAGTATGTATGAAATATCCCATATGCTCGGAAACAAAAGGGGCTCTGTTATTAAAGTTTCATTTCCACACGCCCCCTCCCCTCCCTCCCGCCCGCCCCTGACACCCTGCCCTCCTCCCATCCCGCTCAGCCTGATCAAGACAGAGCAGGAGCCAGGAGGCAGGCGGGCAGGGCTGGAGCCCGGGCACAGCCGGTCCCTGCGAGAGTGGGCGCGGATTCCGGCTCCAGGTGAGGGGGAGTCCATGGAGGACGGGAGCAGGGTCTTCCAGGGGAGAGGGGCCTCCAGGGTCGCTGGGATGGCCAGTGGAGGAGTGGGGACCAAGGTGGCCCTTCTTGCGGGCGCCTGTGGGGCAGGGCCCCTGGCAGGGCCCGGCTGTCTGGGACGGAAATGCCCGCTCTGCTGCTAACGGAAACCACATGTGTCTCCCAGGCAGCGGGACAGAGACGCCGCCAGGCCTGGCGCTTGGGACTGGGGGGAGGAGAGATGCAGGCTGGCCCCCACTGTGTGCCCCGGGGCGGCTGCGGGGGTAGGGAGGGTGGGGGTCATTTGCATGTGTACCAGAGCGTGCGTGACTCTGAGTTCTGTGTGTGTGCATGTTGCATGGGTGGGTGGTCTGTGTGTCGGTGGGGGTGTGTGTGTGTAAGCGTGTCTGCTGATTGGTGGGGTGTCCCTGCTCGCAGGACCGAATGAGTCTCCCCCTTGGCCTCCTGTGGCCTGAGTCCTGGGCGGACTCCTACCTAACACCCAGAGCCTGGGAGCCCGCTGGCTGCCTCCTGGGAGGGTCCTCTGGGGTGAGGAGACACCCAGCCGAGCTGGTGGCAGTCCTTCTATGCTGAGACTACCCTGTAGCCACCGCCCTCCTTCCTTTTGCCTCCAGCCCAGTTCAGTCTCCTCACGCCTGCACAACCTCTACCCATTTCCCAGAGAGAAAGGCTGAGGCGTGGAGCAAGGGGCTGACAACAATCTCTTCTCCCACGTCCGCCGTCATCTTTTTTCAGAGTGCTCGCCTCCAGGAGCTTGGCATCTTCACTGTAGCCCTTGGAGGTGAGGAAACCAAGCCCAAGACAGGGAACAGCTTGCCCATGGCATGAGGGAGAGAGTATGGGGGCTGTCCGAACCCACAGGGGTCAGGGGATGACTGGGACAAGGGCTCCTTGGAAAAAGGCTGCACTCAGATTCTAGGGCAAATAGGGGCACCCCGCTCTGGGGGAGCTCTGTAACCTGAGTCCTGGGTCTTCTCTCCCTAAAGAGCCAGCCTTGCCGGGAGCTGGGCTCTGGGCCCTGGGGGTGGCCCTGGCACTGCCTTGCTCTGGAAGTTGGATGGGTCTCCTCCTGACTCCGGGTCTCAGTTTCCCCATCCCCACAAAGACAAGTGTGGAGCAAGATAGTATTTCCCAAAGCGTGGTGTGCACGGCGCCAGCGGCTGAGGAGATGATGCCACGGGGACTGCCAGTTTTCATTTTAACAAGGGTTGTGTGTTATTTTCACCCCCTCCATTAGGGGAAAATACATAAAAGCGCCTCAAACCAGGGAGCGGATTTAAGTAAAAATATAAACAACCCAAATGAATGAAGACTGAGTTCCGCTAGGAGATCCCTGGGGTCCTCTCCATTTTAGCAACAGGCCCGCTTTACGTTTCTACCATTTTAAATGCTCATGAGAGTGCTGGTTCCGGCTATCTGGGACCTAAAGATGTGATCTGCTGTGTAGATCATTTTTTGGCCTCCACAGATTAGCAGCCCTGTTATTCTGTGTCACCTTGGAGTGTGGTGTGGTGTGGTGTGGTGTGGTGTGGTGTGGTGTGGTGTGGTGTGGTGTGGTGTGGTGTGGTGTGGTGTGGGGTGTGTGTGTGTGTGTGTGTGTGTGTGTGTGTGTGTGTATGTTGTGTGGGAAGGGACTGGGAATGGAATGGGCAGAGCTGGGGAAAAGATTAGCCCATCCGAGGTTGAGACTAGGTGCCCAAGGTCAGAGGCAGGGAGCTGGGGAAAGAGATTGTTCCCTGCCTGACTGACATTTTCAAGCGCTTTGTCCGCCCTCAGCCTTGCACTGAATCGCCGGGATGGGTGGGTAGGCGAGGGCCCGCCCTAACTTCAGCCTTTCCTGTCATTCAGCCCTGGCTCCCTGGCCACTTGGCTGCGTTTTATGTGCCAACCCAGGACTGGCCCAGGAAAGGTGCCCCGGGAGGATGCAGGGCGTGTGGGAGGCCCCTGGGCGGAGGCCTCATCACTCCTGCAGGCTGGGCTGCTTGGGTCTGGCGCCATTGAGCATGTGCTCCTCATGCCCCTCACCCCCAGCCCACTGTGTGGCTCGCTGTTACTGTTACTCAGGACAATGTTTGTTTTTTCATGGATCTTCATTGGTAACTTGTCTCGTCACCAGCCCTCTAGGCCAGCACGGCATTTCCCTGCGGCAGGAAGTGCACCTTCCCAGACTGTCTGACTTGTCTCATCCTGCACTGGGAAGAGGGCATCCAGAGGGCTCGAGGATGGGGATGGCATCCTCGGTGGGGATGAATGCATGGCCCCTTCTTGGGGAGGCAGCAAGTGCCCACGAAGGAGCCCAGGGCAAGCTCCCTGACCTTTTGGGGTCTCAGTGTCCCTACCGCCCCCAGGAGACATTGTCCTCAGTGAGGCTAAAGTAATTTTCTAGTTCTGTCCTAAGATGAAGCAACACCCATCTACCTCTAGAGGGTTCTTGTTCCTCTAGAAGAGGGCCCTTCTAGGGAAGGAGCGGGGGACAAACCTTGGGAGTCTGGGGAAGGACTCCTTGAGCAGGGATGGGCCACATGGAGTCATCCGTACTCCTTGAGCCCAGGTTCCCTTGTGGGCTGGACTAGCTGTCTCGAACTCTGGGGAAGCAGCTGGCCGGGGTCAGGGGCAAAGTCCCTGCTTGCAGAACTTACCACATTCTAACTGGCTTTCAGTGGCCCTGGGAGCTACCAGCAGCTACACCCAAGGCCAAGGGCAAGTAGAGACGTGGGCAGCCTCATGGGCATCGTTACAGAGAGATCAACCTGGCCAGGGAGTGGGAGGCGGCACTGATTACTGGGGAGGACACGGACTTAAAGAGCAACCTCTTCCTAAGGAAACATTCTCATTTGGAAAGTGAAACTCTTCATACGACCACTGTCTGCTTAAACATGTCCCCCATGGCAGGCTCTGCCATGGGTTCCAACGAGGCAGAGGATTCCAGTTAAACTTGGCTCATCTACCCAAAGTGATGCCCCGGGGGCTCCACTTCCTTAGATTTCACCTTGATTTCTTTTTCCTGGGTTTGCTACACGCAGAGTGTGGAGTGGTGACAAAGCAGTCCACCTATAGGGTCACACCCAGATCTACTGACAATATTTTCAGGCAAAGGAAAGGTGAAGTTTGCTCTTGGGTTAGGAACAAAGAAAAAAGAGAGAGATCAGTTGGACCTGCGCTCTGCTCCGGCCGCAGCTGTGGGACCTTGCCAGGTCCCTGCATCTCTCTTAGCTTGACTTTCCTGATCTGTAAAATGAGTTGTCATGAAGAGTCAGGAGATGATGGTACAGAAGACCTGGCAGACACTGTAGCCGGCACTCGATAAATAGCAGCTCAAAGGTATCAGGCCTGAGGATAACTCTGCTGACTTAGGGAGGGTGTGTCATCGCCACTTCACAGAGGGGAGGGGCCTCAGAGCCACGTGCAGTGAGATGAGGGTAGAGCACCAACTCTTTCCCAGGCCTGGGTTCCGCTGGCTCTGTGCCTGCTGGCAGGTTCCTTCACTCTCTGAGTCTCAGTTTCCTCAGCTATAAAACTGGGCCAGGGATAGCACCTAGGGACCTCATCGGGCGGTTGTGGGGATTAAACGAGCCAACCTAAAACTCCTGGCATGTAGTGGGCTCTCAGGGAACACTACTCTAGCTGAGCGGGAACCTGGAGGACCAAAGCCAGGTCCTGGGCTGACCTCAGGGGCCAGGGCCTTCAAAATGCTTGCTTCAAATCATCCCACTCGTCCCCAGTTGGGGCCACAGCGTTTGGAGCAGGAAGGTCAGGCAATCAGAGGCTCTGCAGCCCTGGAGGGCATCTCCCCTCTGGACTGGTTTCAGGTCCTGCCACAAACACTACCAAAAACATCTCCTAGAGGGGTGCTCTGTCCCGGTCCCTGTCCCCAGGCAGAGGGTGGGCAGTAACAGTACACCTCACTATCACGGCCAGCAGGCGTGTGAGTTGGCTTCCTACCTGAAGGATCTTGAGAGAAAGGAGGAAACTGGGAAAACTGAGGCTCTAAGAGGGAAGGGGCCTGTGTGGGGTCCATGCGGAGGTGAGGCGGGGACTGGAGGGGTGCAGGCGAGAGGGTGGGAAACCTTGTGGGGAGAGGGAGGCGGGGAGGGCCCTGTACCGACCCAGCCAGGGCTTCCTTCTAACGCTGTTCCCTGGAAGCAGGAACCGGTTGAAGGCGAACCGGAAAAAGAGAAAGAAAGCAAACAGAATCAGAGAAAAGCCTAGAGCTCCAAGCGCTGGGGTTGTTTGGTCTGGCTGACCACCTCCTGGGCCACTCGCAGCTGCTCTGCAGACAGATTCCAGCAACCCTCGCCACACGCGCTCACACACACACACACATACACACACACAGTCCCACACAGACACACAGACACACACACACACACACACACACGTATGCACAGAGGCAGGGCGCAGGAGCTCCGAGCAGGAGGGCAGGTGCTGGGACGGAGGGCTTCCGCAGCCCCTTCCAGCTTGGGCGCCTCTCTTCCCACACAGCCACGGCACACAGCAGCCCAGCCCCTTGCTGCAATTATAGTAACACCTACCAGGCACTTACTGTCGAGCTCTAAGCCCTTTACTTGGATGAACTTGTTTAAGCCTCACAGCAACCCCACGAGGTGGGCACTGTAATCAGCCCCAGTCTGCAGATGGGAAAGCGGGCTTGGAGTGGCAGGGCCCAGAGCGTGGTGCCCCTCCCTGTCTCTGTGCCAGGCCCTGGGATCAGCCCCTTCACCCTGCCCCCACTCTCCACACCATGTGACCAGCAACATGATGCTGCCCTCTTCTCAGGCCCCAGGAAGGGGAGTCACAGAGAGTGGAGGGCACAGGGCTGGATGTCTTTGCATGTGCGGAGAGGAGAGACAGGGGGTCGGGGTCGGACAAACTCTCGCGTCACAAGTAGGCTCAGTGCCCTCCAGCCTCCTCTTCCAGCGTCTCTGCCATAGCTCCCTTCCATCACCTGCCCCAACCCCGAGACTCACCTCTATCCCCTAGACCTCACCATCCAGCATCTCTCACCCTCACGCTAGTTTATCCAGCCAGCCATTACCTCAACGAGCGTGTCCTGAGCTTCTTAATAATAGCATTGGATGCCTGTTGACAAAACATATTTCCCTTCCATTATTTTATTTCATTCTGCATGTGTGTGGTGGTGGTTATTATTTTCTTTTACCCTGTCTCCACCATTCACTGAGAATCCTTTCCAGTCGAGGGCCAAACTCACTAAAATGCATATCAGAGTCCTCCACTGGGCTCAAAATGCCAACTGTACATGTACAGGGTGTAGGAGATGTGGCTCAAAAGCAGCAGTGGTATAGTGATGTCTTGGTGAAGCATAAAGACAATATAATTCAGCAGAGATATCGCAGTTGAAAGGGGGGAAACGCTACTCTGATGTTAGGCTGCATTAATAAAGATAGAGTGCCCAGAATGAGGGAAGTCATGGCCTTGCCCTGGTCTACGCTGGTTTGATTTTCCTGGATTACTGTGGTCAGTTTAGTTCTGAGAATCTGACAGACTGGGTTGAGAGTAGAGGAGTGTGAACAGGAGAGAAGGGGTCGGAAAATTCTTCCCTATATGGAATAGTTGAAGCGACTGAGGTTTAGCTTGAGGAAGGGAATAGAAAATACTCAGAGGATGGGATTAAAATCAGTGGGGTAGAGTGGGGGGAGATTTCACCTCTCTAGAAAAGGGATGCGAAAGATGGAATGAATGAGCTGCCTCTGGGGAAAGTGAGGCCACTGACACCAGAGATGCACAAGGCTGGAGGCCTTAGTGAAAGGGGATTTGAGATTGAGATGGGGGCTTTTGTTCCCTTCCAGTCCCAACACCGAGCCGCTCTGAGTCGGTGTCTCCTCACTCCAGCTTTTCCCACAGGTTGTGCTGAAGGTGAGGGGTCCCCAGGGAGGCCTGAGCACATCCCACCCCCGGTCTCTCCATGCTGCACAGCCTCAACTCCCACGCCTGCCCCACGGCCCACCAGGACCAGGACACAAAGTCTTGGACAGGCTAATCCACATGGTTGGAGGAACCCTTGGGAAGCACCTTGTCCACCCCCTCCCTGTATGGTGGGGTGAATGGAGGCAAGTGAGGAGAAAGGGTTTGCCCGAAGTCAGTGGCTTGTACGAGGTGATCATAACTCCACCTTGAACCCAGACCTCCACCCCTGGGCTCCTGCCTCCGAGCCTGCCAGGTCATTAGTGGACCGACAGGGACCACTAGTGGACCGATTAGTGGACCCTAGTCAGGGAAGGTTCCCAGTCAGAATCAGTCCCACTCTTTTCCACACCCCATAGTGTCTCTCATTTGAGATCTGCTTGACATGCATTTATTGAGAACCTACTAGATGCCAGGCATTATGCTAGCACTTAGTGATGTGATAGTGGCTGCACTAGAGTAGGGGGTGAGCTTCTTCCCTCTGTCACCTTCAGAGCACTTCTCAGTTTTGAAATTACTTGGTTTATTTATTCATCTAATGGCTTACTCCCTGCCTTCCCTGTGCCACCCTGCCCTGCTCTCAACCCATCCAAGCCCCCACTGTACTCCCAGCTCCCAGAGCAGTCCGGGTTCATAGGATATGTTTATAAACTGCTTGCTGAATGAGTGAATGGGGAGCAAAACTGACGCGATGCCAGCCCTTGTGGAGCCAGGGTAACAACCAACACTTCCTGAGCCCGTCCATAGGCCTGGCACTGTGCCAAGTGTTTCTCCCACATCATCTCATTTAATTTTCACAACAGTGCCTAGAAGGTAGTGCTATCATTGGCCCCATTTTACAGATGAGGAAACTGAGGCTCAGAGAGGTTGAATAGCCTCTCACGGCTCTTGCCACCTCCCACCTTATATTATAACTATCCAAGCCCCTGTCTCATGCCCCTCTGACCACACTAGACTCCTGGAAGGCAGGAACCACTTCTGCTTTCCCTCTGTTCTCCCCTGTGTCCTGCAGAGCGCTGACCTTCCTTGGCACCTATAAACGTTTATTACATTCAGTTGGGTTGAATAAAGATTTGGGAAAGGAAAAGAGGACACGGTGAGGAAGAGAGGATGAGTAGAGAACACTAAGCAAGGGGCAGACAGCAGCATAACGCAGCGTCAGTGCTGGGAGCCAACTTCAAAGACCGTTTCACCCAGTGCCTCCCCCACCCACATTCAACTTTGGGACTCCCTCCAGAGCAGCCCGCCAAGGAGTTTCCCAGGCTCTGCTTGTTCACCACCAGTGATGGGGAGCTCAGCACCTATTGAGGCATGAGATGATCCAAGGATATCACTTAGCCCAGGGCCAGGTGGTTCCCTGACAGCTCGTCTTTCCTGAGTACTTTCTCTGTGCCAGGCACATTAGAGCCACAAGAGGTAGGTACTATTATTATCCTAGTTGGACAGATGAGAAAACCGGGGCATGGAGAGTTGTATAACTTGCCCAAGGTCTCACAGCTGGTAAGTGGGAGAATACAGAATACAATTTGAAGCCCAGGAGTGGGGCCCTAGAGAGCCTGCCCTCCTAACCTCTATGCCAGCGCTGTCCATTGAAATAAATGCAAACACACATGTAATGTTACATTTTCTAAAAGCCACACTAAAAAAGTAAAAAGAAACAGGTGAAAAAAAAAGGAACCTGAGAAATTTATCTTAATAATATCTTCACTTAAATCCAAAATAGTATCATTTTAACATGTAATAAATCTAAAAAAACTCATTAATGTGACACTTTACGTTCTTCTTTGGGTTCTAAGCCTTGGAAATCTGGTATGCATTGTAGCACATCTCAGTTTGAACTCAGCACCTTTCAAAAGCTTAGTGGCACATGTGGCTAGTGGCCACCATACTGGACCACACAGTTGTGTACTAGACTGCCTTTCAAGGTGCTTGCTATGCTATATCCTAGTGCATAGGAAGAATCCAATAAATGTCAGGCACCGTTATGATTATTTTTATCACTGGCTGTTGTTGGTGGTGGTCCAGGGAGAAGCTGGGCCGAGGCCCCAAGCCCTTGGCATAAGCACTGATGTTTCTGTTCTTAATCTGAGTCCTCCAAGCCAGCAGCCTGATGTCTCCCAGGCTAAGCCAAGCTCTGTGCACCCTTGGCCTCTGGGTTGGGAAGAGCCAGCCTAATTCTCTCTAGGAGGTGAGGGAGAGACCAGGCCGAGGTCTCTCCATCTCCCCAGCTGGCCAGCTGAGTACCACATGAAGTGAGGCCTCCTTGGGGTCTATAAGCCTGTGGCCCATCTGCTGTGGAGTGTGGGGTGGCCAGGTACACATCTGGAAGGAAAAGGACAAAGGCCCCTCCTTCTGTGGTCTCTGGAAGCAGCACCTCCTGCACGCCTTGGGCAGATTAGGTCTTTACACAGAACAAACAAACACACAAATCCCCACACATTGTTTTAATACTTCTTTTTTTCATGAAACCCCACGAGTTAAATGGAACAGAGATAAGGGGTTGGCATTGCCCCCTATCCCTCTGTGGTTCCTGGACGGTTGCTGAGCGCTTGCAAAGTGGTTCCCAAACCTGTCTGCACATTGGAATCACCTGGCAAATTTTGAAATATACCAATGCCTCAGAGGTTGATTGAATTGGCATAGGGTGCGGCGGCGGGGCTTTGGAATGTGTAAAAGATCTCGGGAGATCTATCAGGCACACAATTTTGGGAACTGCTGTGCTAACCCTTTGGGGCACAAGCTCATCTAGTCCTCACAGCAGCTAGGATGCTGGTGTGGTTATAGTTCCCACTTTACAGATGGAAAGATGGAGGCTCACAGAGGTAAAATAACGGGCCCAAGTTCAGACAGCCAGGAAACAGGCATGGTAGGGATTTACTAGCCATGGTCTTAGCCAGTGGTGTGCTGTTAAATGTTTAACGACTGGCTCTCTGGAGCCAAAACAAAGGCCCTGATTTGTAGCATCTGCCCATATCCATGGTGGAATGACTCCCACCATGGCTGATTTCAAGCTACCAAAGTGATGTCACTGAGCACAGAGCTGGGAAGTGGTTCACACAATTGGCTGTCGGGTCAGTACATTGGGCTCCAGCATGTGGCTGGGCCACGCGGCACGGTGAAGGGGGGGGATCCTTTTGAGTAGGAGGTAGATATTGTAGTAATTTGCTGAATTTTTAGTCATAGAACACTTTCTCAAATGAAAAATTTGAAAGCCCCCAATATTTCCAACAGATAAAAAGCAGTATGTTATCAGTAGAGGTTTATTTTATAAACTTAAATGATAAGATCTTGCTCTTGCTAAACTGGGTGAGCCCCAGGGCGGGGTGGAGACTTATGATAATGGGCAGTAGGTGGCGTGAACAGCAGCCTCCACTCAGAACCAGAAGCCATGTGGTCCAGGCCTACCTCTGACCTCACTGCCCGGGTGGCCTTGGGCCAGTCCCTGCCCCTCTGGGCCTCCATTTTTTTGTGTGTCCAGGAGGAGCCTGGACGGCACGTGGGACCCGCAGGGTGTGGTTTTCTAAGCTGGTGTTGGCCCTGCAGCACCCCTGCCTGACCCCAGCCAGCCTTGGCCCTGTATTTATAACCATGACTTCAGTCTCTCCAGTGCCACTGAAGCTAGTTCCCTGGACCACATATTTATAAACCCAGCAGGGCAGAAATAGATGTGACGTGCAGGGAACTTGGCTGATTTGGTGAGCAGACTGGATTTGGTGTGTCCATTTGGAATGGACTCAAGCTCCCAGCACCCTGGGTACCAGGACTCAGGCAATCCAGAGCCGGAAGGGCGCTTGGAGACTCCAAGCCCAGCCCTGTATTTGTGTGGTTGGGGGTCACTCAGGCCCAGGAGTGAAGGGACATGTCCAGGTGTGCAGAGGGCATGGCAGAGACAGGCCCAGAATAAAGAGTTTTTCTGCACTGTGCAAAATGGCCTCTCCCCGGACCCTGGGGAGACCGCCCCCTCCACGAGTGATCATATCAGGTGCCAGGTACCTGTCAGGTCCTGGTTTGGTTGTTTTTCTGCTCTGGGACCGTGGGCAGAGATTATCCTCCCTCGGCCTCTGTTTCTCCATCTGTTAAATGTGAATAGTAGTAGGTACCTGCCTTCTAAGGTTACTGTGGGGAATAAACAAGGTCATGCTTGATATCATATACCTGGACAGTGCCAGCACACAGTCACAGTCAGTGTTCGGTCAGTGGTGCCTTATATCCTCAGTCACCCCTTAACAAAAGTAACCTATAGGATATCATTATTATTATCCCCAAACTCATTGTATAGCATGTGTTTTGCATCGAGGAGACACTCTATCCATTTAATGAACTTGGAAAAGAACGCCCTCAAAGAAATAAAGCTAATATGTGAAATCACATTTTTATATACTGGACCATAAAAATGCTCAATCCTAGATGGTAGACAGGCTCGTAGTGGAACATGAAGGTTCTAAAGTGGTGAATGCTTGAATAATCAGAGTGTTAGCGTAAGACATCTCCCAGGGGCTTGCAGGGTTTGTGTTCCTGAGTTTGCCACCTAATGTTGATTTTACATATTTTTAATTGTATATGAGAATTTAATGTAATACTGAACCTGAAATACATACGCCATACAAAACAGAAGATAGCATCCTAGTAATACCACTGTTTTTCCTGTCCTAATGATACATGCACTCCCCAGTCCCCTTTCCTGCTTAATTATTTTTCCATTGCACTTATCACCCTCTGACATACTTTCTTATTTATTTATTGTCCGTCCACCCCAACTAACGTGTGAGCTTCACGTGGGCAGGGTTTCTTTCTCTTTTGTTCACTGTGTACTGCCAGGGCTTAAAATAGTGGATGGCACAGAGCAGGTGTTCAGTGAATATGTGTCAAAAGAAAGAATGAATGAATAAGTGAATGTGTGCGTCTCCATCCTACCAAGAAGGCAACTGGAATTCAGTGAGATGAGTGACTGGTCCAAAGTTACCAAGCTATCATGAGGCTGAACTGAGGCCTGGCTGACACTCATCTCTCCTGAGACCACCCAGTGTGTCCAGCTCAGGAGTTCTTCCCAGGCCCTCACAGCTACCTCTTCTCCAGGGATGGTTTCCTGACGCTTCCAGACTTCTCCCAGCTTCACATGACACTCGTCCAACACTGGTCCCTTAGGTCCCAGGAGTAGGACAGGAACAGTGGGGAGAAGGGAAGTGGGGAAGAAGGAAGAGCAGTCAGAGCAGGCTGGGCAGCCAGGGTGGTGATGGCCGGAGGCCAAGGCAAGAAGAAAGGAGGCCACGATCGGTCAGTCTGTCCTGCAGGTCTGGAGGGAGGGGTCAGTAATGTGGGGTCACATTTGCACATCCCTCTGGGACTGACTCTGCCCACTGGAAAATGCCAGGGGAGGGCAAGTCCAGGGAGGATTCAGGGATACCTTCAATCGTGGATACTGCCATCCCCACCAACCACTCTGCCCAAGGCCTTTTTTAGCTGGGGAAACTGAGGCCCATTGAAAGGAAGTGACTCTTCCAGAACACATAGCAAGATAGTTCCAAATGCCAGGCTTCCTCATTCTCACCAGTTCTGGAGGTTGGAGGGGGTTGAGACTCCCCCTTTGGAGCCATGGGGAAGAGACCCCCACCCACGTTAGCTCCCATCCCCCCTTGAGAGAAAAGCACTAAGGCAGGAACATACTCTCAGCTCAGACCCTTGAGGACAACAAAAGCTCTCTTCCTAGTGGCCAAGAGAACTCAGCTCTGGACAGTCCAGACACTACCCTCCACCCCACTCCTAATGCCAGGGTGCTGCCAGACAGGGGTGGGGTGGGTAGGGGCACCCTGAGCCATCTGGACCACTTCTGGGTTACCCCTTTCCCCAGAGTGACTCCAATCTTGTCCCTAGGCTATACAGTTAGTACCTCAGTTACTCCAAGTCCATTATTGCACTTGATAAATATTTACTTAGTGACTCCTACGTTCCAGGCAGTGTACCAAGCACTGCAGATAATCTTCCCCTCTCTCCCTTCCACCCTCCCATCCTCCCATCTTTCCATTCTTCCTCCTCATTCATTCATTTGTTCATTTAGTAACTACTTAAACTATTAAGGCAGTGCAGCCTGTGGATAAGAGGGATATCTGGAGCTGGACTATCTGGATCTGACCCCCGACTCAGCCACTCACTAGCTGTGTGAGCTTGGCAAGTCACATAAGTTCAATTTCCTTATCTGTAAAATGGGGATAATAATAGCATCTTCCTTATAGGGTTGTGATGAGGATAACATGAGTCAATGTACACTAAGTGTCTGGAATAACACCTGATGTAGTAAACACTTCATAAACTTCAGCCATCATCCTTGTCATTGTGATTATGTGCCTGGCACTGTGCCAAGTGCTGAGGAAATTGCTTCAAAATGCTCCTCTCACAGAGGCGTCTGCACGCCAGCCCTTGTTTCAGCCTCCACTTCCACCCCCAAAGTTGGGCCTTGCCGTGGCTCCCGCAGCCCTATAGGGCTACCCTCTACATGACCTCTCAAGCCAGCAGGAGAGAGTCCAGGCAGCTGAAGCCTGTCGCAATTTGGCCACCTTCTCTCCCAGCCTCACCTCCCTCTGCCCTGCCACACGTGCCCTAGCCTCAGCCTATCCAGGCCCTTGTGGTTCTCCAGATTCGTCCTCAGATGGTCCTTCCTTCTTGCCTCCACGGGGCCTTGATGGACGGAGTACCCTCCATTCATCAGACTGCCAAACGCTTCCTGCCAAAATCCTTCAAATTCAACTGAAACATCGTCCATCAACCCCAGGAAGCCCTCCTTCCTTCCCCTCAGTCGAGAATCATGAGATCTGCCTCTGAATCTGCATTTCCCTTTGTTTGCAACTTTTCTTTATTCCATGAGCAATGGGGAGCCACGGAGGGTTCCTGAGCAGCTGAGCAACACACTCAGAGGTACACTTTAGAAGAATGGACCAGATCCTGTAGAGGATGGAGACAGGGAGAGATTGCAGGTAGGCAGGCCAGGTATGGAGTCCTTCAGAGGAATAAGGGTTTCAGCTTCCTGGGCTGCTTATCCCCTCTCTGCCTACTCTAGTCTCCCCCTTACGAAATCAGATCCTGTGATTTCCCCAGCACTGACTCAGGAAGTCAGGGGGAAAGTCAAAACTAGGACCCCATGCCTGATGCTGCCATGTGTCTACTGAAGCCCTGATCCTCAGCATTCCTCACTCCCTTTATTTCCTCTGCAGCTGCAAAGCAGGCTGAGGGCACTGAAGACGATGAAGAATCAGGGCAGGCCAGACTGTGCTTCATGTTCACCTGGCCTGTGAGCCAAGCATCCCCAGAGCCCCATAGGTGAGCAGCACCCGGCCCTGCTCCCTCACCCCCTGCCAACTAAAGGAACGAGCCTGTATCTTTCAGTTAATCCCTCAACAACCCTGTGAAGTAGGCTCTGTGTTAATCTGTTTTACAGAAGGGGAAACTGAAGCTCACAAAGACAGAGAGACTTGCCCAGAGTCGGGCAGCCACTGAACAGAGGAGTCAGAATTCAAACCCAGATCTGATTCCAAAGCCAGTGCCCTTCCTCCACCACATAGGGACGTGAGGCTCCCAAGGCCACGTCCCCTGGGCCCACTCATGGCAGAAGCCAACCACTGAAGAAGCCTCTGGAGATCTCGGCAGACCCTCAGAGCTGCACGGACAGGGGCTGTAGAGATCTGATGCTCAGCTAGGCCTCTGGTCCTGGGGGCCCTGCTTGGACTCCTGGGAGGCGAGGGGAGGGAGGACAGGAGGCTGACCGCTCAGGAGGGAGCAGGGCTTGTGCAAGAGGCTGGAGGTAGGTGTCTTGACACCTGGGCTCTAATGCCAGGCCTGTGTCTGAACCTTCTGTACAACCTAAGCAATCCCTTCCCTGTTCTGGGCTCAGAGCTCCCCTCTCTGAGATGAACGCAGTGGGTTTGCTGGACTCTGTCAGCCCTATCAGCTGAGGGTGGATGGCCTGGAACCTTGGGCCTGTGGCCAGAGGAGGGCTGTGGATTTGGGGAAGCTGGTATTAGAGGACTCCCCCTCCCGTTTCTGTGGAGGCCGGAGCAGGCGCTCCCCTGCCCACGGTGGAGCCGTGCCCACACAGACAGGTGTGCTGCGTCTGAGCGCGCAAGCTCGGGGGCTGGGCGGGGTCCCTGGAGTCAAGTCTGCAGCCACTGAGAGTGCGGGTAAGAGCACAGGGCCCAGCAGTTCTACCACTCAGCCCCCCGTGACCCTGGATGCAGAATTTCTCTCTCCGTGCCTCAGTTTCCTCATCTGTAGACAGCACTCACGTGGCTGTCCTACAGGAGCGTTAGGTCAAAGCCTTGTCCAAGCACCAGCAGATGCTCAGTAAGGGGCAGCCGCCATTACTGTTCCGGGTCCTGACACCCCCGCCCCTTCCCCAGGCTCCGGAGCAGGGTGGGTGTTCCAGGGCTTGGGCCCACAATGGGGCCTGCCCAGACCCCCCAGCTGGGCTGGGAGCCTTCCCTCCTTGGGAGGGAGACTTGAATTGGAGCGCCCCTGCCAACTCCTCCCTCCCGGCTTGGCAGTGCGAAGACAACGCCGGCCAAAAATATTTGTGTGGGTGGCGGAAAGTTAACTTTTCCGCCTCTGTCTTCTTTCCTGGAAACCGTGGCCACCGTCAACTACAGCAAAACAGAAGCAGGCATAGAGTGAGGCGAGGCCCTGTGGGGCGTCCCAGGGAGCCCTGCCCCCCACACCCACTCCTGCCTCCTGCCATCTGGCTCCATGGTGGGGCGGGTGGCGGTGGTGATGGAGGGCTCCAAAGGCTTAGGATCATGGCATCCTGCAATGCCAGGGCTGGCTGGACCCTCCAGCATCATCTGGCTCAAGCCCACCATGGTGCCTTTGGGCAAACCGACTCGAGTACAGAAGGCCCCTGCCCAGGGTCAAACAGCCAGCTAGGACTCTTCAGAATTCTACCAGCCCTTCGTGAGATTCTAAGATTCTCTGAAACTCTAATGGCAGAAATCTGGCAGGAGCTGGCGAGTGAGAAGGAATCTGGAGACGAATGAGGCCCTGGAACCTCTCTTCCCTGTGTCCACCATCACGGTCAAGGTGCCAGAGATGGGTTCAGAGATCAGCCTTATCACTTGCTAGCTGTGTGACTCAGGCCAGAAGTCACTCGCCTCTCTGATCCTCAACTTCCCCACCTCTGAAATGGGATAATAACAGTACCTCCCTCATAGGAGCCTACTGGGGTGGGGGATGCCTGACCCTGCCTGGGGGCGGAGGCATGGCCTCCAGGTACCATAGCAGCAGAGGTCAGCCCAGGCCCTGAGGTCGCCAACATCCACAGTCTTTCACAATTCTCAGAATTCTCACTGCCCATGGGGCAGCCAGTAGGAGGTGGGGGGGATTCTTCTCTTTCTGTTTTATAACAGGATAAGTGACATTCAGAGAGTTCAGATCCTCCAGAGTTCACACAGCTAAGCAGTGGTGGAATCCAAGATCTGTTAACCAATATCTATAAACTTCAAGGTTTCCTCCCGAGTGCAATTGGTCACTGACCCTGACTTAAGCTCTACCTGCCCATCCTGGGGAATCTTGCCCACCTCTGCCTGGGGCCTCCACAAATGATTTTTAAATCTTTGTCTCCAACCTGGACCTCTCCCCTGCTCTTCAGGCCTCCCTGTGGAGCTGACCATGCTCAGCTCCCCCGGAAATCCCAAATCAAACTCATCTCCCTGCTCCCCTGAACACCTGCTCCTAACCATTTATTCCTGATCTCTATTAACGAAATCACACTGTCACCAGAGTGACGAACTGGGCTGCATCCTAGCCTCCTCCCTCTTCCTTCACACCCACTCTCCATCTGCCTCCCCGCCCAGCCAATTCTTCCGCCCAAGTTTCTCTCCCATCTATCCCCTCCGTGCATCCCTATAGAAAGACTCCATCCTCTCTCTCCTGGATTGCCATCATTTTTAACATTTCTAAATAATCATACTGTTATTATTATTGTCCCTGTTGTCATTCACAGCTCTCCCCACCAGATCTGAAGGCTTCACAAGCCAGAGTACCATGTCTTCTTTAGTCCCACTGTAGCCCCAGTACATTTTATAGTGTCTAAAATGTAAACAGGAGCTCAAAAGTTTTTGGTGGAATGAAAGAATAGTCAACATGTATTAAGTTATGTCTCAGAAACTGTCCTAAGTCCTCTGCATGCATTTTCTCACTTAGTCCTCATTGCAACACTATGATGGAAATATTACGGTTCCCATTTTACAGATGGGGAAGCTGAAGTTCACAAAGGTCATGGGACTTGTTGCCCACCACACAGGTGGCAGAGGTGGGATTCTAGCTCAAAGCCTGGGCATGTAAGCACATCACTGCGCCCCATCCCTTGGTGCACAGCCTCCTCAGGGGGTCCTGGCCCCAGTCTTGCACCCTCTGTGCCACCATTGCTGTGATTCCTTGTGGCATATGTACCTTTGGTGACACATGAGAGAATTTTTTCTAGGAGGTGCCCAGATAAATATTTTTAAATAACTAGGTATTTATTTAATGTGTATTAAGGGGGAAAACGACTTAGCACAACGTATTTGTGGTTTCTCTGCAATTATTGCTTAAGTCTAAAGTAATAGAAGTAAGTTATTTAAAGTTGATTTACGGAAAGATATTAAGCAAATAAAGTGTAAGTGGCATAAGGATATGGCAAAAATTGGGGCAAAAATTTGGGATGTCGAATGACTGAAGCTTGGGACTTTCCTATGGACACGTGAGGCCTGTACCCCCAAACACCAGTCAGTTCACTTCTCAGGGTTCCCCTAAAGTGGAGTCAGAGACTCAGCCTGGAACACGCAGAGAACCATCTCATGCACTGTTTCTTTTCTCCCTCTGCAGATAGATCATCTTGAAGGGGAGGCCTCACAGGCGAGAGACGGGTGAAGGAGGAGGGCTTGGGGGGCCACCACCCACCCAGTCCAGGAAGTCTAGCAGTTGAACCCCATTCCAGCTCTGTGAGAAGGCCCCGAGAAGAGCAGAGACCAGGGCTTACTCGGGAGCCTCGAGTCCTGGCCTCAGCCCAGGCGCCAGCTTCTCTGTGTCCCTGAGGAGAGGCAGCACCATGCTGGGCCCTCACCTCCCAACCCCACCCCTGGGGCCCAGCGAAGGCAAGTCCTCACCCTGCACATTTGGGCTTCCTGACGGGAGCTACAGGTGTCTGGCCTTGGAGGCCGAGGAGAGCGGCGGCGAGGAGGGCCTACAGGGAGAGGCGGGGCTCACAGACTTGGAGGAAAACGAAGTGGCCAGAAGGAGTGAGGACAATGCCTGCAGAGCCACCCAAGGGGCACCACAGCTTCCCAGACCCCGGGGCATCCAGTCACCCAGCTGCTCCAGGGAGGCACGAGGGGGTTCCCAGCATGACAACAGAGCCAGCCAGGACTGGGACACGGTGAAGGCCCAGCAGGTGATGACAGCCGGCCTCAGCCCCAGCCCTGGGCCCAGGGTTGCCCAGAAACCAGGTAAGCTCATGGCCCTTTTCCCCTGGACTGCCAGAGTCATGGGGGACCCCACAGGTGCTTAACACAGGCACTCCTGACCATATTTTCCCATGGTACACAAGAGACCATCAGAGTCCCACGGGCCTGCCCAGATTAACAGCTGTGGGGAGACAGGGGAGGCTGTGCCATACGTGTCGTTCCAGCTGTACCACATCTAAGTCCACTCTTTGCTCTGCCAAAGAGGGCACGTGAGAAGGCAGCGAGAGAAAGCCACGTTATCATGCTTGGTTAAAAAAAGCCCATCACACGCTCTTGTCTGCCCTTTTTTTTTTTTTTTTTTTTTTTTTTTTGCGGTTCGCGGGCCTCTCACTGTTGTGGCTTCTCCCGTTGCGGAGCACAGGCTTCGGGCGCGCAGGCTCAGCGGCCATGGCTCACGGGCCCAGCCGCTCCGCGGCATGCAGGATCCTCCCGGACCGGGGCACGAACCCGTGTCCCCTGCATCGGCAGGTGGACTCTCAACCACTGCGCCACCAGGGAAGCCCCTTGTCTGCCCTTTGATCATTCGTGGTAACAAATGACCTTAGAGTCTGAGCGACTGACGGGGCAGGACCACCTTGCTGAACACACTAAGCGCCAACTACTTGCAGGTGCTGGGGATACAGCACGGGGCGAAACAGATGTGGTCCCTGCCCTCACGGTGCTTTGGAGGTAGAGACTGAGCCTTTGATCTAAACCAACCTCCTAATTTTACAGGTGGGAAAACTGAGGCCCAGAGTGAGGAAGAGACTGCTCCAGGTCACTCGGCCTGTCGGTGGCTGAGCCGAGCCCACATTCCTCATCCAGGCCTTGGTTTCCCATCTGTTAGAGGCGACAGAGGCACGTCACCTGGGCTGCAGTGATGACTCAGTGACATTGTGTAGGGGAGAGCTCGGTGTGCATGGCACAGGAGGAAGGAAGGAAGGGAGGAAGATCAATTTCCCACAGGCGGCAAGAGTCGGCAGAGCAGGGCGGGACAGGGAAACCCACACTGAATCACCTCCACCGCTGGGTCCATGGCAACACTGAAGTGGGTCCAGATGGGGAGGACATGAGCCGGGCCATGCTCGCTCAGGCGGGAGCCGCTGCCAGCAGATCCTGGGGGTGCAGGGCGTGCGGGGGACACAGGCCTGGGAGGGCTTGTGCGTCAGGAAACTGAAGGAGCACTTCATATCTGTGCAGGCGTCGCCGACACCCAGCCTGGCGTCTCACCAGCCTCCCACCCACTCCCTTTTCCGAAATAATTCTCTCCAGGCTCTGACCACACCCCACGGGCACCATTCCCCATCCCCGTGGCCCCCAGGCTTGGGTCACACAGGGAACCAGGCAGGAACAAGGAGGGGCCTTCAATGCATTTGGGGTAGGTAGGAGGAGGATCCCAGGGGGATCCAGCAGCCTTGAACTTGGAGACAGGCCTCCACACCAGAGTCGACACAAATCCAGGTCCCCTAGAGCTGGAAGCCTCAGGACCTGCTCCCTTCCCTCTCACAGACCATGGCTGGGGGTCAGGAGACATGGGTGCTGCTTCTGGACCTGATGCAACTAGCCAAGGCCCCAAAAATCCCTTCCCAGTTTCTTCATCTGTGAAAATAAAATAAAAATAGGAGCCCTATCTACCTCATAGAGCTATCGGGAGGTTGCAGGGTAATCTAGATAAGCATGTAAGGGATGTTGATAACAACTACAATGATCATCGTCAACGCAACAATACAAGAGCTATTATTTGTTGAGCCCTCATGTGCCAAGTCCACTGTGCTAACAGCTCTGCACAGATCACTTCATTTAATCACATAACAATTCCCGTAAGGGACATACTCTTACTATCTCCATTATACAGAAGAGAAGACTGAGGCTCAGAGAATATAAGTGACTTGTCCAAGACTCATGGCTAGCAAGCTGCAAAGCCATGATTCAATCACAGTGTTTTGAATGTAGGGCTTTGCTCTTGGCTACCACTGTGCTCTGGATCTACACGGGCGAGAGTTGTCTGCTGACACCCTTGAGGGGAAGAGACCATATGTGGAGAAACTACCAGTACCGACTCCTGTTGGCTTCTCACACAGAGCTGGCCCATTTCATGGTATCTCATTCTTGTTGATCTTTCAAGGCAGCTCTTATTCTCCCCATTGTACAGGTGAGGCAACTGAGGCTCAGAGACTTACGTCCCTTGCCCAAGGTCACAGTCAGCGCTGGAGCTGAGACTATGGTCTTGTTCTTCTTGCTCACAGTCTGGTTCATGCCTCTCTTTAACAACTAGCCAGATGGTTATCTAGTTCTGTCCTGAACATTTCTAGGGACAGAAGAGGTAGGAGTAACCTCAGGAGGATGGAGTGGGCAGGGGAGACTTCTCAGAAGTGGAGGCAGAAAGGAAGCTGGGTCTTGGGAGAGAGTAGAAACCCGGGTGGTCTTGGGTCAGAGCCTACACTGGCCTTTCTGCTCCCTTGAGAAAGGGAGTGGCCAGAGTCCCTTCTCTCTATGCGGAGATCTGGAGGGAAGGGGCCTGTGGCTGCCAGGTTAATAGCGGATTAGGGCGTCCTTTTAAAACTTCCTCCCGTTACTGCCAAAGGATTATAAGCATCTTCAGACAGTTACACCCATCCTTCCGCAATTATACCTGCCTCTCTTGAGTGCTCCCTGACAGTTTTAACTATGGGTCACGGCATCTTCTGCCTTGGGTATCCACCACTTGGGGTGGGTGGGTTTCAGTGACATTTTGCTCAGGCCAGAGTACAAGCTGAGCAGAACAGAAGGGGGTCCTTGGCAGGCTGGAGGGTCAGGGGATGCAAAGAGATGAGGTGGGCAGCAGCCTGCAGCTCAAGTTTCCTGCCATCAGCTGCTGCCAACTTGAGAGAAGATACGTGGGAAGGAAAGTGTCCCATAGGGCTCCTCATCAGCGCTGGTTAGTCCATAGCTCACCAAGAGAGACCCACGCTGTACTTCCCACAGAGTCTCAGCTGGTCGTAACTGGCAGGGCTTATTGAGATTATTCTATAGATAATCTTGTGGAGATTCCTAAGTCCAGAGATGGCAAGTGAATTGTCCAAGGTCACACAGTAAGCTGGTGGCAAAGCTATAGCTGGAACCCAGAGTTTCTGCCCCTCAATTCAGCTGCCAGGCCCTGTGTTAAATGCTTTGCATGGGTTCTTTCTTTTCATCCTCTAAACAACCCTCTGAAGTTCATCATTTTCTTATCTGTTTGACAGATGAAGAAACTAAGGCATAACAAGTTAAGGTGACTTGTCAAAGTATCAGGCCAGCGGGTGGAGGAGCTGAGATGTGAACCCTGGGAGGTCTGGCCCATGCTTTCAACCACCCTCTGTGCTGCCTTGTCTCCATGGATACAAGGCAGCAGGCTGTGTTCTTCCACCCACCTGGGGCTGGGGAAAGGTTGTTCAGACTCTGAGGGATGGTGGACAAGCCATACCCCTTCCTCCTTGGAGACACTCAGGGAGACCTGGGACCCACTGCCAATCCAGCCCCTCCTCTGCCCCTGGCTTTGGGATTCCCACCTTCCCTCCTCTCCAGGCCATTGTTCTGGAGGTCCAGGTTATCTGGAGAATGTGGAGACCTTTCCAACTCTACTGGATACTGCTCCAAGCATTTGGGGTGGAGATGGGGGTGTGGATCTGGGTTGTCAGAGGAGCCCTGCCCCTGGCCATGTCTATCTTGCTGAGGCAGAGGAGTCAGCACCCACGATGAGAGCTGATCCCTGGGCCAAGGACAAGGTCCCTGCTCCTCAGGCCCGTGGAAAAGAGGGCAGACAGAAAGGCAAGGTGCTGCCCACTCTCCCTCCCCCCACCTCCCGACCACAGTGACTCTAATAGGGGTGATGGTATAGGAGCAGGGCTCACAGGTTCTCATAGACCTCACACATGTACCCACACATACTCGCTCACACTCCCTACAAACACACGTGTATGCACAATGATATCTACACACCATGTTCTTATGCAAATGCTCATGTGTATATATTCACAACTGCACACACATGCACACACATGCATGCTCTCAGACACCAACACACCCATGCATGGGGTAGACATTGGCACACACCCTCCCACAGATGCCCCCCTCATCCATGCATGCTTAACTTTCACATGTGGACACATGTGTCAGATTTGCATACATAGCAGTCCCACCTGAAAACATACAAGCACACATATTCCCTCCCTTAGATACAGGTTAAAAGCATGTTCCTTTCTCCATTTTCTTCTGCTCACACACCTACACTGTGCAATCTCTCTTGCATGCACACACTCTCTCCTACAGGCATATCCACTCTGCACACCCACTGTCACATACCCACATACAGACCGAACCACTTTCTGTCCTTCCTTTCCCCCATCTCTTTCACTTTCATACCCACCCACACAGTAATCCTAGCCTCCCTCCCTCTCTCTCTCTCTTTCTCTCTCCCACACAGTTTGTTTCCTGGTTTCTCACAGGCTGGGCTATAGCACGTGCACTCACAGAGCAGGCAATACCCTGCCTGATGCCAATCCCCAGGACCCCTTCAGTGCCCACCTCCACCCCCCCACTGTCACCTGGGGCAGCCACCGGGTCAGAGGGATTCTCTGAAGCCATGAAGCCAAGCAGAGGGTCAGCAGCCAGGGAGGGTTTGTCCCTTCTGTCACCTGACCCCATGCACTCTAAGTCCACCCACTGGGGACAGGGGACGTCTCAAAACCAGGCCACTTACACCTCTGCCTTTCACAGAACCTTGGGTGAGTGGGCTTACATCAGCACATTTCTAACTTCCTCTAGCAGAAATCTAAACATAGAACCTTGATATAAAGGACACAAAAGTGGAACCACCCTGGTTAAAGGGGTGGGGTACTTGGAACCCAGGGAAACTTCGGTGAAAACCCAGGACAGCGTTTTTCCACGTGCTTTGTTGGGGGCGTGAAAGGTGCTTCTTATCAGCCCAGTTTCCAAGCCCATTGCTAGCCCCTCCACCACTGGGAGGGGGCACGTGATTGTGGAAATCTTGACTTTTCACAGCATCCCCACTAGATTCTGATGCACAATGACCCTTGCCATGGGGCTCTGAACGTCACTGCCCTTGTTGCTGCTGGCCCACTAGTTAAGACAGTGGATGGCCCCAGACTGCCTGGGAGGTGACAACCTTCCTCAACCTCTATTTGCCAAGGCCTACTTAGGCAGTCCTACCTGCCTAAGTCCTAGACAGTTATTCTAGTTACTGGGGCTGAGAAGGGAGAGGACAGGCCTAAGAGGGTACTGCATCTGGGTCTGAAAGGAAATGGGCTGGGGAGATGGGAGGTGGTGTCAGTTATGGGGACTCACAAAGACAGACTTAAAATGGGGTTAGTGGGAAGGATAGAGAAAAGAGGGGGGCATGAAATAGATGGGAGAGACATGAAGAAACTGAGTGAAATAGAAAGCAGAAGGATTCAGGGACCCATCGAGAGACACAAAAATTGAGGAGGAAACAGAGAGACAGACAATCAGGCAGCAGAGAGTGAGGCCAGGGAGAGGAAAGAGGCAGAGAGACGGGACCCGAGGGGAGATGGGAGGCCTAGCCCGTGGAGGAGGGAGTCGCACCTCCGAGGGCTGGGCGGGGCGGGCGGGAAGGGCGGCGCTAGGGCCCCGGGGAGCGAGCGGCAGGAGCGTGGCTCGCCAGCCCGCCCAGCCCTCCCGGCTCCCGGTCCCGGAGCAGCCTGCTAGGCGGTGGAGTGGGCTGTGGCGGAGGTTAGGAGGGGGCGCCAGGCGCGGGGGGGGGGGTCGGTGGGGGTCTCGATCGGGGCGGGGCGCGCTGACGGACGTGGCCAGGTGCGCGGAGGTGGTGGCGCCGGTGAGCTCGGGGACCGCGCGCGGAGGCTGGAGGTGAGTGAGGGGCGCCGGCCGGGCAGGGGTGCCGGTGCCGAGCGAGCCTCGCCCCTTCCCACCTGTGCCGGTCTAGGCGCCGCCCATGTGGAGGTGGCACGTCTGGGCTCCAGTCCCCACACGCAGGGTGACCTTGGCTGAGTCGCTGCTACACTCTGGGCCTCAGTTTCCCCACCTGTACGGTGGGGTGGAGGCGGGGACCTGGGGAAATCTCGAAGCTCCGCGGCAGCTCAGCAGCACGCCCCGAAGCCGGGCTGCGTGGGAGCTCCAGCCCTCGAGCCCCAGCCCGCAAGCAGATCGCGGCCGGGTCAGCCGCGGGCTGGCGGGCGGGCGACAGCCCTCCGGAGGTCTGCGCCCCCCGGCCCGCTCTGGGGAAGGGCGAAACGGCTTGACTCCGGGAAGTGGCGGGTTGGGTTCTGCCGGGGGTTGACCAACATGGGCGCCTGTGGGGCAGCGGGAACGGCGTGTGCTGGGCCCGGGCCCTCACCCCTTACCGCGGGCGGGGCGCCCGGGTCCGGCTGTGCGGGCGAGGCACGCAGGACTCGGAACACGCAGACCGCGGGGAACACCGGCGCGAGCCCCACCTGGGGAAATCGAGGCCTTTCCTGAGTGCCTGTGGGGGAGAGGGGGACCTGTCCTAAGGACTCTACACCGCATTCTCACAGTTTGCCCAGTCTGCCAAGGTGAGCGCGGAGGCCCTAGAGGTGAAGGGCGGGGCTCCTATCTAACCACTACACCGTGGAATCAGGGGGCTCCAACCAGAGCCCGGACAGGACCTTTCTGAGAACTCGGGAGAAAAGGTCTCCCTCCTCCCCACTCCACCCCAAGTTATAGGCTAACTCTGGATGGGGATAGGACCTCCCGTGTTCCATGCCTGGGTTGTTCACAGGGACAAGAGCCAGTGGGGAAGCAGCACGCGCCCCAGTCCCCGTCCTACGCTGAGTGGCAGGTGGCACTGGAGTAAACCACCTTGCTCTGTGATCTTGGGGCAAGCCTCCTGCCCTCTCTGGCTCCCAGTGAGAGGGTGGGCGGGTGGCCCCTGAGGGGCTAACTGCGTTGGAGACAGCAGCACTGGTAGTGGCTGTAGTGGCAGTCGGAGGTTGTCCCAGCCCTGTCATGTTGCACGATTAGGATGAGATAGGATGCTGCTCAGAGGGACCAGGGTATGCTGGGGTAGGGGGCTGGGAGCCTTGCTGGTGCCAGCCTGACTGTCACCACCCCCGGGCCTGGCCCCCACCCTGTGTTGGGGGACAGCACCACAAACAAACTGATGTCCTCCTCCCAGTGCTTTGCTGTGTTATCTCAGGCAGTGGAATGGGACCTCAAGGGAGGTGAAAATACTTTGTTTGCTTGGGAGGTGGGGGAACACCTGCCTCCGTCTCCCTGTGGGATCTTGGGTTGGTTCCTCTTCCTCTCTCTCCTATCTGTACAACGAGGGGAACGGACTAGGATCATTCTGGTTTGATATTCAGAGAACTTCCCAAAAGCAAACTGTTTGCTGCTATGCTACCTTGGCTCCCCATCGCCACTTTGCAGGCCTTGAAACGGCTCCCCCCACTCCCCGCCCCCAGACTAGTACCTAAATTAAACTGTGGTTGGAATCAGCATTTACATTATTAAAATAAGGCCTTTTAACTCCTTCCCTCCCTTGTTATCTGTTGCCTTTCCTCTAAGGTAAGAAAAATAATAATAAAGCAAAAAGAAAAAAATCCTGTGGCATTCGGGGCCTGGTTCCCAACTGATCCCTAGCCTCTGCAGTCAGCACTTTATCTAATCTCCCCATTTTAGAGTTGGGGAGACTGAGGCCGGGGAGGGAAAGAGATTCGCTCAGGGTGGTTCTGTGAGGAGAAGGCAGCAGAGCCCCCTTTCCTTGGGACAGAGCAGCTCCTTGACAAGCAGGAGGGGCCAGTGTGGCAGAGGAGCACCTGGAGAGATGGGAGAAGCACAGGAGGAACCTTTTCTCCATCTCCTCTCTACCCCTAGTCGTGGTCTATCTCCCTGGATGACACGTGTCTCCCTGAGCCCACTGCACAGCCCTGGGTGCTGGGATGGGCAGGGGTCATCACACTTTCTCCACCCGCCAGGGCTGCTATCCCACAAGGCTGAACACACCTCCAGACCTAGGGGCCCGGCCTGGGAGGCACCTTTTCCTTCAGGGCAGCTCCCAGGCCTCCAGACATGAGCTCATCGGAGATGCTGATGCCAGGAAGGGAGGGACAGAGGGGGAAGCAGGCTGGGCTGCCCAGAATGGGGCACCAAAGGCCCCTGGGGCAGTGGAGGGACGCTGTTGTCAAGGACTGGCAGGCTCTGGCCCCACTGTAGTGTGAAGGCAGGGACAAGATAGGCCAACAGAGGGTCAACTGGGGTGGGGATGGGGACAGGCCAAGTGCTCTGGGCCGTAGTGCAGAGTTGCAGGTGCTAGACCGACCTCTGCCACTTGCTTGCTGTATGACCTTGGGTGAATCCCTTGCCCTCTATGGACCTCAGTGTCCCTGTCTAGCAATGGGGTGCGTGGATCCTTAGGCAGTGGGGTTACAATAGTGAACAAGATAGACTGGTCCCTGCCCTCAAGATTGCTCTTTAATTGGGGAAATAGACAAGAAAAAGAGAAGCAAAGAAATCAGCAAGATAGTTTCAGATAGATAAAAGTAGCCTGAAAAACAAACAAAAAGCCACATTGCTAAGATGAAGAGCACTTAGAGGGGTTCTTTGTCTTGGTGGTTAGGGAAGGCCTCTCTCTGGAGGTGGCGTTGGATCAACACCCTGAATGTTATTTGAAGGTGTGGTCATGGCTGCCTTTGTGGAGTTGGCATGTCCAGAACTTGGGTCTAGAAGAATGGGAGGGATTTGGTTGGGAGAAAGGGTGTTTCAGAGGCTGGTGAAAGGTCTAAACTAAGAGCTGGGGGATGGGAGTGGGGTGGGCATTGGCTGTAGGTTATGAAAATGCCTTCATTCCTCAGGGCTTCAGGCTGTCCACCCAAAGGAACCCAGGCCTGTGATCGGGTCACAGGGGCAGCTGGGCTCTACCAGGCGCGTGCGTGCGTGCGCGCGTGCGTGCGTGCGTGCGTGTGTGTGTGTGTGTGTGTGCGTGTGTGTGCTCAGAGTCCTTTGTGAACTGTCCCTGGACACTGTGGCTCAATTGCTACCCAGTGTGGCCAGAGGAGAAGTCAATGTGGGGACAGCCTCCAGGCCCTGTAATTCCAGAGGCTCACAAAAGCCCTCTCTCTCCGAAATGAAATCTTTACCAACTGGCCGCTGCCTGAAATTCCATCATCCTAGCTTCATCTTTTCCACTCAGTGAGGCAGTATAGTATAGTGCTGTGTTGACCCTACCCTACCCTACCCTTCTCTGTCCAGCCTCCCAGGGCTGCTGCAGGTGACGCAAAATTCGGTCTACTCCCGTGCTAGCTGTTTCCTGCGTGTCTAATACACAGATCCTGTGGTTGGACCCCTGGATTCTCTCCCCAGCTTGCTGGGAGATCTTGAGTGTGTTATATAACCTCTCTAGGCTTTTGTTTCCTCATCTATAAAATAGAAACAATCACAGACCCTACCTTGTACTGTTGTTCTGAAAATTAAATGAGATGATAAAAATAACTATTACCTATTAAATAGTATTATAATGTTTTGATCTCTTTTAAAATAGCAAGCCCTGGAGAAGAGGGACACTCGCTGAAGACTCATATCTCAGTATATGTTACTTTTTGACGTTTAGCCAGGAACAGGTTTGATAGTGGGAGGATGGGCACAGTATCGTGGAAGAGGGCCTGGATCGAGCTTCAGGAATGGATACTTGAACCTCCAACCTTAGCCAACAAGCTGGTGGTCTTGGACAAATCATTTGCTTCCTCTGGGACTCAGGCTTTGGTTCTGAGCTACTATGAAATGGACTAAGAAGGATATAAGGGGATCGTGAGTGTGAAAGAGCTCGACAGACGCGAAAGCCACTGGGCTGGCAGGAAGGGGCAGGCTGGATGAGCCTCAGAGACAGGAGAGTGGGCTGACGTGACACTCTTGCATGTCGTCCTCTGGAATAAAATCTTTTGGAGACAAAGAGTGTTCGATAGGTAAAAGCCAAAGTTCTTGAAAAATAGTTAACATTTATGGTAACTTACTATGTGCCAGGGTGTTTTAAGTACTTTACATGTCACCAACTCTATGAAGTAAGTCCTGTTATCATCAACATTTTACAGATGGGAAACTGAGGCACAGAGAGGTTAAGTGAGCTTCCCAAGGTCACACAGTGGTAACTGGCCAGGTTCAAACCTAGGCATTCTGGCCTCAAAGCCCATGTGCTTAACTCCTGCACAACATGCTCTCTCCTGCCTTAGGTGGAGTGCCAGAGGCTCAGAGGGGCTGAGCCACGTGCTTAATAACACACCTCTTTGCCCTTTGATCCTCATCATCTCTGCCCCTCAGGTGCTGGAAGGGGGAGCCTCACTGCGTCTGGGGCCTGGGGTTCTGAGGTTGACCCTTGAGCCAGCTCAGCCTCTTATCTTCTCCCCTCATCCCCTGGGAGTAGGTCAGGGAGGATCATGTGTGCCCTGGGAATGCTGTGGGCAAAGGAGGCTCTGCCAGGGCCTGACAAGTGAGCGTCATTAGTGTCGTGAAGCTTGAGTGGATCCCAAGAGCCTGAGCTGTAATAAACTGTCATGGAGTCTGGCATGACTCTCTTCACTGTACGGACGGGGTAAACTGAGGTCAGAGAGTCCAGGGACAGGCCCAAGCCCACACAGGCTCCCTGAGTCTCCTGTACTGCCTTCTGGGCTGCTTAGGACTTGTGGGTTTCGTGACGATATGGGACTTGGGGACCCTCCCACCAATCTCCAAGCTGGCCCCTGGTCTCAGCCAGGACGTGGTTCCTAATATGTACCCTTTAGGAGGGCACATGAAGTTGGGGGATGGGGAGGGAGCTGATTAAAAAATAGACCGTCACGCGCATGCGGAACAGGCCTGCCACCACACAGCTTGAGCCAGTTGGCTCCCCTATGCCCAGCTGCCAGGCCCCACTCAGGGCTCCTGCTGGGGGCCCCGCCCACCCCAACCCTGGCTCTGGGCCTGAGGCTGGATGCTCCCAGCCACCTCCTCTCCTCTCCTCCTCCACCCCTGCCCCGCCTCCAGCCAGATGGTGCCCTCACTGAGTCTGGGTGGGCCTGTTGGCTTTAAGCTGTGCCACGGGGGGTCTGGCGTCACCACACACTGGCTGTGTGGCCTTGAATGAGGCCCTTTCCCTCTCTGGGCCTCAAACATGGATGAGTAGAGCTACCAGTTAAACCTCTTTCTAGCTTTCAGAGCCTTTCCCAGATTCTACCTCTCATTTAGACCCGACAAACAGCGCTCCCCATTCAGAGAGGTGATATGACCTGTGAAGGCCACTCAGCTGGAGCGTCGCAGAGCAGAGGGTTAGACCCACATAATCTTGCAAGTCCTGGTCCTTTACAACTTCTCCAGGGTGAGCGAGGTCACTGGGAAACATGCAGGTAGATGTCAGCACTGGTTTTATTCATTTATTCCCTCATTCAGTCAGGAAATGTTTATTGAGCCCAGCTGTGGCCTAGGCACGGGGGCAGGAACATAGCAGAGAAATGATAGCCAAGGTCCCTGCCCGGCGGGACCTCCTTACCATGCGGCAGGGCAGACTGACACTAAAACAAATGACGATGGAATTACAAATCTCATGAGAGTTTGGAGGAGAGATAGAGGGTGCTGTGGCAGAGGAATGTGACCTCCCAGGATAGGCGCACCCTCCCTGAGACCTGCAAACATCCCTGAAGGAGGAGAAGTATGGCCAGAAAGGGACAACTGAGGGGTATGGGAGGAAAGGGTTCTAGGCAAAAGCAGCAGCCAGTGCAAAGGCCCTGAGGTGCGAAGTGCTTGGTTCCTGTCTGAGCACTTGAAGGAAGGCCAGCGTGGCTGGCGTGTAGGGAGAGCAAACACCACGAGGGGAGCTGCAGCCTGGCATGGAGGGGCAGTGGGGCCTGGAGTCTGCAAAGGGGTTTGAGGCCAAGCCTAGGAAGGAGGAGCTGTTCCTAGTGTTGGTCTTAGAGGCTGATCTTGCCTCCTTTCTTTTCTGCTTTCCTTCCGATGCCCATCCTGATAGTGTAGTGGGCCCCCCCACCGCGCACTCCCCCAGCCACTTCTCAGTATGACTGAATGCAGAGTGCTCAGACCTCATCTTCCTCTGTCTGGATCTTGTTTGCATTTTAATAGCCCCCTGTTTCATCCTGCCTTCCAGGAGGGTACCAGCCCCTCGGGCCTCAAATGCAAACTGATGAGGGCATGATTTTGAGCAAGGGGCTGCAGCCACTTCAGCTGAGCGCCTCTGTTCCGGTGGATTCTTATTTCCTCTTATGGCTTGTGGGAGACTGTGGACCCCAGGAGGTTCAGCTTTTGGCTGAATGAAGGCCCGCCCCCCGGACCGACTCCTGCTGCCTGAAACTGCTGTCTGTCCCCTGTCCCACTCCAGCCACCTCCATTCAACCCCAGAGCCCCTCTAGGACCAAGCCCCAGGAGGATTCAGGAGGCCTGTGTTCTGAGCCTAGCTCTGCTGTATGCTTTCGGGCACATCCCTTTTCCTTTCTGGGCCTCGGTTTCTCCATCTAGTTTATAGGGAAATACTCTAGTTTTTCTGTACTCATGGTATGGCAATCATGTATGCAATGTCAGCGTCACCCAGAAGCTCCTTAGAAATGCAGACTCTGAGGCCGCACCCCAGACCTCCTGAATCAGAATCTGCAATTTAACAACAACCCTGAGTAACTACTAATGTACATTAAAGTATGAGAAGCGCTAAGTCAGTCATTTTTAACTTAAAAAAGTTTTTTTAATCAACAGCTATAGAATCTTCTTTTCTCTCCAAAGTCTTACAGATGAAAACACATTAAGCGGGGAACCGCCCACTCTGTTCATCACATGACTGGGGGTGGGGATCGCGGGGTATGGGTTAGGGGCACGGGCTTTATTGGGATGGGCATCAGAAGGGAGGAGGAAAAGAAACAGCCCCAGTGGGCGAGGGTGGGTGGTGCCCCGTCTCCTCAGGCCTCTCCTGACCAGGTGCCCCCAGGAGCCCTTTCAGCTCAGACCTCCAGGGTCATCAGTTTGATGGGTTTGGAAAGGTGGGCCTGAAGAAAAGGGCACCTGATGGGCCACAGTCTAGCGATGCCTTTTCCTGCTTGTCCCCATCTTGGTGTCCTCCTCTCTCTTCCCTGAGAAATCCCTGAAAGGGTAGCTGGTGCTATTCTTAGCATGACAGGATGGCGAGCAGAGAATGTGCTAGTGCATTATTTATGCCTCTGAGTCAACAGGATTGCACTCAGGTCTCCCAGAACACGGCCCTCCCCAGCGGCCTTCATCAGTGTCTTCCCAGGACCCGTGACCCATCCCTCTGGCCCCGAGCATCTCTGCTCTGTGCATCCAGCCCCCACGCTGGGAAATGGGTCATGAAAGACAATGATGAGCTGGGATCAGGAAGAAGTTCGAGACGATATCTCATTTCTCACCCATTCGGGTGCATATTAACCGAGCCTACGACACGTGGTAGGTGTGGGTGCCCTAATGACCGCTTTGTGGGTTCCTGCCTTCCAGGAGCTCACACTTTAGCCTGCAAGTTAGTGGCGCTCCAGCATTGCAGAAGCGTGGGTACCAGGCGAGGTGCTGGGTACTTTGCACAAAAGACCTTATCCTCACAATCACCCCGAAGGATAGGAATTAGGAGACCCCTTCGCAGAGGAGGAAACTGAGGCTTAGCATAGACAAGGTAGTGATCTGCTCAGGTAGGATCTGGACTCAGGTTGGCTGGAACAGAAACACCATTCCAGATCAAACGGTAGCATGGAGCATAAGGGCTTTGGGAAGCCCCTGCCCTGCCCAGTGAGAAGGGTATTTCAGCTGGAAGGAAATTAACCGGCTGAGGTTGTCCCATTGTCAGCGAACCCCAAGTGACTGGAAAAGTCAGTGCACCTGGAGTGGAAGGACTGTGTTTGCTGTGTACACAGTGCACACTGTGGGCTGGGAGGCAAAACGTGACAAGGCCCCGAGGTGGTGCATCTAACGAAGCTGGCCCAAGGACCCTGGCTGGGAGCCAAAGACCTGTGTTCTGTGAGATTCCGGCCAGGCCCCCTGACCTTTCTCTGCCTCAGTTTTCTAGTCTTTAAAATAGCATCACAATCCCTGCTCTGCTTCTTTCTCTGACGGATGTGAAGCTGCTAGGAAAACTATAAACGTGTGTGCATGTTCAAGGATGGTGTATCACTACATAGAATTACTTATGTAAATATATTTTCTCAAACTTATTTTTTGTTGACGTGGGTCTATCTGCCAGCCTATGTTCCAAGCATTTCCCTCTATGTTCATTTAATTATAAACACATTTATAAAATCATGAGCTCTAAAGCCCACTGGGTCCCCAACCTAGCTGTGCTTCAGAACCCCTCAGGGAGACTGTTAACGTGCATATTCTGTGGTCCTGGGTCTGGGGCGGAGCCCAGGAATCGGCATGTTGGACACACTCCCTGAGAAATTCTGCCGCACCCACAGGTTTCCGATCTGGGCCAGAGAGGGGACAGGACTCGCCTGAGGCCTCACGATGTGTTGGAGACCAGGTTGCAACTAAAACCCAGGCCTGAAGCTCGCAGTCTGGCCTTTTCCTTCTACTCATCAGCTGCCCCCTGAGCTCCCTAAAGGCATGAAGCCAGGGATGCGGATGACTGTGACGAGCGATGATGCCAGTAGCGGCTGATCCTGTTTACAGTGCTGTGCTAGGCATTTTCCATGGCTTTTCTATTTAACTGCAGTAGGGGTAGAAAAGGGGACATGCTCCACAGCAACGTGCTCCCTTGGGACATCTGAGCAGCAGGTGGCCGATTTTAATGTAGCCCTGGAAATGGGAAACCATGACTGAGGTGCAGAGATACGGAGAAGTGAATTTGAAACCACGCCATCGGGGCACTTGCCCTCCAGGCAAGGGTGGTCTGGTAACTCAGAGACAGGGCAGGCTGGCAGGAGGGAGACACATATGTCCGCTCATAAGGTGTGTACCCGCTACACGTGCATCTGCGTCAGTGTGCCACCTGAGTACCTGTGTGTCTCCACATGCATACCGACGGGCGCTATGCGTGCACACACTGGTGTGTAGGTTCTTCCCCCTCTACGGGTGCACACGCAAAGAGCACCTTTGTGTGTGGGTGTGTGTGCAGAGGAAGATATACTATTGCTGGCTAGGCTCTCACCAGCATGAGGGAGCTGTCCAGAATGTGCGTGTTGCAGGGGGTGTGTGTGTGCGTGTGCGCACAGGCACAAATGGTTGCAATGCAGGGGGATCCCTGAGACCCTGCAGGCCACTAGAAAGACCACTAGAGAAGCTGGTTTCCTTATTCATGTCCCACCTCCACATCACGTGCACCATCCTCAACCTGCCAGGTGCGAGCCTGCCTAGGGACCTTAGCACTAGCTGTTCCCTCTGCCTGGTCTTTCCTCCCCTAGAAATGCACAAGCCTCACTCCCTCACCTTCTTCACTCCGATGGGACTTCTCAGTGATGCCTCCTTTGATTACCTTATTCACCTTTGCACACCACTCCCCACCCTGTGCAGTCTGTATATCTCCCACCCCTGCTTTATTTTTCTCTACAGAATTTATTATAGAATAGAATAAGATTATAGATATATAATATAATAAGATAATAAGATTATAGAAATAGTCTTATTTTTTGGCTCCCGTGCTAGAATGCAAGCAGGGCTTTATCTGTTTCTCTTCATGGCTGTGAACAGTGCCTGGCCCTTGGTTGGTGTGCAATAAATATCAGTTGAGTGAATGAGTTCATACACCACCTATACTTGTTTTCTTTAAATTGTCTAACTTTTGTTGCTGAAATATCCACTTTTACCTCTCCCTAAGCAGTACTGTACCTTTGATGGATTTATTATCCTCCTTTTCTAATACACGTGAAATTTACATAACTAGTAAGATGTTATTAAGTATCAGGGTACCACTTAAATCCTTTTGCTCCCACTAGAGGTGTGGGGGTACCACACTCTAGGAATCACTGGTCCAGGCCAATCCCTTCTCTGAAACAAACACATGGACAAACTGAAACCCAAAGAGGGTCAGGAACTAGTCCAGCATCTCACCCATATTGTGACAGAACAGACTGGAACCAAATCCCCTGACCTCCAGCCTGCTTTCCTTTTGCAGTTTGAGGGACAAGGGGACGGTTCAGCCTCCCTCTGGCTGGAGACTCCTCCAGCTGGAGGGGAGCCACACATGCCCGGTAACCGGCGAATGGCATGAGGGGATGGCAGGGTCGGTAGCTTCCTGCCCGCTCAGGACCACAGCACCCTCCTGGCTGCAGGACTGCGTACTGAGTGGTGGGAGCCTTGGCCATACCTTCCCTCCCAGGAGTCTGGGTCTGGGGCCATCCAAGGGGGCCTGGGTGCTCACATCCAGTAAGAGGCAGACCTGGTATTCAAACCTGGTTCTCTCCTGCTACAGCACAGTTAGCTAGAGGTTGACACTGGGGTTCCCTTGCTGAGAGGATGCTGGAGGGGGAGGGGAAGGTTGGGCTGTGCCTGACTATGAGCAGAAGAGGGAGACCAGCTCCAGGGAGGGCTGGAGAAGGGAGGGAGACAGACAGCGCCCTAGCCTGGTACAGTTATACAAAGGTAGGTTTGTGCAAAAGGCTGAAGTTAAATCCCCCTCAGGTGTGCACAATGCTTTATGCTATAGAAATAATTTGTGCATCTCATTTGCTCAGCAGTGACTCTGCAAAGCAGCTATAATCATCCCTGGTTTACTGATGAGGAAGTTGAGACTCAGAGGTGAGGTGACTTACTAAAGGTAGCCCGCACAGGATGCTTTGTTGAGCAGGACGTGGGAAGGGAACAGGCTGCACCTCTGGTTGGATTTGGTAAAGGAGGGCTGTCTGGGGGAGGACAGACAGGCTGAATAGATACGGGAGTAAGAGGCAGGAGTGGAGAGGGTAGACCACTCACTGGCCAAACTACTTTCGCGAATCATAAAACCTTTCTGAGCCTCAGTTTCCTCATCTGTAAAATGGGTATGACAGTACTTCCAGTTCACAGCTTGCAAAGATAAATCAAAACATAATGTAGTAATGCCTGGAACATAAGAGGCGCTCAGTAAACAACAACCTGAGTAGTAAAAGTGAAGGGCGCCCAGCCTCTGGCGAGTTTGCCCTCGGAGGTCACCTGCCACAACCGAAAGATTCTCAGCACCTTTCCCAGCACCTTCTTCAGCAGATATGAGTGACCCTGAGAACAAAAGAGGGTTGAGAGGCCTGGGGGAGCGGTGAGGGGCTGCAGGCAGCTCGTCTATCCCGGGGCCTGGCAGTGAGGATGCCTCAGGGAGAAGCAGCAGCGTCCCCATCCCCGCCCCAGCCCAGGATGGGGCTCTGCTCTACAGGGTGGGGAGGCGAGCTGGGACTGCAGCGTGCTGGGGCCGTCATTATCATTCCTCCAGCATTTTTTTCTCCCCGTTATTTATTTTTCTGTGAGGAAGGAATGTGGGGAATTTACCACAGGGCGCTGGCCTTGCTTTGGGCAGTGCAGCGGCCTCTTCTATGAGAGGGAAGCAGCAGAGACAGATGGCTGGGGAGGTGGAGGCGGAGGAGGGTCCCGGCTGAATCTGTGGCCCCGGTGGGGCGGTTATGTAACCCACCCAGAGGCCCAGGGCAGATACCACGGTGCTTCTGAGCTCTAGGCATGTGCCTTCCCATGTACATAGCTCCCTTGGAACTCTACCTGGACCACCCCAGTCACCCTTAGCCTCTGGGCAAGCCCAGTGGTGGACGTGTTCCTCTGTCAGAGGTGCCTTCCTCTCCAGCTGTCTTGACTGGAGGTGTGAGTGGAGGGGTGTAGAGGATGGGGTGGGGACCACCTTGAGCCTTCCAGCCTCCACTGGCCTGTCCCATTGCTTGAAATACTTCCACATCTCCATCTTTCAAGACCTAGGGCATATGCCACCTCCTCCAGGAAGACTTCCCAGATTTCTTCATCCTCGTTCATCTCTCTCTTAAGCTCTGTATTCTCCTGGCACTCAATGGAATATTCTGCCTCTTGGATCTAACACTGCCATTTGAGGTTTCATCTCCCTCTTCACCCAAAGTCTTGTTGCTACCTCCCTCCTTCCTCTCTCCCCTTCCTCGAGGAACCACCCTCTAGGTCTCTGACCTAGAATCTCCATAACTCTGGGATCTAGACACATCGAGAATTTGTCTCCTGGGGTGAATGGTGGAGTAACATGTGAAGGTAGATTTGGACTGTGGGAGTGCTCATCCTTCAGTCATTTGTTTAGTCAACACTTAGTGAACCCCTCCTGGGTGACGGCCTCTGCTGAGTCTGGGGAATTTAGAGAGAATGGGACCAACTCCAGCCCCAGGCTGCCCCAGGGCCAAGAGGAAGGGCTGTATCTTTGTCAAGGGCCTTGGGCTGGGTGCTGGGGACCCTGAGATAGACTAGGCTCAGCCCTGCTCCTGGCAGAGGCATAGTTTAGGGGAAATGCTCTCTCTCCCGCCCTGGCTCACCACCTTTACGTCTCCTGGATTCACTGTTTTCTCTGGAAGGGTAGGGTGTGGTAGTCCTTTCTGTGCTCTCAAGGCTCCCAGGGCTGGGATGATGGAGGCTGATGCAGCAGGAGAGGGCTTGGGGGTCACGGGGGAAGCCTGGCTTACCAGGGCCGGACTGGGGGAGGTGGGAGCCTGGGTCTGAACTTGGCTCCCAGTGAACCAGCCCTTTCCAGTTTGTTGTGCACCTGGAACTGAACCTGCCTCTCTCTGGGTCACCATTTCCAAGTCCCTGAAAATCTAACTGTAGATTAGTGTTTAGGCCAGTAGAGCAGGCAGGAGGAAGGTGGTGGCTCCCGGCCTTTGGGAGAGGAGGACCGCATAGCAGGGCCCTCGTCAGCCAGCAGTGAGCAGTGCCTGTGGCCTACAGGGATACCTGCTAGCCAACACCCATGCCGACCTGACTTAGCCCACCCACCCTGCCCTGCATGATCCCGAACCCCTGTCAGGGAGATACCAGGCGTTGGGCCAGTCCCAGCCTCCTTCCCCTTGGGCCTTGGCTCCTGAGCTTCCTCAACCCGTTGTTTCCTTCAAGCCCTGCTCCTGCTGCGAGGCCCCTGGGCCCAGTCGAGTAGGGGAGGGGCACTGATCGAGGAGTCTGGATGGATTGATGAACGCTTCCTGGAGGAAGTGGCAGTTGGGCTGGGCCTGGGACAGTAGGTGGGAAAGTGAGTGTGCTTTGTGGGCTGAGCTCTTCAGAAGGAGGGGCCCAGGCTTGGGATCAGTCAGACTCCCGGCTCCAGCTCTGCTCTGCCTGTCCCTTGCTGGCTGTAAGACCTGGGGTGAGTTGGCTAATTCTCTGGGTCTCGTTTTCCTCATCAATAAAACAGAGGTAAGGGGGCCTCTTTTATGAGTTGCTGTGAGGATTCAGTGAGAAAATATATGCTAAACCCTTAGCTTGGCAGCATCTGGAGCTCCTCATGTGTTGGCTGTTGTCATCCCCATTGACTCCATCCTTTCTGCAAGCCCCCGGGGAAGGTGTAGGGGACAAGGCGGAAGCAGTTGAGGGCCCTGTCCCCCGGCTCTTGCACTCTCTGGGGGAAGATAAGACCCAGACCCTGACTGCTGCAAAGCAAGATGTTGGGAGGAGGCAGCAGGGCCCATGTGATGGGTCCTGGGCTGGGTGCGGGGCCACTCTGGGTTCGAATCCCAACTCTGCCTCTGGCTAGCTGTACCACTTAAGTCACTTCACCTCTCTGAGCCCGTTTCTCCTCTAACATGGAGATGAGGGGACTGCTGACCTCCTGGCTGCTGTTAATGAAGCCAGGGCCTGGCACGGGGCATGTGGTGAGCACGCCCCGGTGAAAACTCTGACTAAAACAAATAATATGCCAAGTGATGAGGTTATTAAGCGGTGCAGATAAAACACTGATGATCTGGGGATTGAGCGTGTAGAAAGGATAGGAGACAGAGACGGGTTCCGGGTGGAGAGATGCGCGCAAACCCACAGCAGAGGCTGGAACTCGCAGGGCAGGTGTGGCACCACGAGCCGCTGGACTCCCTCTGACGGTTGCTGAGGGCGCAGGGAGCAGGTGAGCGAGCTCTCGGGCAGACCCTGACGTCAGGGACCCTGAATGGCAGGACGAGGACTGGCTGCTTGATCCCCCATGTCCTGGAGAGGAGGAGAGAGGCCCGACACAGAGTGGAGCCAGGCAGGAGGAAGACGGATCTGGCAGCGTGGGGTGGGTAGATTGTCGGGGGAGAGACTGGGGGCGGAGGGACCATTTAAAAGGCTGTTGCGAAATCGGTTTTCCTGATAAAGAGCTAGGCTGAGTCATCTGTGGAGGAGAGAAGTCACATCCAGCTCCTCCGCGTTGCCGTCAACGTGGGATTTTCCTCTGTGTCAGCTAGTCGATTGGCTGCCTTTCGCGGAGGCTTTGAGAAGCAAGGCCGGCTCGGCATCCGGAGGGAAGCTGGGCTGCAGGGAGGACCCAGCCGGAGTGAGTAAAGCGAGCACCCAGAGGTGCCTCTGTGGTTTGGGGTGTGTGACTTAGGGCGTACAGCATCCTCCTGTGGTCTCAGTTCCCGCTGGGCATTAAGGGAGAGGCATGCCATGACTTCTGCCGGCCGGTGGGTGGCCAGGCTGGAGCTAGGTCTGGGGCTCTTCACTTCCATTCCTGTGCATCTCCCGTGACTGGCAGTCCTTCCCACCTTGGTATGAATTATTCTCTGCAAGGAGGCCTGGCAGTCTGCTGGGACTCAGGCAGGTTGCACTCACCAGGACTTTGGCATGGATGGAGAACTCCCCAGGGAAAGGAGGCTGTGTCATTTCCTCCTTTCAGCAGGGAGGATGCGGGGCAGGGGCAGGGGCTGGCAAGGTAGTCAGGCCATTACTCAGGTCCAGTTCATCTTCCTGCCCCCGGCTGAGGCCGAGGTTGTGCAGCAGCCAGCCATTGGTTCCTTCCTGACACCACCAGGGGGGCAGTTATCCCAGCCTGTTTACCTGTCCCGTTGCCAAGACTCCCAGGCAGCCACAATGGGCCGTCTCCAGCCAGTCTCTCTTCCTACCTCTGGCTCCTTGTCCCACTCCACCCTGCCCGGGCCCTGGGCACTCCCATTGACGGCAGCCGTGTGAAGAAGAATTTCCTTGAATTCTCTCCCTGTCCTGACCTTCTGCTCTGGCCTCCGTTCCCCTGCCCTGCCTCCCTCCTCTGGATCCTCTGTCCAAAAGGCCTGATGGCCGGCAGAACAGGCAGCTGCCTACAGAAGTAATGGGGTGGGAGAAAGGGCTTATATACGCTGCCTGAGCACCACTTGAACTCAGGTCTCCTGACTCCCCACACCGTGCTTTCTACTCCACTAGTTTTTTATGTCCTAGCAGTCATCTCTACCTTAGTCACAATGCGTTTATCAGCTCTTCTCCCGAGAGGAAGAAGGACGACAAAGCATGAGTTGCTCTGGGCAGCTGAATATGAAGAGGCGAGGGCACTGCCGCGGGCACTGATCACGAGATGTGCAAACAGAGGGCTCTTCAGACCAGCATCCAGGAGCACCAGAGTCTCTGTGGGTGCCCCTCCCACCGGAGTCAGGATCCGGAAGGCAGGGTGGTTAAGAAATGAGATTCAGCAAAGCCAGATTTTGAGTTTTGAATCCCAGCTCTGCTGCTTAAAAGTCATATGACCCTGGGCAGGTCTTTCTGAGCTCTGGTTTCATCTGCAAACTGGGAAGAGCGCTAGTACCTATCTCTTAGGGTCATCGGGAGGATCGAACAAGACGATGGGTCTACAGTGCGTGGCACAGCACTTTATACTGGGCAGTAGTGAGGGCTCACTAATTATAGCACCCACTGCGCTCTTCATTCGAAGGGCTGTACTCAGGGCTTCCTGTCCGCCTTCCCCACTTAGGGATTTAACCCTGTTGGACCCAGGTCTTCTGACGCTGGGCAGCTCCTCCTTGAGTCTGCCCTCACCCCTCCATCTCTGGAAGGCCGGTCTTCAGAGCTCCTCACCCATTGTCCAGGGTGGGGCTTTCAAGGACCAGCCCTGAAGAGGCTGAGGGAAGAGGGGGTGTTAGGACTTGTACAGGTGCAGGCTGCAGACAAGCAGATTGGGGGCTCAGCAAGGGGCCTCTCCCCTGTGGCCCTTGGCCACCTCTTGCCTCTCTGACACCAGGGACCACAATCTTGGACCCACCTGGCTGGGGCATCACTAGAGGTGGCAGTTCCAGTACCCTGCAGTGGGGGACTCTGGGATGCCCGTAGTTGGCCCAGCCCCCCTTCTCCCAGCTTTGTTTGTGCAGGGTGGCAAAAGTCATTTGGATTGCTGGCTGGGTCTGGTCCAAGCCTCCTGCCAAATTCCTTTTCCGTGGAGTCATTGCAGGCTGGGATGGGGGGCACGGGAGCTCCCTCGGAGGCAGGGCTCTCTCACCCCCTGGCGTTTTCTGCTGGGTTCCTCTTGTCCCAGAACAACAGCGTGGGGAACGTTCCCAGCCCGGCTGGGGGTCAGCAGACCAGGTCTTGGCCCATGGCCTCCTCTGCAACCCCTTCCCTCTCTAAAGCCTCCCAGGCCAGCTTATCCCTGAGGGCCCTTCACTCTCTGACACTGGAGCATTTTCTAGCCCCATGGCCCTTAGAACCAACCTTGGGATAGGACTGAAGCAGAGAGGTGAAGAGAAAAAAGAGAAAAGTGCAGGGATTTGGGAGGTCTGAATTACACAAACACTGAAGCCCTTTCTAGGAGCCTGGCACGGTGGGAACCCGCTAGCCGGGGACACAGTAAGAGCCCAATCAGTGTGAGCTACGATGGCTGCAGTTGTGTCATAAGAGCCACTGGTGGGACCAGGGATGTTCATCCTGACCGTGCCCCGTGGGGATGTGATTTGTGCCTGAGTCTCTGCAGGGCTGTCAGGTTGGAAAGAGAAAGCTCTTTATCTGTGTGGCGGTGAGGGGCAGAGTCATGTCAAGAGGTGGGAGTTAACATGAGGAGTGACTTTATAGCTAAAGAAAGAATGTTAATTAGCAGAAGGTACATCTTCAGGGTAGTGAGCTCCCTGTCAGTTGAGGGTATAAACAGAGGCTTGTACACGCAGGGACATGGCTTTAGGGACGCAGGAATTGTGTGGGGGATTGGACCCGGTGACAGCCATCTCTGAGATTCTGAGGTTCTGTGATTTGGGGCAATGATCCCTGCCTCCCAATAACTCTAGAATCCCCTGCTCTGTGACCTTAAGACAGTCACCCCTCTCAGGACCATGATCTGTAGGGTGAATCTCCTTTGCTAGAAGAAGCACTGACCCCTTCCAGGGTGTCACGTGGGGTCATCGTCAACTCCATCCCAGAGTAGCATGAGCCCTCGGTCCTCTCTACTTGGGCTGAATGACAGTAACCCCCCTGGCATCCGCGATCTCAGTGTAGCCTCCAAACCCTAATGCCAGTGCTTTTAATTTTATTATTATTATTTTTTTTTTTTTGCGATACGCGGGCCTCTCACTGCTGTGGCCTCTCCCGTTGCGGAGCACAGGCTCCGGACGCGCAGGCCCAGCGGCCATGGCTCACGGGCCCAGCCGCTCCGCGGCATGTGGGCTCTTTCCGGACTGGGGCACGAACCCGTGTCCCCTGCATCGGCAGGCGGACTCTCAACCACTGCGCCACCAGGGAAGCCCCTGTCAGTGCTTTTATTACCTTCTTCTCAGCTAAGGAAACTGGCCCCGAGAGATGTAGTAACTTGCCAGGGTCACGCAGCTAGCAAATTGCAGAGCCTGGATTTGGGCCGGGAGGCTTGGCTTCTAAGCAGACCAGAGGAGATGGACATCACATGAGCTGAGCAACTCCTCCTGTGTTGCTGGCTTGTCCCCTACTTAAGTTCCCCACAGGGGAGCAGCCTGGCCCAACCCCCAAAGCCTTCATCATGGGGTGATCCAGGCAGGAGAGGAGCCCTACCAGGAGGAAGCAGGCGTCAGGGGCGCATGGGGCAGGCTGTGTGCTGTCCCTGTTCTGGACCTGTGGCCACAGGTGTGTGTGGTGGGGAGCCAGGTCGTGATGGGAGGAGGGAAGAAGGAGCTTGGGGCCAGACAGCCTGTGGCTGCTGGGCCTGGTCCCAGTGAAGCAGCTGTCGGCAGCCACTCTGTCCTGTGTGGGCCTCCCCGCTGACCCTAGTGTGAGCTCTACCCTGCACCGCTCTCTGAACCTTGGTTTCTTCATCTATAAAATGGGGGTGGTAGTGAAACAGCTCCTCTATAGGGGCCCTCCCAGCTCTGAGAGTCCATGAATTCTGAGCCTCGCTGGCAAGATGCCTAGAAAAACTGTCCCTGGAGACCCACTCAGCATGTCATGGCCAGTGCTAATGAGGGCAAGATAGGAGGAAGGGCAGGGTCAGATTCCTCTAGAACTAATTAGCTTCCCTCGATGGGGGTGGGGTGACAAAGGGAGGAATTTTCCCAGCCACCAACTGAGCTGCTAGCCCGGCCACAGGCTGTCCCATCCATCTGTCCGTAAGTTCATTTGTTCATGCGTCCATTTCTTCATTCCTTATTCAATAAGCACAAATTAAACACTGACTCTGTGCCAGCCGGGCACTGGTGATATAGAAAGAAATGGTTCCCTGTAGTGAACTTACAGATTAATAGGGCCTGACCCCCAGCCTGATCCCTGACCTCAGGCCCCAGACTCCGGTCCTAGCCTGCAGCCCCAGACTGAACCCCGACTCCCACCGACTCTGTCCCCTATATGTCCCAAAGGGACCTTTGGGACAAGCAGGCAGCTTGAGCATGCACTGTGGACCCAGAGAGAAATGGTTCTGATCTGACTCCAGCCTTGCCACCCTTTGCTGTGTGATCTTGGGTGAGTTACTTACAAGTCTCTAGACCTCATTTTCCACTTCTGTAAAATAGGGAGCAAGTAATGCTTGTGTCCTAGTGTTCTTGTGAGGATAAAATGAGGTAATGCAATGTTCTAGTAGAGTCACTGCTGAAATTAGCCCAATTTATTACTTTTATAACATTAAAGTATGAGAATTTTTCAATGATTGTTTAAATGAAAATGGTAAGACATTCTGCAAGGACTTGGAAGAAACTATTAACAGTTGTTACCTGATTTGTGGTGCGGAGCACACAGAGGTAGAGAGACATTTTTTACTGTATACTTTTTTATGTTTTTAAGTTAAAAAAAAAATTTCAGTCCATGTAAATGTATTACCTATTCTAAAAAGAGGAAGTGTTAGTGTTAAGAAATGACTATACTATGAGTTTGAAAGTGTAAAGGGCCCTAAGATATGCACTTAGGCATGTGAATATCCTGCAGGTTCATTCATGCCCTCAGTAATGCTTCCTGAGTGCCCACTTTTTGCCAGGCACTATTCTAGGGGCTGGGGTTAGAGGGATGAACAAGTCAAGCAAGTTCACTTCCCCCTTAGAGCTTGCGTTCTAGGTGAGGGAGACAGGTAATAGACAAGGAAACGTGTAAAGAAGATAATACTGAATTGTGTTGGATGCTATGAAGAAAACAAAACAAAGAGATGGGTTGGGGGGGGTGCTGATTATAGAGGAAGGCCCCTCCAGAGAGGTGACATTCACGTGAGTCCTGAGCGATGAGGAACCAACATGGAATGCCACTTGGGAAAAGATCATTCCAAGCAGAGAGAACAGCAGGTGCAAAGGCCCTGGGGCAGGAACACACTTGGCGTTTTCAAGGAACAGAAAGCCAGCCAGGAAGAGCCCAGTGAGAGAGAAAGGTGGCACAAGATGAGTCCGAGATGGAGTGGGGCCTTGACTGCTAGGGTGAGGTGTTCTTGCTGAGTTTGGTAAATGCCATGTCAACAACCTTCAGCGGGAATCCAAACAAGGGGGCAGTTAATACTAAAAGGGTAATCAGGGGAGGTTTTACATGGCTATTTGAGTTGGGCCATGATGGCTGGGTCAGGGATCTTTATGAGGGATTCTAGGACACGGTGAGTAAAGATCAAATTCCGGAGGAAAAGGCCATCTGTAGTGGGGCATGGGTGACCATCTGTCTGTCTGTGTGTGTACCCCTGTGGCTCTGCAATCCCATTTGCTGACTCGGCCTCTGTCCCTCCTGCAGCGCTGGGCCGGAGCACTAGCCTCACCGAGAAGGATCTAAAAGAGGCCAAGGCGAGGAGCCAGCAGATCGCAGCCCAGCTGACCACCCCTCCCAGCTCCAACTCCCGCGGCGTCCAGCTCTTCAACAGGCGCCGGCAGAGGGTGAACGAGTTCACCTTGGAGAGCCACGGCCAGAGGGGACAGAAGCCCGGCCAGGAGTCCCTCAGGGTGCCCCCCGCCAGCCCCACAGGCCATGCCCCAGGGCTCAGCCTGAGTCCCACCTCCCTCCCTGAACCAGGCCCTCCGAGAAACCCCGCCTGCCAGAGCGCTGACACAGGGGTCCCTGGTCACAGCATGGAGGGCTCCTCAGAGGAAGCCAACTTGCTGCGGCACCTGGAGAAGGTGGCCAGTGAGGAAGAGGAGGTACCACTGGTGGTTTATTTAAAGGAGAACGCGGCCCTGCTGACGGCCAATGGGCTCCACCTGTCCCAGAACCGAGAAGCCCAGCAGACACCCCCAACTCCACCTCCGGCGGAGGTCCACAGCCCAGCCACAGATGCCAGCCAAAACCCTCCCTCACCCGGCGCCACGCTCATCACGCCAGCTTCCAACAGCAACCACAACCTGCCAGCCACAGATGTCGAGCAGAACCCACCGGCAACTGTCACCCCGCAGAGCCTGCCACTGTCCAGCGTCCAGCAGAATTCCTCACAGGCACAGCTCCCGCCGAAGGGTGCGGTGCCAGATTTCAAACCCAGCACCCCGTGTGCTGGTGGGCAACCCCAGGAGCCAGCCGCGGAGGTGAGATCCAGCACACTGCTAATTGACAAGGTATCGGCTCCACCTACCACCACCAGCACCTTCTCCAGAGAAGTGACTCCCATCTCCAGCTCCAGGTCCCCAGCCCCAGATTTCGTGTCCAGCTCCCTGCTCATTGACATCCAGCTTGGTGCCCCAGTGGCATCCACAGAACAAGAGATGTCCGGGCAGGCAGCTGCCACCACGCCCACCAAACTGTACAGCGAGGTCCACCTCACGCTGGCCAAGCCCCCATCTGTGGTCAACAGGACGGCCAGGCCCTTTGGGATTCAGGCACCGGGCGGCATGAGCCAGATGGAACGAAGCCCCATGGTAGAGAGACGACATCTTGGAGAGAAGGGCCCCGCTCCCCGGCCCCCCAGCGTGGCAGACAGGAGCCCTCGGCCACAGAGACACATCATGTCCCATAGCCCCATGCTGGAGAGGAGGCCCGTGGCACAGCGAAGCCCCGCCTTGGAGAGACGCCCCTTGGGGAACTTCACCCCGCCCCCAACCTATGCCGAGACCTTGTCCACAGCCCCCCTGACTTCCCGGGTTAGGTCTCCCCCCTCTTACTCTGCCCTGTACCCCAGCTCCGACCCCAAGCCTTCTCATCTAAAGGGCCAGGCGGTTCCTGCCAGCAAGACGGGCATTTTGGAGGAGTCGATGGCCCGCAGGGGCAGCCGGAAATCCATGTTCACCTTCGTGGAGAAGCCCAAGGTGACCCCGAATCCGGACCTGCTGGATCTGGTACAGACAGCGGACGAGAAGCGGAGGCAGAGGGACCAGGGGGAGATGGGCGTGGAGGAGGAGCCCTTTGCGCTGGGGGCCGAGGCCTCCAACTTCCAGCAGGAGCCCGCACCCCGGGACAGGGCCAGCCCCGCAGGTGCCGAGGAGATTGTCCCCGAGTGGGCCTCATGCCTCAAGTCACCGCGTATCCAGGCCAAGCCTAAGCCCAAACCCAACCAGAACCTCTCCGAGGCCTCTGGGAAGGGGGCCGAGCTCTACGCCCGCCGCCAGTCCCGCATGGAGAAGTACGTCATCGAGTCTTCGGGCCACGCGGAACGGGCCCGCTGCCCTTCACCCACCATGTCCCTGCCTTCGTGCTGGAAGTACCCCACCCACGCGCCCGGCGGCTTCCGAGTGGCGTCCCGAAGCCCCGCTCGAACCCCGCCTGCCTCCCTCTATCACGGCTACCTGCCTGAGAACGGGGTCCTGCGCCCGGAGCCCTCCAGGCAGCCACCCTGCCAGCTGCGGCCCTCGCTCTTTGTCCTCTCACCCATCAAGGAACCTGCCAAGTCCTCGCCCACAGCCGCCTCGCCTGCCAAGCCGAGCTCCCTGGACCTGGCGCCCAGCCTGCCCAAGGCGGCCCTCCCACCGTCGCCTGCCCTGCCTCGGCCCTCCCGCTCCTCCCCCGGCCAGGATGGCCTCCAGCCCACTGCCCTGAGCCCTACCTACAGCAGTGATGTCTCGCCCGTGTCTCCCTCCAGGGCGTGGTCTCCCCGAGCCAAGCAAGCTCCCAGGCCCTCCTTCTCCACCCGGAATGCCGGGATCGAGGCTCAGGTGTGGAAGCCCTCCTTCTGCTTCAAGTAATGGACCCCACAGGGATCCCGCTGCCTGTCAGAGCCCGCTCTCCGAGGGCTGGATGGAGAGCAGGAAGTGGCACAGGGCTGAGTCAGGAGTATGGGGACTCAGGTCTCAAGGGCTGATGCTGCCACCAGCTAGCTTTGTGACATCGGGCAAGTCACCTCCCCTCTCTGAGCTGCAGCCGCCCCTTCCCTACCACAGAGTGGTTCGACTCCATGTCTGAGGGATCTGAAGTCTGCCACTGCAGGGGGAGGAGGGTCACGGAGAGAGAACTCCCTTGGCAGGCCCTAACGAGGCTGGGGGGCTTCACCTGGCCTTGGTGAGCTGTAGGGATGCCAGCGTCTTGCTGAGGGGCTTCTGCAGCATACAGAGCCTGCCCTGGCCTGTGGGACCAGCCAGCCAAGGGTCTGCCTCCTCAGCCACCCCGGTGGGGCCGTCCTCACTGTGGCCCCAGCTCTGGCATCTCTCTGCCTCTTGCTGGATTCTCACCTCCACAGGTCTGTCTCTTCCACCCACCTCTGCCTTCCGGACACTGTTTCCTCTCCGCTGCTTCAGAGACCTCTGCCTCGGCCTCCACATTTTCTCTTCTCTCGGGTTCTGCTGGATGAGGACTCAGCCCACCACTGCTGTCTGACACTCTTCTTCCTGGCCCTCTGCTCAGCTGCCTTCATGCCCGCTCCAAACATCTAGCTCTGCTTTCGAGACAGCTAACGCAGTTCATCCCAGACCTCAGTCCTGGTTCGACCTAGCTTGCCCTCACCGTTCTGGGATGTGGGAGGTCCCAGGGGACCCCTGAGAGACAGAGAGCCCTGTAGGAGGCTGCGCAGAGGTTGGTGTGCAGCTAGGAGAGAGGCCCCTAGCAGTGTATCCGTCAGCTGTTTTGCCTTCAACCTCAGCCAAGATCTGCACGACTGAAAGCAGCCGTCTACGCGCAGTGGAAGGGGCCGCAAGGAGAGAGGCATCTCAGCCTGCTGTTTGCTGTGCGACTTTGGCCAAGTCACTTTCCCTTTTTGTGCCTCAGTTTTCTAATTTATACGATGAGGGCCCTCCTAGCTGGACAATCTGTGAGGAATGAGAGGACAGGCTGGTGCTTTGGGAGAAAGGCCCTGTAAGTGATAAGACAGTCCCCTGGGAAGAGAGGGGAAGGAAATGGGACAGTTGCCATAGGACAGATGGTGAGTAGATGTAAGGGTGTCCTTGGGAGGGTGTGGCTGGAATGAGCTGCAGCAGGAGGCCAGGAGATCAGAAATTTAGGCTGGGACTGCTCAGGCTCAGGATCGCCTGGAGACAGTGGGAACACGGCAAGGGCTGGGGCAGGAGCACAGCAGCTCAAGGAAGGGACAAAGGAGACCTTAAGGTTTAGAAGAAAAGGCTGGGACTTAGGAGATCTGGATTCTCAAAGATGGACTCCATGTGCAGCTTTGGGTCTCAGTTTCCCCATCATACTGTGAGGGTTTTGAGTCAGGTAGTCTGAGATCCTCACCACCTCTGACACCTTTGATGTGCTGCAGCCCCCCAAAACCACACTTTGTGGGGGTTAGAGAACATAGACGCAAGAGGCAGAATTCAGATGGAAGCTTCCCAAGACCGGGGGCGAGCACCACCCACTTTCTCTTTCCCAGCCCTATTTCTGGGCTCCCCAGAGGGGCGAGGGGTGGTGGAGGCGGTGCCCATGCCGGGCTGAGCCTGCAGTTTTCGTGAGCTCTCGGCTCGTCTCCATGGCAACAGGGGGTGCCTTCCCAGTGAGTTCATTCTGCCCAGAACGTGGGGGCATGCAATGGGAGAGTCGCGAGGGAGCTCGGCTCCTTCACGCCAAACCCCTCCCAGGGCAGAGTGAAGCCCGTGTTCCGGACCCCTGCTCCCTTCTACCCCTGAGGGCCAGCAATGGAAGAGCCCACCCTCCATCCTGCAGCTCCTGTGATCAGGCTGGCTGAGCTCTTCCCTCAACTTTGTTTTCTCTCCTGTTCTCAATACACTCTGCCTCAAATCTGTCTTGCTTCTTTCTTTCTTCCACACTCACTGGCTGGTGGTCAGGGCCCTCTCCCTCCTCCCCAGTTCTGGCCTGAGAAGTGGGGTGGGACTGCTTAGTTACGGCGTGTGAGCCTGTGGTGTGTGTCCACGTGCTGCCTGCATCTGCTGAGTGTCTGGATCTGCCATGGGTACAGATGTGTGCTGGCTTGAAAGTGAGGGCTGCCCTCTCTCTTCCCTGGGTCAGCACTGAGGGAACCAGAATCCTGTGGAAATCATGTTCTGTTTTCTCCTTCCTTAAGAGTTTGGCCAAAAAGCCTATAGAGCACGGGGGAAAACCCATGCCCCTTATGGTCCAGGTTTGTTCGAATTCTTTAAAAGTGGTATTTAAGTGCCTTTAGCCAGAGCATATATACTTTCTGGTTCCCTCAGCAGCCGCCCCCCGCCACCTCCCCGTCGCCCCCATTATCTAAATCCGGCCACTTTCCACAGTCATCACTGCCGGGCTCTTGCATAAAATGAGTTTCTGCCCTCGTGGAGAGGAGCGTACGGCCATCAAGAGCCAGAAAAATGGGTGCTGGGCCCAGATCTGCATCTGACTCCTTGTGTGACCTTAGACAACCCGTGGGCCTCAGTCTCCCCTTCCATGCAACAAGAGGATTACAGAAGCTGTCTGGGAGCTAGCTCTCTTTGATCTCTGATAGTTCCTGCCTGACTCTGCTCTACTCGCACCTTCAGCCCACACATGTGTCCTGCTTTGGGTCTGGTGCTGGGTTAAGTGGGTGCTCCTCTCTGAATTTTCACCCATGTGCATTTCCAAGGAGTTCTGGTGTATATGGTACATTGAGAACTTTTTCAGAAAGCGAATAATTCTGATTCCCTGCAGCCTTTTTGTATTATTCACTGCTCCCCCGCCCCCCAACACACACACACACACACACACACACACACACACACACACACACAGTCAGTACCCAGACATGGCAGTTTCGATGAGGTCAGGCCCTGGCCCACCTCCAAAGGGTGAGGAGCTGCTTACCACTGCCCCCAACATTCCAACCCAGGCATTCTGAGAAGTAAATTCTGTTACTCCTTCCACTTGCTGGCCACTAAAGGCAGACCATCCTTGGAGATTTCAGACAGTTATCATAGCTTCTCTTGCCCCAGCCTGCTTTGCGCCTGGCTGAAAGCCCTGGTTGCTCTGCCTCCGTGCTTGTTGATGGACTTGGAGCATGACCCCTTGGCCCTGCTCCCCCCAGCCAGGCTCACTGAAAGATTCCTGAGATGGCTCACAGACAGCAGCTCCCAGTGTCTCTGGCTCACATATACACAACTGACCCTGGGAGTAAAAGGGGTGGAGCCCATGCTGAGCTTTAACTTTCCTGCTTGATGATTGGGGCCTTGGATGTCCCCGGGAGGTTCCTAACATTCCCAATCCCATGAAAAATCTGTTCAGACTGCTATACGTTCCTCTATAGGTTAAAGGGCTCCATTTCTGAGTCTGGGCTCATCTGGTAGCTGCTGCATTTTTGGAGAATACATGTACTTTATTGCTTCCTTTTGATTGGGAGAAATTAGATTCTGATTGGATGAGAAGCTGACTGGCTTGGCTGCGGCTGGTTACTGATTGGATGAGAGAATGGATCTTATGAGAGGTTCTAGATTTTGATTGGGTAGGAGGCACTGAATGGACTGGCTAGTTCTGGACTCTGAGGGATGACTGCTGGTGAATTTGGATTGAAGACTACTGAGTGGACTGGCTTGTTGCTGGAATCTGATTGGCTGAACAGGTGGATGGTTTAGCAGATACATGCTGGGCCTGGATCCCCAAGCCCTGTACTTTCAAACCAGTTCAAACTGCTTAAGCCTGCCTCCCACCTTTAAGCAACAGATAGTCACACACATTTCCTGGTGGGGCAGAACACACCGGCTAGTTATTTACACGTCTGAACTTCATTTTCATCACTGTAAAATGGGTGTGATAATACCAGCTACTTCACCAGGCTGTTGTGAGGATATGATGAGAGAGTAAGGATGAGACCGAACTTTGTAGACTGGAAAGTTCCTAAGGAGGTAGGAAGCAGGTATGATAGTGTATAGCAGAGCAGTGTATAACTTCACAGAGGTTCACCAACTTGGCCTCACGGAACCCACACTCCCCACCCCATGCTGGCAAGAAGTCCAGTGAGGGGAGTGTGCTGCCTAGGGAGGTACGACCCAACTTCCTTTTATGTTTCCATCTGTCAGTGGGAACCTCCTCCCTGTTCAAGGTGTCCAAGGAACAATTAGGAGGTGACCATGGCAACATGGCAGGGGGATTGAGACAGAGAGGGCCTTTCCCTAAGTCCAACTTTAGTAATAATGATCAATACTTTTGCTTGTAATTTTTTGAATAGATATTATATCCATATGGTTCAAAACCTTAAACTTATATAAAAAGTATATAATACATTAGAAGCCTTATTCCCACTCCTGTGGCTGTGTCCCCTGCCCTGTTCACCCCATTTCCTAACAGAGAGGCACTCTGGGTAGTTTCATGTGTATCATTCTAGTATGTCTTTAAGGTAACTAACATCTATTGCGCACCTACTCTCTTCTAGGGAACCTTCTCATACTGTGATAGTCTTTGACTATCACATAGTGACTATCACTATAACTATAAGTTATCTCATTTACTCCTCACAACAATCCTATAGGATACATGCTGATATTATACTCCCATTTCACATAGGAGGAAACTGCAGCCCAGGGGCTTCGAGTTGCTTCTTTTGCTGAAGCAACTTGCCCAAGTTCATTCAGTAAACAAAGGGGTCTGTCTCCAAAGCGAGCGTTCTTAAACAGCCAGTCATCTGCCTCCCTGCTAAGCGCAGGGGCAGGCAGCGTGGGCTCGTTCAAGCACCTGAAAGATGAAAGTTGGGGCACCTGCGTTTTTCTGCAGGCACTACCTGACTTTGGTCACTGGCTTCCCGACTCTGTACAATGGACACAGCCAACTCGGTCCCTTCTGAAACCCCGGTATAGAGGAGCCCAGCACTAACGCCTGCCCCCACCCTCTCTGTTCTCTCTCCAGGACCGCCGAGAGAGCCTGCCCACCTCCCCGCCCTGGACGCCGGGCGCGTCCCGGCCCCCCAGCAGCCTGGACGGCTGGGTGAGCCCGGGGCCGTGGGAGCCGGGCCGCGGGAGCAGCTTGAGCAGCCCCCCGCCGCTGCCGCCGCCGCCGCCGCCACCGCCGCCGCCGCCCATGTCCCCCTCGTGGAGCGAGCGCTCCGTATCCCCTCTGCGACATGAGACTGAGGCGCGGCCCCCCAGCCGCCAGCTGCAGGCGCTCCTGGCGCGAAACATCATCAACGCGGCCCGGCGCAAGAGCGCCTCCCCGCGGCCGGCGGGCGCTGAGAGCCTTCGGCCCTTCTCCCCGCCGAGAGCGCTGCCACCGCCGCCACCGCCGCCGCGCATGCGCTCGCCCCTGCCGTCCCGACCCGGCCAGGCCGCGGACCCCGGGACAACGTTCGCTCCCATCCCCCGGAGCCCACTGCCCGCCGGGCCCTCGCCCTGCGCTAGTCCCCGGAGCCCGCTGCCCGCGCGACCCAGGCCCTTCCCCTACCGCCGCTCGCCCACGGACTCCGATGTGTCCCTCGACTCCGAGGACTCTGGGGCTAAGTCGCCCGGCATCCTCGGCTACAACATCTGTCCCCGCGGATGGAACGGCAGCCTGAGGCTCAAGCGTGGCAACCTACCCACGGAGGCCTCCTGCACCACCTAAAGGCTTCCCCGCCCACACCCCATCCCTGCCCCGGGAGAGCCGAGCGAGAAGAAGTGTCGTGGGGCTTGGGAGCTCCCAGCACCATGTCCCCAAGGGTCTGGCCTCTTTGATAGCCCCAGAGATAAGGGGTCAGGGGAGGAGAGCTCTGGGCTTGGAGGTGGGGTGGTGATCCAAGCTTGGGTTCTAGCCCTTGCTCTGTCATTCAGTCATTGTGGGAAAGACCCTTCTTCTGCTCCTCAGCTTTCCCATCTGTTTAATAGAGCTTTGGCCAAGGCAATCTCCAAACTTCTAAATTACCCCTTCTATCAGTACACACACACTAGTGCCTTGGAAGAGGCAGGGTGTTGTATGTATGGACCCCTAGACTTGCTGCATTGCAGGGTTCCATACTCTCCGCCCCCACCCCCCCTTCCTGGCTCTGATGTCTGGAGTCTGGTAAATGAGGGGTGTGTTCAGAGGATCCTACGCCTGAGTTCCTTGTCCAGGCCCTGGCTTGACCATCTGCCTCCCTGGCACCAAGTCCCAGGCAGGAGCAGCTGTTTTCCATCCCTTCCCAGACAAGCTCTATTTTTACCATGGTGACCTTTAGAGAGGGTCTCCCAGGCCAGCTCAAGGTGCCCTGCTGGCTTCTCTGGAGAGAAGAGGAGGGAAGATTCCTCCTCTCAGATCCCTCTCAGGCTTTTCTCCATCCCAATTCAGGCTTCCCAGGGTCTCCAGGAATGATGCTATAGGTGTCTCCAACCCATCTATCCCTTCCGGGCCCTTTCATGGCAGGCTCTGGGCTCAAAGCTGAGCCGGGCAGAGAAGAGTTGATACGGAGCTGTTATCCTCTGGCTTTACCTGGTAGCCCTGAGTTTGAGGTTGCCCATCTGGAAAGAGGGAGGCAAAGAGTTCTTTGTTATGGGTGGTATACCAGCAGTGGCCAGGATGCATAGAGGAGATTCTAGTAGGGAATGGACTGGCTCAGATGACCTCTGGGGGCTCTTCCAGTCCTGAAATGCATTCCACAGTATTAGGAAGGGAGGGAGAGTAGTGCTGGAGGATTGGCTAGGGAGATGAGCTTGGGTGGGTGAGTGAGGGGTTAGACCAGAGTCTGCCTGTGTTTCTGGTTCCTTAGGAAGTACTCCACTCTTCAGTTTCAGGCCCCAGCATCCATACTGTGCCCAGATGATGGGGCCCTGTTCTGCCTCATCTCTTTCCCATCACACTCTGGCCTAGCCAGTGTCTGGTGCCCAGTGACCTTGGGGAGCCTGGCTGCAGGCCCTAGCCTGTCCCTTAGGCTATAGTGACTCTGATTCCAATCCCCAGGAGGGACACAGGGAGGAATGTACCTCGGTCCTATAGTTTCCAGAGTTGGCTGGTGGTGTCCTCTAGAGGTTCAGAATATCAGTTTCAGGAAACTAAGTGTGTGGGGGTGGGGGGGCAGGGGGGCTGGAATTGGCTGAGGATCAAAGATATGTATGTAAGTGAAAGGATACCAGGATGTTGCTAAAGATGAGGGACAGAGGGTGATTTTGGGGTTAGGAGGAGACTTACCCATCCCTCAGGGTGATTTAGACCAGGAACCCCTAATTGAGGCTAGGGCAAGCTGGGGTTAGGATGGGAGTCAGGGTGAGGGTGGGGTGCTTTGGAATAAAGGACTGATCCCAAAGGATTCCCAGGGCCTAAAGATTGGGAACATAGGCCCTGTTGGTAGGAAGATGAGAGGGTGCTCCAACTTGTCAGTGATGAGTGATCACATTACTGAAGACCCCACCTGCTTCAGGGACCCCTGTAGCATGGGAGGCTGGGGCTAAGGGCCTCTTTCAGAGAAAAGACACTATCAGGCCACTAGTTGATGCAGTGGCAGAGAAAATCCACTTCTACCTGCATTTCCCACAAAGAGCCAGCAGGAGGCAGCCTTGGGAAGCTGCAGTTCTGTCTGGCTGTTCTCTCCCTGTAACTGCTTTCTCTCCCAGTCCTCTCCTCTAACCCACTAGAAATTGCCTGTGTCATGCCTTTTGCCTCCTGTAGAATTCAGCTCTGCCTGTCAATAAATGCTTCCTGCATCTTTCTGTCTCCTGTGTCATTTTCAGCTATGTCTAAAGCCCTTCCCTTTTCCCCACCCATGGAACAGTCCATGGGATTCTGGGTGGATGAGAATGATACACATGGGATGGGAGCTTGGGAAGTAACAATCATGAACAGAGATGGGGAACAATGAAAACACTCTGGGCCATAGAAGTCCCTGGGTTGAAGTTCTGGTCCCATCATCTACTAGCTGGGTGACCCTGGGTAAACCCACTCCTTCTCCAGGCCTCAGCTTCCCTATCTGTGTAATGAGTGAGTTGGTGAGGTGATGTCTCAAGGTGGTATTGCCCAGGCCCTGATCCCAGGACACTGTCACTGGAGTGGCCAGGGCCAAGCTGCAGCAGGGCCCAGTGCTCTGGGGCTGCTTCCTGATGGCAGGTCGGGGCTTCAGACAGGAGGAGGAGCCCCTACAAGAGGTAACATCAGAGTCCAGCCAACCCTAGAGAACTCAGGATCCAGACCATCAGGAGTGCTCCTCTCCTGATGGGGGCGTCCTTTGTCCAGAGAAGGGGATTGGGGCCCCACTCCCAGGTGAGGCCAAGATCCCTCACCTTCCTCTCTAAAAGCTCAGGCCCTGCAGAGGCTGGGCAAAGGACTCTGACGGGCAGGAGGCTGAGTTCAGGTGGTCCACAGCAGAGTCCAGGCTTCTTCTTAAGAGATATGCCCTTGGACAGTCTATCCAGCACACAGGTACAGGAGCTCCCTGCCCTGGACCCGGCGCATCCCTGCTGATCCCACCCTTCCCTGGTAGTGGTTAGTGCACCTCTGACTCAATCTTTATCTTCAGCAGGAACCTCTCCTGAGCACAGTATCCCCCTGCCTACTGGTGATCCTGGTGCCCAGACACGCCAAACCAATTTCACCCCAAACTGAACTCAGTCTCTGCCCCCAACCCCAAGCTGCCCCCATCCCCCCTACTCCTCACCATTATTTTCCTTGAATGACGCAATCCAGAAACGGGAGCGGCCCTTTCTTCACCTCCCACATCCAGTCTCTAACTGGGACCTGGTGATCCCTCAAATACCCCTCAAGCCCCTCTCCTCCTCTCCATGCCCTCTGTCACCTCCCTGGTCCAGCCACTCCCAGGTCTCACCTGACCACAGTGAAATCCTCCTGCCTGAAGACTAACTCCCGCCAACCCACTTTCCACAGGGCAGCCAGAGATATCTTTGGAAAATGACCACGTGACTGCTCCGTTCCACCGCCTTAAACTCCAACAGCCCTTTTATAAGATACACGGTACTTTTGAAAAGCCTGCTGTGATCTGGCCCTTGCCCACCTGTCTGGCCTCATCTCTCAGCACCACCCCAGCCCCCAGTTCTAGCTCTCCTCGCTGGCCCCTCACATCCTATGGGTGACATGGCCTCAGCCTGCAGTGCCCGTGCCCCTCTCTGCCTGTGAGCTCCCACTCAGACTTCAAGGCCCAGCGCAAATGTCTCCTCCTCTGGGAGGCCTTCCCCACCCCCAGGCCGAGCTGGTGGCACCCTTCCCTGGCCCTCCCAGATCATTTTCCGTGATGCGTCGCAAAGGCTGTTTACAGGTCTGACACAGGCCTGGCTGAGCTCCTTGAGGACAGAGCCCTGCCTTATTTATTTTCAGTCCATAGAGAGAGGCTCAGAGAATGTGAGAAGGTGGAGGGAGGGAGGGAAGAAGGGAGGAAGGAAGGAAGCAGAGGAAGAAAGGAAAGGGGGAATGAACAAGTCAAGCAAAGTTACTGGGGGACAATTCATTCATTCATCAATCTACCCATTCAATCATTCATTCAACAAATATCTACTGAGTTCCTACCAGGCCCCGATCTAGGCCCTAAGGATACAATTCGCAAGCTCAGGGGACCGGTGACTCACTCAGCGTTTCCAGGTGACTTTGGTGTGTGCATATGTATGTGTACTGTACGTGTGCAAGGCCTTCTGTTTGCAAGGGCCTGCTGCTGGGGCACCTGTCTTCCCTGGGGCCTGGTGCTTTTAGCATCTGTCCCTGGATCCTGTTGCAGCCCGAAATAAGGCTATGAGCCACGACAAGGCAAGGACAACTCTCGTCAGCTGAGGCCAGAGCCAGAGGCACGGCATACCCAGCTCACTGACGACCGCCTGCGCAGACACCGACCACTCAACTCTCAGCTTCCCGACAGAGGTGTTAATCTGAGGGTCTGACACTCCCTCCTGCCCACTGTGGTTCCATCTCTCAGGTACCAGGACTCAAGGGGAGCTCGAGGCGCTGTCGGGGGTGGGCAGTGGGGGGGAGCCAATTCCCAGAGCCCCTTCCCCCAAGCAGAGGAAGGGCCCAAGGGGGTCCGGGGAGGGTGGGGCCTCGTGGAAGCCTGGATCCTGAGTTGGGAAGGGAGGGATTCTAAGCTCTGGGTTACTCTGGGTTAAGTGGAGAGGGGGTGGCTAGGGTTCAAGGTTGGGGTAGGTAATGGCTCTGCTCAGGACTCCAAGATCTTTCAGCAATAGAGGGAAGCAGGGTCCCTGTCTGTAAAATGAGGGGCGGGGTCCTTCCCAATGTCTGTGAATTTCTATAAGGAGAGTGTTTGTCAAGAAACAGATCCGGGGACTGTGGAACCCTAAGTGGTCCCAGCTGGAGCACTGGCCACCAGCTCGTGGGCATCGCCGCCAAGGCATGCATGTGTACTCATGTTTGCACACAGTTTGAGGGGGTCCGTGTACGCCCTGAAGCACATCCATGGATACCCACGATGTAGCCCAGTCTCCTCAGGTTACAGGAGAGCTTGCTCACAGTTACCGAGGGAGTCAGGGACACCGATCAGAAGCCAGGCCGCCCAGCTCAGCGCCCACGGACCTGGGGCTGGGTATGGGCGTGGGGGGCACAGATGGAGGCAGATTGTTTCTCTAAAAGAAGAAATATAGAAAAACCTGGAAGCCAAGCAGAGGGGCACAAGGGTTGGTAAGGCCGTCAGGAGGCTCAAGGACTTTGCCTTCTCTCCTGGGGGCGAGTTAGGGGATCTGGACTTGGGGCCTGCAGGGCTTCTCTGGGGCTTTGGACCTCATTTTATTTGTAAATCACCTCCAAGATTCCTGGGACACGCCATAAGAGGCAAATGGGGGGATGGAGGAAGAGGGAGAGAAGGAGTGAGGGAGAAAAGGACACCATGTAAGTGAGCTGAAGGACGGGGGTAGGAAGGCGGCTGATGGCTGTTTTCAGTGTCCTTGGACCAGCCTGCGCCCTCAAGCCTCAGGGCCGAGTCCTGAGGAGAGGAGGGGCGCACCTCGCAGACCCCAGTGCAGCGCCAGCCTAACCACCCGTGCTCCTCTCCCCCTGACTTCAACCTCCAACCTCCTTCAGCCTCTGATTAGCGCTCACTTGAGTCAGTGGACAACAACAGTCAGAGACCCTCGCCTCCCCTTCTCCTGAGGTCCCAGAAACTGCCCCCAATGCGTGTGTGCTTCCCTAGCGTCAAGGAAGCAGATTTGTGTGACCCTGAGCATCTCCTTTTTCTTCCATGGACCTCAGCCTCCTCTTTCCAGCTCAGACACCCTTGCTTGAGACTTTGGTGTGGGCCAAGGCTGCGCAGGGCCGGGGTTGGGTAGACCAAGGATTGGGAGGTCTGGGGAGGCACGGAGGCAGCCTGGACCATTTGTGGCGGTCTCTCCTCCACAGGATGATTCCCAAGGAGCAGAAGGGGCCGGTAATGACTACCACGGGGGACCTCACTGAACCAGGTAAGGTTGACCCAGCCCGTGAGCCTTCCTCAGATCCCATGCTTTCTTGCTCCCAGGCTGCAGCCACTCAGGCCTGCTGGCCCCAGGCCTGGGCAAACAGGTGTGAGTACGAGGCCGGCCTGTGGAATCTGCCGCCTGGGCTGGGAAGCTTCCCGAAGCACTGGGAAGGGCCTTGCTCTGATGCCTGCACCCCCAAGAGCTGAGGTTGAGTGCCCTAGACTGGATCCTGCCCCCACCTAAGTCCTTACCTCAGCCCCAGATGGAGCTCTGAGGGCTCTGGCCCCAGATTCAATCCTAACAATGGCCCAAGCGTCCCACAGATAGCCCCTGCTTGTTTTAACTGGGCCGTCTCCCTGAGCCCCCATGGCAAGAGACAAGGGGTCAGGGGAGAGCGGGGCAGGGGGGCAGGAATAGGCTGCCCGATCTCAAACCATTTCACTTAAAAGCACATTCATCCAATGCATAAACCATCTAAAATACATGATTATCAACTTTACAAGACCTCTTGGCATAATTTTGGAGTCTGTTGATTTGGCCTACTTTAGAGCATTTCAAATATTTTAAAAACAAACTAAGCTAAGTCAGGACTCTCAAACTTCACTGTGAATCGCAGCGACATGGCGTTATTGGTTAAAAATACAGATTCCCAGCATCAACCCCCAGGAATTCTGATTCAGGGGACCTGGGGAGGAGGCCATACATTAGCCTTTTAGCCAAGTACCCAGGTGATTCTGATGCAGGTGGGAAGTGAACCAAGCTCTGATAAACCCCTGTCTAAGGGCATTGCTGCACTTTTAACTCCTTCAGTGTTCTAGGAAGTATTTAATCATGTGTATGACTTTATGTGTGAGTCGTACTTTTAACTTGTTTTGTATGTTCTTGCCTCCTTTTGTTGGTATCATTTTTTTTTTTATTCCATGATTTTCTGTGCTGAAATACACAAGCTTTGTGAGGTACCGATGCTCTAACTAGAAGAATCAGGCAATGCATTTTCTTTTCTCTTGTCTAAGTAATTAATTAGTTACAGACCCCCAAATATTGACACACAACATTTACGCCAGACTGGAAATACGTGAATTGTTGACGATTGCTAAGGTATTAATTAAGGACAATTTTGAAACTAAAGAAAAGTAGAAAGGAAAAAATCTCATGGTGTCACCGCCGAAAGATAGCCATCGTAAAATAATAATCATAAAACACTTACCGTTACTGTGTGCTCACTATGTCTCAGGTACTGTGCTAAGAGCATTTGTACCTTTCGGTATATATATAACCCTCACAACAACTCTGTAAGTTAGATACGATCACACCCATCTTGCAGATGAGAAAACAGGGGTCAGAGAAGCTAGGAAGTCACATATATAGTAGGTGGTAGAACTGAGATTTGACCCCAGATCTGTCTCCAAAACTGCTCCTTTACCACACGGTTATATAAATGAAACATTCATTTTATAGAATATTCAGACAAAGCAGACATGAATGACTTTGAACGTGAAAGTTCCTCATAACAAAACCATCTGGAGAGAATCACTATTAACAGTTTTGTGTAAATCCTTCTTCTGTTCATATATAAACGTATTTATATAAACACACACATGGGCTAAATACTATACACTGTGTTCATCATCTTAAATTTTTTTCACTTAGCGGCACACCACAGACTTCTTTCCATCCTAGTATGACTTATCTCACCCCTCCCCTCCCCTCGCTCCCCCAGCATATAAGATATTATATATATTTATACATGCACATCCCCTAAGGGAGGCCATGAAGTCTCAGCCCAGGTTGGGACCCTTAGGAGTAGAGCCTGAGGATTCCCAAACAAGTGACTTGTTGAGCTCCCACTCCTAGGAGAAGGGAAGTGACAAAAGCACAATCCGGCAGAGGAAATTGCTAAGTAAGGATGTGGGCTCCAAAGCATAAATTAATTGCCCTACAGAATTCATCTCATCTTCAGCAAGGGGGCTGTTGCAGCCTCTACTCACCAGGGCAGTTCTCTGTAGAGGTGGCAGTTGTGAGCTGTTAGTCACTGATAAAGGGCATCCGGGCAGCATGCACCGCAAGACTGATTCCCAGTTTTCACAATTCGAAAAGTCACTGCAGTAAACATCCTTGTATGTATATCTTCAGGCATGTTTATTCATCTTTTCTGCCCGAGGACGAACGCCTAGAAGTAGAATTGCTTAGTCAAATAGGTTTTATCTATAGCTTTTTTTTTTTTTTTTTAATATTGAGCTCAGTTCATCTGAACAGCATTTGAGAATATGATGCCAGGGGACTTTTATTATGTATTTAGGTATATGTGGTCTTTCATCTGTTTAAATATGCAGTAGGTTTTCTTGTTCAAATACAAAAACAATGCAAACAATTTCCAGCCCTCCTCCTTCCTAGGTCCCCAAATTGTCACTGCCAATATTTGGCATATCTCCTTGCAGATTTTTCAATGCATACATAAACATGTGTTTATTTTTAAAAATATACAAGTGGGATCTTAGAATACAGATTCTTCTGAAATTTCATTTTTTCCCCCTTTTAATCTACAGTGGATTTCTTTCTGATCCTAACATGTAGAAGGTGCTGTCTCTATATTTGCTGTAAGAATGAAAGAAACATCAGCCTCCTTTTTTAAAAGGCTGTTTAGGATTCCATTGAATGGGATGAATCACAGCACCTGAATGGCCCTCAGTGTTGCCTGGTGACCACATCACCCATCCCTGACCCATTCACTCTCCCCTACTGTTCTCTGAGATAACTTTAGCAACCTCTCTTCTCAAACCTCCAATACCTCCTCCCCACCTTCATTCTCAGCTAATGACCTTGCTTCTTATTTCACCGAGAAAAGTAAAGTGGCCAAAAGAGAACTTCTGCAAGCTCCCGCCTCCACATCTGTCCACTTGTTTGTATTTGTGTCCCTGTTCTCTGTTTTCCTTCCTGATATGATAGATGAACTCTCCTTGCACTGTGTGAAGCCAACCCTTCTTGCTGGGCACTGAACACCCTCCCTGCCCTCTCTCCTGCTCAAGACATTCCTTCAGTAATTCTCCCCTCTCTTTATTGCATCGTCAGATTTTCTCATCAGCTAACAAACATGCTATTATTCCTCCCTCTTTAAAAACAAGCAAGCAAGCAAGCAAACCAACAAGCGAGCAAACCACTCTTGCTTCCACAGCTGCCCCAGCCATGGTCCTTCAGAGCACACCTCCTCAAAGCAGCTGTCTATACTTCCCTCCTCTCTTTCTCTCTTTTTCACATTTTATTAACCAACTTAAACACACACACACACACACACACACACACACACACACGTTGAGAGTGCAAATCCCTGTGGCCCTCCTTTTATTCCTGGGTTCCAGAGCAAATCCCAAAGAGCATGTCATTTCATCCCCCAAATACTTCACAGAAAGTAATAAAAAGGACATTTCCTTACATGCCACAAAGATATTAACACATTGAACAAAAGTAAATGTTGATTTAATACTATCTAATAGCCAGTCCTATAGTCAACTTTCTCCAATTTTCTAGTTAACGGGGATCCAAATAAGAGACACTTTTTAACTGAGGTAGCATTGGTTCATATTTAACGTTACATATTGATAGTTTCACGTGTACAGAATTATGTTTCTACTTCTGTATACACTACAGCACGCTCACCACCAAAAATTTAGTTTCTATCCTTCATCATACAGTTGATCCCCTTTACCCCTTTCACCCTCCCCCACCACCCCCATTCCCTTCTGGGAACCACTACTCTGTTCTCTGTATCTACATGTTTGTTGATGTTTGGTTTGGTTTGATCATTTATTTTGGGTTATGTTTGTTTGTTTTTATATTCCGCATATAAGTGAAATCATATGGCATTTGTCTTTCTCTATCTGACTTATTTCACTTAGCATAATAACTGTACCCTCAAGGGCCCTTGTTTTTATTTGGTAGCTATGTTTCTTAAATCTCCTTTAATCTAAAACACTGCCCCCGCCTCCTTTTTTCCCATGTCATTCACTCCTTTGAAGACACCGGGCCACCTGCCCTGTAGAACGTCCCACATCCTAGATTTGGCTCATTGCTTCCTTGTGTTGTGTCAAACTGTTCCTCTGTCCTCTTCTCTCGAACCCTGTCTAATAAGGCTTTCACACCCAAATACTCCACAGAAACTGCTTTTGCGGCGACTGCCAATAATAACCCCATGTTACTAAATACAATGGTCAGTTTTCAGCCCTCCTCTTACTTGACATATCAGCAACATTTGACTCCGTTGATCAGTCCATCTTGCCTAACACGCTTTCATCATTTGGTTCTAGGACACCACAGTCTTTAGATTTCCTCCTAACTTGCTGGGTGTTTTCTCCCAGGCTCCAGGGCTGGGGCTCATCTCCTCAGTCTAAATGTTGGAGGCCCCGGGGCTCAGTCTTTGGATCTCTTTATCCATTCTCATATCCTTGGAGATCTCACCTAGCCTCCAGGCTCCAAATACCATTCAAAGAGCTGGAATATGAACCTATGTGTGTTTGATTGTAGAGATGACAAGTCTTCCCGTGCTGCCCATACGTATCCCTCTCCTACCAACGTCCTCACCATGCCTCACCTTTCTTCCAAAAGTCTTCCCTTGTGGCACCAACATAAGAGTATGTGTTTTGCTGGTGGGGAAAGCACCAAGGATATGGATGGGCTACCAAACTACTAAGGATGGTCATCCGCCCTGGAATCCGTCTACATGGCTATAATGACTGGTCCTAACACTATGAGAAAAGAAATAAACGGGACAGTCTTCATTAAAAAACAACAACAGCAAATACCATTTGTATTTCCTGATGCCCCAAATTTTACGTCCAGGTCAATTTTCTCCCATGAACACTAGACTCATATATCCAGCTCCCTACTCGGCATCTCCGCTGGGATGCCTACAAGGCTCTGCAAACATTATACTCAGTTTTGGAGACAATTAGGGGAGTTTGAATATAGACTAGGCATTATATATATAAAAAAATTCATTCACTTGGAAAGGTGGAGATCTTTAACTGATAAAAGCAAGTTACTAAGCAGCTGTGCTATGATTTCATTTTGGTTAAAAAGTCACATATGAATACATAGTCAGTGAAAAAGACGGGAAAGGATATACACTAAAGTGTTAGTAGTGGCAACCTCTGGATGGTAGAAAATGGTGTTTTTCTTCTTTTTTTTTTTTTTTTTTTGCGGTACACGGGCCTCTCACTGTTGTGGCCTCTCCCGTTGTGGAGCACAGGCTCTGGACGCGCAGGCTCAGCGGCCATGGCTCACGGGCCCAGCCGCTCCGCGGCATGTGGGATCTTCCCAGACCGGGGCACAAAACCGCGTCCCCTGCATTGGCAGGCGGACTCTCAACCACTGCGCCACCAGGGAAGCCCTTCTTTTCTTTTATGTCTATATTTTCTAACTTTCTTCAATGCACTTATATGCTGTCTCTATAATAATAAAAGGCTATTTTAACATTAGAAGAAGACATGTCTAGAACGGAATGCCTGGTCTTTCCTCACATCTCCTCCTCCTCCAGCCTTCCCATCTCAGAGAGCGGCTACTCCATCCTCCCAGCGGCTCAGGCCAGAAACCTTGCCTTTACCTCCCACACCTCTCTCTCTGTCTCTCACATCCCACACCCATGGCCTACCTTTAAAAGATACCTAGAATCTGATCATTACTCACTACCTCCACCACTATGAGCAAAGAGCTTCATGGGAAATGCATGGAATAAATATACCTGGCCAAAGAACACCTGAAATGATGCTCAATTTCACTGAGTGTCAAACACATGCTAATTAAACACAGAGGAGTCATTTCCGCCCATTGGGTGGGCAAAGATTCCTAAGAATAATGACACCCAGGGTCAGCAAGTGTGGGGCAAAGTCGGCACTCTCATACACAGCGGATGGTGCTGTGCGGAGGTCCCCCTACAGGCAGCAACCCGGAGTGCCCGGAGGGTTTGGTAGTAAGAGCTCCCTCTGGCCTCTCTGGGCAGTCCCTTTGCTGGACCTGGGCAAGAAGCTGAGCGTGCCCCAGGACTTGATGATGGAAGAGCTATCACTGCGTAACAACCGAGGATCCCTCCTCTTCCAGAAGAGACAGCGCCGCGTGCAGAAATTCACCTTTGAGTTTGCAGCCAGCCCGCGTGCGGTGAGTAAGCCTCCATTGTGTTCACAGGGAAACTGAGGCCCAGAGAGGGCCAATCGTTAGCCTAGAGCCAAACAATGCGCCAGATAGGACTTCTGCCCTCTATGGGGGGGTCCCTCAAGTTCCAGCCGGGGACGGCTGTGATATTGCCATCAGATTGACCTCTGCCTTGCTAGGTGATCCTAGAAAAGGGTTAGCCCTTTAGGCACCTTTCCCCAGATACAATACATAAAGTGTATCGGACAGGATGCCCCATGGAGTGAAGGGACTCTGACTCCTACAAAAAATGCAGAAGAATAGTCAGGTGCTCTGGGCTGAATTTGCAGGAAGCAGGATTTAGATTACACTTGAGCTTGATCTAAGATGGAAAATGCAGAATGCCGTCCTTTTTCCCACTGGAAGAAGGCAAAGGCCACGAGAGAGTCAGCTGGTAGAGAAAGGAGGCAAGAATGGCTTGTCCCCCGGCTTCAAAAAGGTGGCAGGCAGTTTCAGGTACTTCTAATGAACTCAGGGGACTTTCATCCTACTCAATTTCTGGATGAAACAGGAGATGATGAGAGGGATCGATGTGGCAGAATAATAAAAATGACAAAACACCTACCTTTGCTACGTGCTTATGACGGTACTAGCTAAGCAGTTTGCATGCATCATCTCATTTAATGATCAGAGAGTGATATTATCATCATCTCCACTTTACAGAGAAGGAAACTGTGGCTCAGAGAGGTTAAGTATTATATGCCCAGGGTCAATACTATAATAGCAACTAACGTATATAAGAGCACTTCTCTGTTCCAGGGTTTAGCGCTCTACACTATTAATTCATCCTCCCCCCAAAACATCCCTGGGAGGTGGGCTCTAGCATTATGACCTCCCACCACCCCCTGCCATTTTTTTAGTGGAGGGAGAACCCTGGCCTCCTGCCCCGCTGAGCCTTCCTGCGGTTTATTTGCCCCTCCCCTCCCCCCAGCTCGTGGCAGGAAGCGCCAAGGAGAAGGTGACTGGAACAGCGGAACCTGGGATGGTGAGCGTGCACAGAGACCCCGAAGTGGCGGAAGCCTGGGGGAAAGGGCCAGGCAGCTCAGACTCCCCGGTCCGCCACCTCTGAGCTCCCGCCCCTGTGCCTAGGTTGCCAATAGCTCCGAGGGGCAGAACTACCGCTCTGAGCTCCACATCTTCCCGACCTCAGGGCACGGGGGCCCTGAGGATGCCCAGCCCACAACCGCCCGGCCAGTGAGTGCCCACAGCCCCAGTGCCCTGGCGCCAGGTAAGTGGCCTGCCCGCGTCCCAGGACCAGGGGACCGTAGCGTGGGCGAGCTCCACGGTGGGGCAGGAAGAGCATCCAGAGAGCGTCTAGTCCACCTCCTTCCCAACACACACACACACACTCACCCCACTCCAAAGACCCAACACAAGCCCAGAGTAGCGCAGCAATGCGCCAAGGTCACAGAGCCAGCCAGGGTCCGAGGCAAGACCAGAGTCTGCGCCCCAACTTGCAATTCCTCTGCTCCGTCCTCCTTGTTTCCAGGGATGGGGAAGGGTCCTCTTTGCTGGAGCAACTTTAGCATCACATTCCACCCCCTCCCCCAACTCCCCTTTCCTAGCCCCCCCCCCCCAACAGTGTCTGCAGCGGGGCGTGGCGGCAAGGTTAAAAGGAACCCAGGCGTCCCGCTCGCCCGCCTCCCACGTGCCATGCTCCACCCCCTAGGCTATGCCGAGCCACTGAAGGGCGTCCCTCCCGAGAAGTTCAACCACACGGCCATCCCCAAGGGCTACAGCTGCCCATGGCAGGAGTTCGTCAGCTACCAGGACGACCTGGGTGAAAGCAGAAGTCATACCCCCAGCCTGGAGGAGTATCGAAATTTCAACAAGTAAGACAAGGCGGGCTGCTTAGGGAGAGACCTGGAGGGAGGATGCGCTGGAGCCAGTCACAACCACAGCAGTAGCTGCATCTCCTGAGCGCTTTCTACAGGCCGGGCTCTACCCCAACGCCTTATATACATTTATTGAGCCCCTGCTAAAACAGTAGAGCTCTTGCCTTAGCACAACTAACTAGTGCCCAATAAATGTACCGGGAATAAATGGGTGAATGTGGCACACGCCTTGCTGGATTCTCCTCCACAACAGGGTGGGGCAGGTGCCACAGTTTTTCCTATTCTGCTGGAGAAGAGGATCATCAACAATCTGCCCAAAATCACAAAGCAAGGAAGCAGTGGCGGGGCTGGGATCCAAGTCTGGTTTTGTCTGACTCCAGAGTCCAGTTGCTTATTCTCCATCACTGCTGTGTGCCATCTCCTTGATGGACATCAAGGTGCGGGTCCTTCCCTGGGTGGGGGCCCCAGATCTCACTAGTCCTAGGCCAGCTCAGCGTTTTCCTCACTTTCATCAGTGGTCTGGAAGAGGCCTAGAAAGTGATCTTGAGGCTGTACCACTGTGGGGAGTGACAGTGAAATGTTGGACACCAGAGGTGAGAGCCACAAAGCAGTGACTCACAGTGTTTAGCACAGTGGGCCCTCCACGGAGGAGGGCTTAATGCAATCTCCACCCCTGGCTGTGTGACCCTGGGCAAGTGGCTTAACCTCGCTGGGCCTCCCTTTCCCCACCTGTAAAATGAGACTGTTACAGTACCTGCTTCATAAGATGGTCATGAGGATGGCATGAGAGGCCTTAGGCAAAATTTCTGGCTCTCAATAAGTGGTAGCTGCCATTATTATTATTCTTATTTACAGGTTGAAATGATGGCTGGAAAAGCCAACAGGGGAGAACTTAAAAGGGATAGATTAACATCCCGCCCTGGGGGCCTGAAAACAAATCACAGCAGTCAGGACAGGAGCTTGGCAGGCAGGAAGGAAGGCTGTGGGCTGGGGGACGCATTTCAACCGCATTTCAATTGGCTTCCTTAGTGTGCTGCTATTCGTGAAAAATGCTCCTCTGGCTTGGGCTGGATTAAGTGAGAAAGGGGAGGGTCCACAGAGAGGAGGCCACAGTCCAGCGCTTCTGGCACCTGCTCAGACCACACATGGAGACTGTGTCTGTCTTGCTAGGCCTGGAGACCAAGCCCTCTGAGGAAGGGCTGAAGGAACTGGGGGTGATGGGCCTTGAGAGGAGACTGCTCAGGAGGGACGTGACTGCCCTCAAACAGCTGAGAGCCAGGGAGGACCATGATGGGAAGAATGGGCCCGACAGGCCTCGTGTGAACCACGAGCCACTGGCAGACATTTGGGGGTTTCCTGCCGGGCAGGACTTTGCTGTCCTCCTGGGGCCCTCACACCCTGCCTGTCCAGCTCTTTAAAACCCTCAGCTGACATTCAGGGCTAGCAGCCAGCTTCCAGGCTGGCCATTGCAGGTCGCAGCCCCACCCATCTCATGCCTCAGCTCTGACAGGCTGAGGCACGTTCCCACAAAAATAAGGAGGGTCTTAGGGACCCCTGAACCCAGACCCCTCCTAGGACGGAAGAGGCAACTGAGGCAGAGAGAGAAGGAACTGTAGTGTTGGTGGCCAAGCTGTGCTCAGGATCCAGGGCTCTGGGCTCCTGATCAAGGGCCCAACCGTGAGGCCTGCTTGACTTGGAAACAGCCCAGCCTGTTCCTGCGGGGCCCTGGCTGTTGCCATCACAGCTGTGGTGGTCCAGGCAGAAACACTGTCCTGGCTGGAACCCAGGCTCTGGCCCAAGGTTTGCCTTTTTACCCCAGAGCAGGCATTCCCCTCTCTCCATTGGTCCCAGGCTGCAGGGAGAACACTAAATGAGCAATGCTCTTTATTCTCTTAAAATTAAAAAATAGTTTGAAAATCATGTATTTATACTATGTTTAAAAAAAACCCTAGGCAACTTCAAATAAAGGTAGGGCCCCTTTGTTCCCCATGCTCCAATCCCAGCTCCCTTCCCAAAGGGAACACTGTTGTCAGGTTGGTATGTACGTTTTCAGAACATTCTCTACAAGAGAACATTCTCTACCAGCAGCTGCATACCTATGGGGATGTAGCATTGTTTGGTGTGCATGTGTGTGTTTTGCTACTCTGTATTTCATCCTGTAACTTGCTTGCTTTTTCACTCTACATTATGTCTTTTCAGTCTCCTCTTTCTAATACTATATCTCTTTTCATTCCTTTTAAGTTGCTATATAGTACTCTGCCATGTGAATATACTATATTTATCTTATCCATTCCTCTGCCAGTGGGCATATGGCTTGTTTCTGGTCTGTCACTAATCGCTGCTCATATCTGCTTCCTTGTGCATACGCTTCCCTAAGCCATATGCTTACAGGTAGAGCGCCGGTTGACAGAATTTGCACATTTTTCAGGTTTAAAAGATCCTGCCAGCCGCATAGCACAGGGAGATCAGCTCAATACTTTGTGACCACCTAGAGGGGTGGGATAGGGAGGGTGGGAGGGAGAGAGACGCAAGAGGGAGGAGATATGGGAACATATGTATAGGTATAACTGATTCACTTTGTTATAAAGCAGAAACTAACACACCATTGTAAAGCAATTATACTCCAATAAAGATGTAAAAAAAAGAAAAAAAGATCCTGCCAAATTGCCCTCCAAGGGAGCAACACCAATTTACTCTCCAACCAGCAGTATATGAGTAAGACTTTGCCCCACCGCCTCACTAACTTTGCCCCATTACCAAATCACTTATTCTTGCCATTCTTATGGGTGAGAAGTCGCATGTCTCTGGGGTAATCTGTAGTCTCTGATTCTCAGTGTTCTTTCTAACCCCCCTTTCTCTCTCCAGCCTGTGATATATTGTTTTAAGGGGAGATGACAAGAGGAGGGAAAAACTCTGTTCCAATTCTACACCCTTCTGGACCTTCCTTAACAGGAACCTAGAGTTTTGCCAGGACAAGCCAGTTCTCACTGAAAACCTCACTCCTATTTCAAAGCAAGAAGCCATCCCACTAGGGGCAGATTTGAGAATGGGCAGAGCTGGAGAAACCTGTTAAAGACAGTACAAAACCTTGCTGAGCAGCAGGGAAACTGAGGCCCAGAGAGAGGAGGGGAAGGGCTTCCCGTGGCGACCCACAGGTCTGTTCCGCCACCCTTTCCCACACAGCCTTCCTCCCCTGCTGCTCTTCTCTCCCCAGGACACCAGTGCCCTTTGGAGGAGCCCTGCTGGGGGAAACCATTCCGAGGGCAGGCACCCCCTTCGTCCCGGAGCTCACCAGTGGCTTGGAACTCCTCCGCCTCAGACCCAGCTTCAACCGGGTGGCCCAGGGCTGGGTCCGCAACCTCCCAGAGTCTGAGGAGCTGTAGCCCCAGCCGCTTCAATTCCCCCATCTCAGAGTTTGGGTAACACCTGGAGCCAAGACTCGTGGACAGCACTTCACAGTTTATGAAGGGCCATCACACACAAATGGCCTCAAAGGTCACGAAGTTCAGCAGTTCCCAAATGTGGTGTGCTTCAAAATTACCTGGAGGTGTTTTAATACAGACTTCTGGCCCGTCCCAAACCTGCAGCATCAGAATCTCCTGAGTGGAGGGTCTCTATTAGTAACCAGTACTCCCAGCTGATTCCAGGAAAACTCGTCCCCGGTTTGTATCTTTAGGAATCCAAACCACCAATGACTTCACGTCCAAGCCTCCACTCTTTCCTGCTCCTGTAGTCTAGCTACGCTGCCCCAATGACAGGGAGCTCGCTAGCCGCCTATTTACCTGTGAATCACTCTGATAATTAGATTTTCCTTTTACTGAGACACAGATGGTCCTTATTTACGCTGTTAACATTTACTAAGCACCAACTGTGTGTTAGCCGCTGGGCCAGCTCCAGGGAGAGGGTGTGGTAAGCCCAGGCCCTAGCCTAGGGAGGAAAAGACAGTAGAGGAGACAGATTTGTAAAGCAGGAAGTCATCTTAATTTTCCCTAAAGCACGCTAGTTGACTACTGAGGAACAAAGTACCAGTGAAGCAGAGGAGGGGTTCTCTAACCCTGCGTGTGGGGTGGGATTCTGGGAAGCTTCCCAGAGGATTCGAGTGGGGCCGCAGAGGAGTGACAGTCCGTCAAAGGAAGGGGGTATGATGGGGAGAGTGTGATGGGGAGGGCATTCCTGGCAAGTGCACAGCAAGTGCAAAGGTACAGAATTGTCATGGGGGCAGGTGTTGTGGAGAAGGGAGATGGCGATGTCAGAGGAGTCAGTGACTCCTCAGGGGGCCAGAGTGGGGTGGGCTGCACTAAGGAGATGGGGAGGTTCTTAGGCTGGAGAGCAAGGGGTCTCGCTGGTTGCTGTGTGCAGCACAGACTGGAGAGGAGTACAGCTGGACGCCAGGATCCTTGAAGGAACAAGGCCTGGACTAGGGAGGCGGCCATGGGGTCAGAAAGAAGGGGCAGCGCTCGGCACCTCACAGGACAGGTGCAGAGTAGGGTGCTTACAAGGACGACCCCTTTCCAGCCCCTTCCACTCACCGTTTAGAGCAGGCGCCAGGGTAGATCTTGTGCTAGTCTCCGCCAGGAGTCTTTCGGCCTGTACGCTGGCTCGTTAGGAAGAGAAGGGCAAGGAACGCCTCACTGCAGGTGGTGGTGATGATGATGATTGTGGCTGCTTCTTATTGGGTGCCTCAGGGCTTGGGCCGGTAGTAGGTTCTCTCCATACCCCATTTCTAATTTTCAGTACAACCTTGAGACGAAGGTATGGTCCCGTTTTACGGATGTGCATGTTCAGGGTCACAATGGGGAAGTGACTTGTCCAGGGACAAGTGGGGATCTGTCCGATTCCAGTGGATGTTTCTTCTCACCCCACTGGGCAGCCAAGCCCATTCACTCTGGAATCACCTAGTCATGGTGCCCTGCTTTAGAGTTTAGAGGTTAAGAGTACAGGCTGGGGGTCAGACTGGAGGGGGTGGGTTCTAATGCCACCACTGGCTGTGTGAACTCAAGTCATTTCTCGCCTGTGGGCCTCTAATTCTCTACCTGTAAGATGAGGACGAGAGTAGAAGCCCCTGCATAGAGTTTTGTGGGCATAGTTATGGACACCTACCTGATAAGCACTCAGTCATGATCAGATTCCACGCAGCTGCTACTCTTGGCTGATAAGATGTTCCTGCAGTGAGTGCACCTTGAGAAGCAGGTTCGTGGAAATGTCACTGGGGGTCCGTAAAGCTGAAACCTGAAGGAAAGCCTCTGATCACCGTAGGGCTCTGTTGCACATGGCTCACCTCCTTCCCCGCTGCTTCCCTCGGTCTCCACCCTGACGCCCTCTCCTGGGGAGATGAGAAGGCTGGGAATCTAGCTGGTTCCCAGGTGCACGGGATAGTGGTTGCATTTTCCTTTTGCTCTGGAGTTTCACTCTGCCCCACACAGTTTCAAGGGGCCAACAGCTGACTCAGATTTGCTTGCAGTTGATGTGTTGGCTTGAATTCGGGGGCTTCCATTTAAAGTCATGTTTCCAAGAGCTGAAAGCCAACCACTAAAGTGTCTGAAACACAGAAGAGAGGATTTGGTCTGCCTTGGGTTGGCTCTGCTGTGCCCTGAGGGTAACGGCAGCCACCAGGGACGGAAGAGGAGAGGCTGGTAGGGAGCCTGCTGCACCCCAAAGTAAATTCTCATTCCTTCCTTATTCTGATGTGACTTTTGCTGATGTTGTTTTAAAAAAAAAAGAAGCCTACTGTAAAAATAAATAAATGAAGAAGTAAAATGTGAAGGTATCTGCCCACATAGCTCCTCCCATGCACATACATAGACTTTCCCACTCTCCTGCATTCTGCCCCGTTCCCATATACCAGAGGTAACCAGTGGTAATAGTTTGGTCGCTCTAGAATTCTAGACTTATTTGAATAAATATTTACATGTATATAGATGCATAAATACAAAGATATATCTTCCTTTTAATGGGATCATACAGTGTTTGTTGTTCTGTGTTTTGCTTCTTCATTCAACAAGTAAAATTTCGATCCTGAAAAAGCAGGTCATTAACCTTTCATGTAATTTGGGGGCCTAGTAGGCCCTTCATATAAACTCTATGCTTTGGCCTGTTTTTGTTCTATACATGAATGAAATCAGACCGTGACATGGAAATGAAAAGGGCTGAGAATAGCCCAAACGTTGGGAAACCTGACAATAGACATGGCAGTTCCCATCAGTGAATATGAATGAACTACAGTTACATACAACAATATGGATGCATCTCAGAAACAAAATGGTGAGCAAAGGAAGGCACATATACAAACATATGTTTACTGATGCAAGGAGGTGTTGAATATAAAAGTCAGGATGGTGGTACTTTGGAGGAAGAAAGCTTTGTGATTGTGAAGGGACATAATAAAATGCTTCTGGGGAAAGCTGGACTATTTCTAGATCTGTGTGATTGTTACACAGATATTCACTTAAAAATATTTAACTTAGTTGTGCTTCTGTGTTTATGCACTTTTTCTGTACATGAGTTACATTTTACCAAGACAATCCCTCCTTTTAAAAAAGTTAATGGGGGACTTCCCTGGTGGCACAGTGGTTAAGAATCCGCCTGCCAATGCAGGGGACACAGGTTCAATCCCTGGTCCGGGAAGACCCAACATGCCACGGAGCAACTAAGCCTGTGTGCCACAACTACTGAGACTGCACTCTAGAGCTTGCGAGCCACAACTGCTGAGCCCACGTGTCACAACTGCTGAGGCCCACGTGCTTGGAGCCTGTGCTCCGCAACAAGAGTAGCCACCGCAATGAGGAGCCTGCGCACTGTAATGAAGAGTAGCCCCCGCTTGCCGCAACTAGCCCCACACACAGAAACAGACCCAATGCAGCCAAAAATAAATAATAAATTTATTTTTTAAAAAGTATACAAATAACAAATGCTGGAGAGGGTGTGGAGAAAAGGGAACCCTCCTACACTGTTGGTGGGAATATAAGTTGGTGCAGTCACTGTGGAGAACAGTAAGGAGGTTCCTCAGAAAACTAAAACTAGAGTTACTGTATGATCCAGCAATCCCACTCCTGAGCATATATCTGGCCAGAACTGTAATTCAAAAAGATACATGCACCCCAATGTTCATAGCAGCTCTAGTCACAACAGCCAAGACGTGGGAACAACATAAATGCCCATTGACAGATGAATGGATAAAGAAGACGTGGTGCATATATACAATGGAATACTACTCAGCCATAAAAAAGTGAAATGCCATGTCCAGCAATATGGATGCAACTAGAGATTATCATACTAAGTGAAGTAAGTCAGAAAGACAAATACTGTATGATATCACTTGTATGTGGAATCTAAAATATGACACAAATGAACTTATCTACGAAACAGAAACAGACTCACAGACGTAGAAAACACACTTGTAGTTACCAAGGTGGGGGCGGGGAGGGATGGACTGGGAGTTTGGGGTTAGTGGATGTAAACTATTACATATAGAATGGATAAATAACAAGGTCCTACTGTATAGCACAGGGAACTATATTCAATATCCTGGGATAAACCATAATGGAAAAGAATATAAAAAAGAATGTATATATGTATATAACTGAGTCACTTTGCTGTACATCAGAAATTAACACATTATAAATCAACTATACTTGAATAAAAATAAATTTAAGAAATCACCATTACTCAGTACAAAAATGGGTGATCAGATCTGACTACATCTTTTATGAGAGTAACACTAGCTGCTGTTACAGACAGATCCCCAAGTCTCAATGGCTTACTGTAACAAAAATTCCTCTTATCACAATGCTCTCCTTGAAGCAGTGATAAAGTAACCCAGGCTCCTTCCATTGTGTGACTCTGCCATCTTCCAGGGATCATCCTCCTGTGCATTCAGCCAGCAGATGGGGAAAGAGCTCATAGGACTGGGTGGGTGAGATGTTTTTTACCGAGGTCTGGGAATGGCAAAGTTTACTTTTTGCCAAGTGTACCCCTGGCTGTATGCCCTAGAGAAGGAAATGGAGTTTGGTAAGCACCTACGAGTTTTCGCCAAAATCTAATTGCTCATAATTCTGATTTCCATAAGAAAGACTAATCAAGCATCTATTCTATACTTCAATTTATGTTGGTTTATGCTTTAAAAACAAATACACATCCACAGCCAGGTAAGGGCACAAAATTTAGAATCTTTCGCAAAAAGGCAAGAATATGCAAATTGGATAGTCATATTTACATGTGTATATAACATGTATAGATATAACTGAATTTAGCAATTATTAAAACACTATGTTTCACATTATTCACAAATTGGCTAAAAACCTCTCACCTGCTCAAAAGTAAAAAACCCTACCCAAAAGGGTGTCAAAATACTTGGAAGTACCCCTACATTGCTTCACATCTGATATTACTAGAATTAAAATAAAAATTTCTAAGTGCTTCTAGATTAATTTTAGATCTTAAAAAAAGAAAGGCAAGATAAAGTCCTCTCGAAGAAAACAACAAAAATTCTCCAGAGAAGCTAAAATAGGGTAATAAGGGGTATATCCATTCTGTAAGTAGGTATTTTAGATAAAAATGACATGGGAATTGGCTCCTGGAAAAATGCACTTGTAGATAAATTTTTCCTGTTTCCTTTTAAAATGACGTGTATAATACTAGGACAACTTTTTAAAGCTACCATGTATCAACAACCACATGACAGGCTCTGTGCTGTGCCTTCTGTGTATTCCTATTTCAAGCCCACAACTAACCTTTGACATAAGTACTAAAAAGGCCTGGTTCTTTCAGAATGGATAGAGATCAGAATCAAAACAGTCTAAAGCAAAAACATATTTATATATAACTTGTTTCTAACTCCCACTGACCTCAAGTTCAGTTACCAAGGATAAAGAAAACAGAAATAAACCTATGACAACATTTAGAAAATTGACCCGTTTTAATTTTTTAAAAACAAAACCACAACACAACATCAATTTTTTTTTTTTGCCATCTACAATTCAGGTATATCCAAATATTCTAAGACCGGAGTCCCCTGCCCAGAAGCAGGGAATTAAAACGAGACGCTGAAGTCACACAAAGGTGAATGCTGAAGATCAAAGTTCCAGCTATAGGTCACAAGTCTTCCATTCAAACACACTCTAATTCTTTTCCTTTCACAGTTTGTTCAAGTGTTTTACTGGAAGTTCTTTAAAATAATTTCATCCTAGACACCAGGTTTCTTCAATGATACAAAACCCCATGACATTTGTGTTTCCATCCGATTGACAGGAATAAAAAGTAATTTTTATCTTTGTCTCTTTTTGGTAGCATAAAGAAGTAAAACTATCAGCCAGATTCCTTTAGTAATAAATGAGGAAAGGAGAGATGAGAAAAGACCTGGGCTGTGCTGGGTGCTGGTTTCTACTTGTCTTTCTGAGTGTGACTTTAGAAGCGTTAAATCACACTCTTGCCACTACAATGATTAGTACTAGTAATCTTTTTTTAGATGATAAAAAGGAATATATCCAATGGACATAAAAATGGTCAAAGTTGTTTGTTTTTTTACTGCAGGTCAACTTTTTCCCCCCAGAAAAGATACAAATGAACATTTAATTGGGATGGTAACTCCGCTGGACATTCCAATTTACCCAGTTGCTTGTTCCCCACACAGATAAGGGGAAGAGACATTAAACTTTATTAGTAATGTTATAGTAGTAACCAGATATGTTAATGGCAGCTTATTTCAGGTCCATCAATCCTTTGAGCACATGTAGGAAAGCATGGCTGTTGTTCTCCAACTGCCCACATCTGAATACATTCCGCTATCATGGAAACTACAAAGGAAGGAAAAATATATTTATTCCAAGATTCATTTACTGGGATTTTTAAGCGCCCTCTCTTCTGTAGAGCCCCAGAGTGGTGATAATGTGCTAGGGGCTGCTGTGTTTCCCGGCATGAGCGCCCATCCTCTGAGGGTCCTGAGAAGGATAGTGGATTGGTCCTGGAGCCCTCATGAAAGGAGGGGGTGGTCCCATTGGGTGGAACATGTGTGGCCCAAAACCTACAGATAGGAGAGAAAAGTCTGTTAGGCTTGCAGTTCTCTTGACAACCTTTCAAACCCTGAATTTTCTAAGGTCAATACCACCTACACATAAATCAAATTGACATGGGGCTTCAGAAAATGTCAGTTCACAAGACTGGCTTAGGAATGTCTACCTGCATGACTTCCTTGGTTTTAGAAACCTTCCCCCTCAAGATGGCTTAAAAAAAAAAAACTCCACATGTCTCGGGTATTGCTAGTATGTCATCTGAGCCTCTGCTATCTATCAAACATGCCAAGCCTATCAGACAGGATTTGATCAGAATTGGGGAGGTGAGGGAGAAATCAGGCTGATGGCAAGACCCTGTCATCATTAACCTCAATGCTTTATACTCGAGTGAAGGGTGTTCAGAAACCAGAACTTTCTCCAGAGAGTATGGGAACTCTGCCCAGGAGAACCTGCTGCTTGTGATTTACTCACACTGCTCATACTGGCATTGACAGTGCTATAAAGAGCAGTGCTATACAAAGTGCAAGTCCCTGAACTGTTTATTACTTGTCATGAACAAGATAAAGAGCTTGAGCCAAAATGTAACTTCATTACATGACCAAGCACACTGTTTAGTTCATCTGACAATTTTTTGGTAACACGACTTTCTTGACGAATTTACATTTTGGTGCAAACTCCTTACCTTGTTGCAGGCAGGTAGTAAAGGCTTTGCAAGCTAAAACACACCCACAGCCTACAGGACTTTGCCAGGGTTTCCCGATTTCCTCAGAAGGAAGCTGGTTACCTGGGGGTGGGGGCGGGGCAATACCAGGCGGGGGTGGCAGGGCGATGTTCACCACGGCTGGAGGACCGCTGGGGGGTAGGTTGAAGTAGTTGGCTGAGGCCTCTTCTTCTGCAGCAGGAGGAGGAGGAAGAGCTAAAGAAGAGAAACAGCTGGTTAGAGCAGAGGACAACCGTGCAACAGTGCTTCCACTGCCTTGAAATCCTGGGAGGTCCTGCTGGGAGAACACAGCTGCTGGGAGCCAGAGACCTGGGTCTCTTCTAACGTCCGTGGGACACGAGGGCAGTGTGAGCAACTGAAGTTAGCAAGCTACCAGGTAGGCAGAAAGTCTGCACTCACCTCCTGGTAGCCCTGGAACGGGCTCTAGCTTGATTCCAGAGTCTGTGGTTCCGTCCTTCTCCTTTTCTTTTCCTCTGGCTGCTTGGGACCTGGGAGACACAGACCCTTACGCCATCAGCACATGGTCCCACCTTCTCTCACACCTCTGCTTCTCATGTTTCCTAGACAAACGGATTTCCTTCACTCCTTGCCTCCTTTTCGGCACACATTCTTTTCCCATAAATGCCACTGTGCACAGTGGATAAGAGCAAAGGTTTTGAAGCCAGAAAGACTTGGGTTCAAAATTCACTAGAACTGCTGTAGGGGATGGAGGAGGCAACACCCATGTGTTGAGCCCAGTGCTCAGAAAGCCCTCCGTGAGGACTGCTGCTGCTGCTGCTGCTGCTGCTGTGAAAGGTCTCCCTGGCTCCAAGCCAGAAACACGTTCCACCTTTGAATGTCCAGGGCATTTTACTTGTGTCTCTCTTATGCAATCACCACTTTCAAACTTATGTTAGCTATTCTTCTTCACTAGATAGTTGGCCTACAGAGGACAGAATCTAGGTTCTAATTCCTGTGTAAACTCTCAGGCCACATTTCATGCCCTGGCATTAGCCTTGGCCTGTAATAGCTGGTCAAAAAACACATGAACCTTCAAAGGATCAGATCACCAAAACCCTGAATAAATTTCCAAAGTAGCATCTTCCTAATAACCACAGGAATGGAGTGCCAGACAGAATGAAAAATTCTTTTTAAAGGTCCTATTGATTTAAGCCTATTCACCGAAAGCTTACTAGTCCCCAGATAATGAAAAGGTTCTTGAAAATCTCAATAATGCTATTTTAATACAGTCTAATGCTCACCTTCCCCATTTCACGTTGAGCCTGCGGCCATTGACGATCAACTTGTTAAAGGACTTCTCAGCAGCCACTTCTGCAGCCTGCCTTGTGGCAAACTGGATGAAAGCACACTGCTGTCTCTGCACAACAGTGATTGTCCGGATCTCTCCAAACTGGTAGAAGTGATTTCTGAAGGGATACAGGTAGAGAAAAATGAGTTAATAACACAGACATTCCCAGGAAGTTGAATATGGATTATTAACTCTTTTTTTTTTTTTTGCGGTACGCGGGCCTCTCACTGTTGTGGCCTCTCCCGTTGCGGAGCACAGGCTCCGGACGCGCAGGCTCAGCGGCCATGGCTCACGGGCCCAGCAGCTCCGCGGCATGTGGGATCTTCCCAGAACCGGGTCACGAACCCATGTCCCCTACATCGGCAAGCGGACTCTCAACCACTGCGCCACCGGGGAAGCCCTGGATTACTAACTCTTTAACTGATTCACCACAAGGCAGGTGGCCCCATGGTGATCTGCCTAATTACCTGCAGGTGGTTCCCCCATACCTCAAACCCTATTGTGGGTGCTGTGTATTGAGGAAGGGAAAGAAAAATAATGAGTAAATAAAGGCTATCAAACATCTCAGGGTTTTTCCCATGGAGGAAAAGGGGCTCCAGAAGGCTCCCTAAAGACCTTAAACCCTAGATAAGGGGTTGGCAAACTACAGCCCCCATGGCTGATGAGCCAAGAACGTTTTTAAAAAAATTCTTTTTTAAGGTTGTAAAAAAGAAGAAGAGAAAGAGCAGGTGGGAAAAAGTCTGCCACCCCCTGGGGACACTCTCGCTCACTTAGGGTTTAATGCAGACAAGCTACCAAGGGCAGGTTGTACACCTATAAGAGTTTCTTCTCCCCTCTATCTCCTTGCAAGAGGCAATTTCCATCAGTATCTGCCCAGATGTTTCATCTAGCCATGCAACATACACGCCAAGAATAACACAAATTGACCAAATACCAATCTCTTTAAAAAGCCAACAAGTTAAACCATAAGGTTTTATAATTGCAAAGCTCTCCCTCCCCTACAAAATTAATCATACTTGGATATGTGCCATCTTTAGAAATTCTAATGGCTATTAGGCCAAACGGAAGCTCATGTAATTAATACCCTACACAAACATGGAATAAGCACTGTTGAGGAACATTATGTGGCATCACAAAGGACAACTTTATAAAAATTCCAGTCAGCATGATACTAACTCTAGAGCAACTAAAGAAAAATGTACCTTATACAGAATTATCATGTTTTTGCCAAAAAAAAAAAAAAAAAAATTCTAGGGAAGGTGAAGGCAAAAACAACTCATAAAATTATATTCACAAACCTTAGATCTGTCTCAGTAATGGTATCACCCAGACCACCAACATACAGTGTGGTGATAGTCTTGTCCTCTGGTGGGTCCAGACGAGGCATTGTTGATGCCCGCTTTAAAAGTTTATCTGCCACAGGGTCATTGATTCCATAATATCGGTCTTTAATGTTCTGATCAGCAAGGGGGTCATCTGGATCTGTTGGCTTCTCATGTCTATGGTTCAGGAAAGAACAATGCATAAAGGTGAAACAAGGGAAAAAATTTTACAGATACCACCCAACAGGAGCTACAAAAGTCCCCTTTTGATCTAGAAACCATGGCCATACCAAAACATACTATTAAAACAGAGCTAATATCAAGGGATTTACTGTATCACACAAGGACTCGCTAGCCTCCGAAAAGCCACTTAAACGGCCACAGCATGGCAGAGTTTCCTTATAAAGAAATGTTTTTGACACAATCCACTCCAAAACAAAAGGTAACCAAAACATGATTACCCTCCTCTAGGTCAAGGGTCCTTAATGTGTCTGAGGTCTTGCATTCCACTCAGAGTCTTATTAAATCTATGGACCCAACCCCAGAAAAAAACATAGCTACTAGCTTTTTGTTGGGTGTAGGCTTCACCAACCCCAAAGTAAGAACTCCTAATCCAGATGCCTGGCAGTCTTGAGTCAAACACGCTTACACATTCTTTACAAGTCTGGTCTTAATCTGATTTCAACTATACACTGAGATTCAAGCCAATCATACCCTGATGGCAAAGACTTACATCTTAGGCAGAAACTTTTGAGGTCAACATTGATATTTTATGGCAGAGCAATTTAGTTTCCCAAGGCTTGGTTGTAAGTAAAAGTTCCATTATAAGTAAAAACAATTTGATCAAGCTCTAGTCCTAAGATATAAGACATATGACACTAGTTCTATAAACTTCTACATTTTAAAGCAGAAATAGTTTAAGCTAGCACCTCCCCCTTCTTAGATGACTAATCATCTGAAAGCAAAAACTGAAAAAGCAGTTCAGCTCTTGCCTGTATGGACACTCCTCTCCTCTCTTACATTCTCCTTTCACCCAGAAGGAGCAAATGTGGGGCCGATTTCTTTTGTAGTAGGGTGTGGTCCGGGCCAGTTTGAGCAGCATGTCACTGGTGGATGTGGCCTTCCCCAACATGCCAACTGGCCGTGTTCCATCAGAGTTAGAAATCTATAAAGGAATGACACATTCAAAAGATAAATTACACAGGTTGTATCAATCCCCCAGGATTCTTTCATTAAATATAAAACTACATCAAGCAAGTGGCAACATACTTCTCGCTCCATATTCTGTGTATAGTATTCTTTGTTGACATCAGACTTTGGCATGTCATCCTTAAAAGACAATCCTGCGTCACGAACCTGGATGGGCAAGCCTAGAACAAAGGAAAGGAGGAAAAAACTCAAAATACATTTTAAACCATATCCAAACTGAATATGTAGACAGAATACATCATTTTCTCCACTTTCTTACTTGGTACCAGAGGCTTTATTTATTTATTTATTTATTTATTTATTTTGCGGTACGCGGGCCTCTCACTGTTGTGGCCTCTCCCGTTGCGGAGCACAGGCTCCGGATGCGCAGGCTCAGCGGCCACGGCTCATGGGCCCAGCCGTTCCGCGGCACGTGGGATCCTCGCGGACCGGGGCACGAACCCGTGTCCCCTGCATCGGCAGGCGGACTCTCAACCACTGTGCCACCAGGGAAGCCCCAGAGGCTTTATTTTAATTCAAAATCTTTAGCACCATCAGGCCAATACTACTACAGAGCATTCTAAGAAATTATCCAAATTCCTGAGTTTTCATGAAATTTCATGAAATTAATGTTTTAGAAAATCTTTTAGACGAACAAACTTTTACTATAGTTAGATTTGACCTGCAATTAATAATGCATCTAGCTTTTAATATGCCATAATTTATTTAAAATAAATATAAAAAAAGGAATTATTTTTAGGCTTGTCCTACACATCCTCTGGATAATCAGTCATGTAAGGGTCATTATATTCCAGAATCAGAACACCCCCTTAACAAACATACAAATAATATTAAACAATATGTGACCAGGACTCTGATTAGCAGAGTCAACTTTCTGAACTTCACATAGATAAACTTGTATTTTCCTTTTCCCTTTTATTTTACTGTATAGTAGAAACTTTTGTTGAAAGAATATTTTTCGCATAAATAGTCATCTGCAGTTAAAAAAATCACTCCCAAAAGCAGTTACTCTGAAACAGTAGCAATATAGTGTATCAGTCCTAACAATATATTTGATACAAAAATCTAGAGCACAATTAGCCAGAACTTTGTCAGGTACTGTGGGAAAAAAAGCTCTGGATTTAGAAAGAAGCCAAAGGCAAAGAAATTACCTATCATAGCAACAATGCCTTTAACTTACCTTGGCTACAAAGGTATACAGAAGGGAGGTTTCGGCCAGTGCTGATCAATTACCAACTTTTCTTTAAGTCCCTACTGTTGTTCAGAACGCTAGAATAAATTAGTATGGTTCTTTTCTTCTTGGGAAAAGCAGAGCACAGCAGACACTCCAAAGTGGGTGAGAACCAGAGAAGGGGTGAGAAGTGGGAGACAAGAAAACTGGTTTGTCGTGTAGAGTAGTTGCACACTTTCAGACCTACGGGACAGAGCAAACATACCATACTCTAGGTCCAAGAGGCAGGTCTGACAGACATTCTTCAATTTACTGCAGGTCTGGCAAACTTCAGTCTTCTTGAAACGCATGCGGACCCCGGGGCACCAACGAAACACTGTGAACGGCCTGGCACAGATCTGGAACACAAAATAAAGCCACAGAGTATTAATGGTCCTGATCTGGACAATCAATCCAGGAGATTTAATAAAAGGATCCCTGAATCTAGGGTGTAGAAGAGATCTTAGCAATCATCTAGTCTAAACACCATATGATGTTTCAATCCTTTACAACACCCTTCCCCAGTAGTTAAAAAATTCACATAGTACAGAAATAAAATACTCAAAAATCAAAGTCCTCCCCACCCTAGAGGTCACCACCATTAATGATATAACCCTTAATCTTTTACGGGGTGAGTAGGGAGTGTCATATACTCCTCTGAGAATCTTACGATGGCTATGACCTTCCTCCTCAGCTAAAATGCTCATGTGCGTAATCAAACAATACTTGGTATATACAGTCTCAGGGGGTTCAAAGCCCAACCACAGACACCAAGTTAAGAATCCTTACATTAAAGGGCTCATTTTCTTACCCCTACACTAAATAGTTAACAGCCAATGAGTATGTAAATGATACATGAATGTCTGTGTAGCACTCACTTTTATAAAGGACTTCATACCTCAACAAGTGGAGGAGAAACGGAAAATAAAATTAAATCATTACTCTTTAAATATACTTACTTTGCATTCCTTCCCGTACTTTTCTTTGGTCTGAAATAGAAAAAATAGAAAAGAATGAGTTATGGAAAGAAGAAAACCTAATGCCTGCTCCTTCTCTAAATAGGACCTAAGAAATTTATCTGGAAATCCCTGGCATCTTGAAGAGAGGAGGAAAATATCCACCCTTTTGGGGAGGGAGGGGGGGTAAGGGAGGGCTGGGGATATAATCTAGTCACCTACAAGTTATAACCTCTTAAGAATCTTACAGATCTAACACCAGGTAAGTATGTACCTTTCCACAACTGCAAGGCAACTCTTAGATTCATTTCTGGCTCCGAAGTTCTCTCCCAAGAACAATTTCCTAATGGTTTCCACAGTCCCTAAATGGAGGATGCAGCCATGGCCAGCCCATTTTACAAAGTTTAGTCAGAGTTAACTACTACAGACTCATCCTGTGCTGGTCCCCTGCATATAGTCAACCAATACCTCCAAGACTGATCACAACACAGCCCTAATCTAAGTATTAAATGTTAACTGCTGCTAATTTTATCCTTATTTGTAAGGATAGAGGGTACCTTATACTAAACAGATTACAAAGTGCAGAGGCCAAAAGGCACTTGATTAGGAGTCAGGAAACCTAGATTTTTAGTCCTGGGTCTGCGCCTAATTTGCTGAGGTACCTGGAGTCAGAATATCTGAACTTAGATCCCAGCTCCACACCTTACTTGCTATATTGAAAAGACATAAACTCCCTTTGCCTCTGGTTAACAGACCTATCTCCTAGGTAAATGCTCAACGAATATTAGCTATTATTATGACTCTTATATCACAGGACTGTTGCTGAGTTCCAAAGTGAGAGAACAAGCATGACAGTCCTTTGCAAATTCGTCGTACTCTTAGGGTTAGTAAAGTGGCATTATTACTTCTCAGCTAAGACAAACACATCACCGACAGTGTGCAAGTACCACAACACTGACAGAACACAGACAGTAAGTCCCGTTTCACACACGATTACTCACCATTCGGATATATGGGTTTTCTCCAAGACACGTCTGGCACAGAATAGGGAAGTCCTGGTGAAAATGGGAAATCTGGTCGAACGCCAGGCTCCGAAGACCCTGCCATCTCGGCCACAGTGATGGGGCGGGGGGAGGGGACGAGGAGCGAGGTTGGGGAACAGGGCAGGAACCCGAGGTCCAGCACTGGCCGGGTCGCGTACGGGGTGCTGTCTGCACTTCCGGCAGACGGCGGGAGAAAAGACCCGCTCGAAAAGAGTGGAGGGAGTAGGGATGGAAAGGGGGCTGCTGCCGGACCCTGGCTAAGCCCTCTCCCTCCAAGCCCGCAGGAGGGCCGCCCTTCAGCTTTCAGCCGTGGCAGAGTTAGGCCGCGGTGCTGGCTTCTCCCGGGAATTCCCTCGGCTGCGCCACAGCCATGTCCCTGCCCGCCCGCTGGAAGCCTGGCTTCGCTGCCTCTTTCCGTCCTCCATCGGCAGGCATACTCACCGCATCCTCCCAGTTCTGCCTGTTGTAGGTGTTGGAACCCAGAGAGGTCGCCATCTTGAGAGCGTCTGGAGGTAGCCGCAGCTTCCGAGTTGGGAGAGAAGACCGCCACAATCCCGTCAGGCCCCGAAGCTGCCTGCCGGCCGTCGACGTCTTATTTACGCGTCTTGTGCGCCCTTGAGCGGGGGACGGGCGTTGTGCGTCATGACGTCGCCCGCTCAGAATTTCTTCGCTTGATAGTTGGCTTCCTGGTGCTTCTTCAGAGTGGTGACAGCAAGGGACGAAGAGTCACAAGTACAATCGGTTTATTTTAATATTTGAGTGAAAGAATAAAGGAACAAGTAATGAATGAGGGGTTGGGATTAAAACAGCGTTGGTCCCCACTGAGCGCTTATTATGCCAAACGGTGGGGTAACGTCTTGCCGTTACCGTGTCTTACTTAATTCCCACAATAAGCCCTCTCTCTGTAGGGTTGCCAGATTTAGCAAGGAAAACCCAGAACGTCTACTTAAATTTGAATTTCAGATAAACAGCGAACCCTATTTTAGTTCCAAATATGTTCCAAACATGCTTACACTAAATAATGACTCGTTTTTCTGAAAGTGAAATTTATCAGGATGTGTTGTACTTTATCTGGCAACCATTACCCTCTAGGCAAGTAGTATTGTACCTCTTTTATAGAAGGAAACTGAGGTTTAGAGAGATTAAGTAACTTGCTTCTGGTCGTGTAGCTAGAAAATGGTGAAGCCACAAATCCAAAGACAATAGTGCTGTGTTTCCAACTTCTGAAATGAAAAGGGTCCTGTGGATCAACACATGTATTGTTACATCGTTTTTGGAACAACTCATAACCACACTGCCGATATTTTATGAATTTCAAGCGTCCTGGTATCACTTTCATAGTTTTTGACATATCCTATCATCAAATACTTTTATTTATGCCACCTTATGTCTTAAAAATTAGGTTTAAAGCATAATTTGTGTAGAGTAAAATTTTACCCTTTTTACTTGAACATTTATGAATTTTTGCATATAGTCATACAAATATAGTTCTATCATCTATCATCCCCAAAAGTTCCCTTGTGCTGAGTGAATCCACTTCTCCCCATGCTTGATCCACGGCAACCACTGATCTGTGTTCTGCCCCTATAGTTTTGCCATTTCCAGAATATCATAAATGGAATCCTGTATTGCCTTTTGGGTCTGATTTCTTTCTCTTCGCATATTGTATTTGAAATTCATCCATATTGTTACATGTATCAGTAATTTGTTCCTTTTTATTGCTGAGAATTTCATTGTATGGATGCACCTGGGGTTAAACACACACCGCCCCCCCCCAACACACACACTTGCCAGTTGATGAACATTTGCGTTGTTCCAGATTTGAATGAATATAAATAAAGGCATAAGCTCATGCAGCTCAATATCAAAAAGACAAACAACCCAATCCAAAAATGGGCAGAAGACCTAAATAGACGTTTCTCCAAAGAAGACATACAGATGGCCAAGAAGCACATGAAAGGATGCTCAACATCACTAATCATTAGAGAAATGCAAATCAAAACTACAATGAGGTATCATCTCACACCAGTCAGAATGGACATCAAAAAATCTGCAAACAATAAATGCTGGAGAGGGCGTGGAGAAAAGAGAACCCTCTTGCACTGCTGGTGGGAATGTAAATTGGTACAGCCACTATGGAGAACAGTATGGAGGTTCCTCAAAAAACTAAAAATAGGGCTTCCCTGGTGGCGCAGTGGTTGAGAGTCCGCCTGCCGATGCAGGGGACACGGGTTCGTGCCCCGGTCTGGGAAGATCCCACATGCCGCGGAGCGGCTGGGCCCGTGAGCCATGGGCGCTGAGCCTGCGCGTCTGGAGCCTGTGCTCCGCAGCCGGAGAGGCCACAGCAGTGAGAGGCCCGAGTACCGCAAAAAAACAAAAACAAAAACAAAAAAAAACTAAAAATAGAACTACCATAGGACCCAGCAATCCTACTACTGGGCATATACCTTGAGAAAACCATAATTCAAAAAGAATCATGTACCACAATGTTCATTGCAGCTCTATTGCAATAGCCAGGACATGGAAGCAACCTAAGTGTCCATCGACAGATGAATGGATAAAGAAGATATGGCACATATATACAATGGAATATTACTCAGCCATAAAAAGAAACGAAATTGAGTTATTTGTAGTGAGGTGGATAGACCTAGAGTCTGTCATACAGAGTGAAGTAAGTCAGAAAGAGAAAAAGAAATACCGTATGCTAACACATATACATGGAATCTAAAAAAAAAAAAAGGTTCTGAAGAACCTAAGGGCAGGACAGGAATAAAGACACAGACGTAGAGAATGGACTTGAGGACACGGGGAGGGGGAAGGGTAAGCTGGGACGAGGTGAGAGAGTGGCACGGACATATACACACTACCAAATGTAAAATAGATAGCTAGTGGGAAGCAGCCGCATAGCACAGGGAGATCATCAGCTCGGTGCTTTCTGACCACTTAGATGGGTGAGATAGGGAGGGTGGGAGGGAGACACAGAGGGAGGAGATATGGGGATATATGTATATGTATAGCTGATTCACTTTGTTATAAAGCAGAAACTAACACCATTGTAAAGTAAGCATACTCCAATAAAGATGTTAAAAAAAATAAAAACAAAACCCCAAAATAAATAAATAAATAAAGGCATTATAAACATTCACATACAGGTTGTTGTACAGACATAGGTTTTCATTTTGCATGTGTAAATACCTAGGAGTGGGATTACTTGATCATATGGTTTTTTCCTGTATAAGAAAGTGCTTGCGATTATCTGAGCTTCATGCATCTGTGATTTGTTGTCCTTCATTGTATTTTGAAAATTCTTAACTGTCATCTCTTTAAATATTCTGCCCAGTTTCTTCTCCATCTGGGACTCCAATTACACGTTAGACTATTTGATATCATCCCATAGACCTTGAATATGCTGTTGTTTTCTTTTTGAGAGTTTCAGTTTGGATAATTTCTATTGATCCATTTCCACGTTTCCTGATTATTTCCTCAGGTATGACAAGGTGTTCTGATGAGCCCAGAGAAAATATTCTTCATCTCTGATCCTGTGGTTTTCATTTCAATCTGTCCCTTTCTTATAGTTTCTACCTCTCTGCTGAAATCTGTCATGCATATTATCCCTATTTTCAACTAGATCTTCGACATGTTAATCAGAGTTTAAGTCCCTGACCAATAATTCCAACGTCTGGGTCATACCTGTATAGGGTCTCATTGATTGTCTATCACAAATGGGTTGACTTTTCTTGCTTCGTGTATCTCAAAATTTTTATTGAATGCCAGTCATTACTTATGTAACAGCAGAGACTGAAATCAATATTATTAATGCTTGGAAATAGGCAAGCCTCTTCTGTCAGGCCATTCGTGTGGGGTTTGGTCATCCTGGTGAGAAATTGAGCTAGGTTTGGGTTTTGTTGTTGCGATGGTTTCCTTCAGTGTTTGAAACCACAGGTTTCATATCCACTAATTTTGTGCTTTGGAGCTGAAGAATTTTTCTCAAGTGTTCATACTTCATCCTTAGCTTTCAGCTGTCCTGCATACCTGCACCATATGGTTAAGTCTCTATGCCTTTGCCCATGCCCCCAGCAGCTGCTTGCTACGTTGGGAGTCAGGGAGGACTCAGGGATTCTTTGTTCTAATTACGCCTCAGTCTTTTTATTTTTAATTTTTAAAAAATTAATTATCTTTGGCTGCGTTGGGTCTTCATTGCTGCACGTGGGCTTTCTCTAGTTGCGGCGAGCAGGGGCTACTCTTTGTTGTGGTGCGCGGGCTTCTCATTGCGGTGGCTCCTCTTTGTTGCGGAGCACGGGCTCTAGGCACAAGGGCTTCAGTTGTGGCATGCAGGCTCACTAGTTGTGGCTCACGGGCTCAGTAGTTGTGGCTCGCAGGCTCAGTAGTTGTGGTGCACGGGCTTAGTTGCTTTGTATCACACGGGATCTTCCTGAACCAGGGCTCGAACCCGTGTTCCCTGCATTGGCAGGCGGACTCTCAACCACCGCGCCACCAGGGAAGTACAGCAGGCAGATTCTTAGCCACTGCGTCACCAGGGAAGTCCCAAAGCCTCAGTCTTTAGTAGGTCCTTCGTGCCCAGGCCTTGGGAATGGGTCTTTTCTCAGCATTCTTGCCCCTTCTCTCTGTGGCAGCCAAACCCTGACTTGTATCTGTGGTTGGTTGGTCTTGAAGGGGGAGAGTTTCTTGCCCTTCTTGCACTGGCAAGAAGCCTTTAATGGTATTGGTATAAAATCCTGGGGGGGGCTCAGGACTGAATCCTGTCCCTCCCAAGTGTAGAGGTTTTTTCTTACCTTGTCCCAGCACCAATGGGTCTTTACCTGTGTTCTAGGGAGACAGGGTTTTCTGCTCCTCCCCCAGTGGCTTAGGCCTTTTTGCTCCTAATGAGGGAAGGGCCTAGCCAGGGGGAGGCAAGGTTTCATGCCTTTCCTATTCCTCCTTCCTTTGCATGCCTCCAAACCAAGGGAGGCTCTGTAGAGCTCCAGCACCACACTCCCCCCAGGTCTTTCTCATGAACACCCGGTGGAGGTTTTGGAAAGAGCTTGTCAGTGCATGCAAGGTCCCCTAGTATCTCAGGCTCCCAGGGGTTTTATACTGTCATGTTAGCCCCAGTTTGGCCTTTAGCAATTCTTTTAGTTGATTTCCTCTTACCTGCTTATATGTTGGTCAACACTTCTTCCTCCCATGCTCTGCTACAGGTGAGCCAGTCTACATCCCACCTCTCCTTGGAGGGGTCTGTCCTTCCTTGAAATTCAGGCTAGTTGACTGCCCTGCCACATCAGCTATCTGATATAGAGCCAATAAAATTTATGATTTTGTCATCTATCCACTTTGAGTCAGGGTGACACTCTTTCCACACATCTACATCATAGGCACAAGTGGAACTCCTAAGTCTCCTCATGTTACTTAAATATATTTTAAGAGGAACATTTTTTATCACTTCTGTAAATGGAAAATTAGTATCACTTGTGTAGATGTAGCCTTAAGAACAAGTACAATGAAAATGAAACAATATTTTTTAGTAAGTAAGCCTCTGTTGTCTGCCAAAGGCTCTGAGACAGAAGCCTATGTTTAAAAGAAAAAAAAAGTGCTACATAAGAGAACTGATACTTTATCCTTATTTGACAGAAGGATGGGGAGAGGGGAGCAGGGCATGAGAATGATACAACTTTCTCACTATTTGATTCCATATCATTTAATGTTACTTTCATTTAACACTTGAAGTCATTGTCTTGTGTAGATGGTTTGTATTGTGAAATATATTCCACTATTGATGTCCCTGACCACCAGAAAATGGGGATAAATAAAGCTAACTACAGTTGACCCTTGAACAACACAGGTTTGAACTGCGTGGGTCCACTTACACACACTTTTCTCCCCCACTAAATACATACAATACTACATGATCTGCACGTGGCTGAATGCATGGATGCAGAACCCTGGATACAGAGGGCCAACTGTAAAATTATACACAGGTTTTTGACTGCCCCAGTGTCAGTGTCCCTAACCCCTGCATTGTTCAAGGATCAACTATATTGCAATTGAGCAAGTGACTTGGCTCTGAGTTTTTGAGTTTATTCCAGGCTACCCTTTGACTGGAATATAGGAGAAAGAGATGACAAAGGGGCCTGGATTTGGCTCTGCAAGGGTGTGCATTACAGCAAAGGAACTATACACATACAAAACCCAATACTAGGCAGAGGTAAATGCCCTGGAGAGGTTAAGTACTACAGATTAAGACCACATCTAGATGGGAGTAGGATACCTAGGGAGTAGCCTAGGTTGAGCTAACACTGGAACAAGAGAGCTCAAGGGAAGTTAAGATATTTGGCTTATGACAAAAAGAGGCATATGTATATATATTTTTAAAAAAGATAAAAGACCAACAGCTACGTAAACAAGGAAAAGGAAGATGGTATTAATTTATTTAACAAATATTGGTTGTCTGCTACTTGCCAGGCATTGCTCTACACTCTGCAGATACATCAATTTTTAAAAAAAGACAAAAATCCCTGTACTATGGAACTTATGTTCTCGTATGATGAAACAAAAAATAAAGTATATAGTGCTGGATGGTAATCAGTGCTATGAGGAAAAAAAGCAGCAAAGAAGGGGGATCAGTGCTATGAGGAAAAAAAGCAGCAAAGAAGGGGGATACGTGTTTAGGGAAGGGCAGTTTACATTATCACATAGGGAGGTCAGGGAAAGCCTAAGAAGGAAGCATTTAAGCACAGACCTGACTGGCAAGGTTTGAGTTGTACAGATATCTGGGAGAAGAGTTTTCCAGGCAGAGGGAACAGCCAGTGCAAAGAACCTGAGAGGGCGCAACCTGGGGTGACTCAGGAATAGCAGAGACTTGTGTGGCTAGGGTGTAGAGAGCAAGGGAAGTAGTTGATGAATCTACAGTAAGAGGAGGGAAAAAGTTGAGTACAGATGAAAGTGGACGAGTGGCTACCTGAGAGGGCTGGGCTACTCTGTACACTTAAAAGGATATCTTTGGGAGCAATGACCCAGGATAAAAGCTGGTAGAGTCCTAACAACGTAACATTTACACATTGGTTCTGATAATACGTTCATAAGGAGCTCAAGCAACATCTATCTATATAATATGACAGTGAACTACCTTGAGGTTTTACCTTAGTTCATTTAGACAAATGGAAGAAGGGAGCACGCCCCACTGACTCGCATGCTAACCCTAACTCCACCCCTGGCATGCTACTCCAATCAGTCTTCATGAAACCAAACAAAAGACACTTTTCAAGCTTTTTCTGCTTTATTTCACCACACGAAGTTAAGCAATCAGGCAAAACAGTAACCTGTCATTCATAAAGACCAAGGAGTGCCTCTCATTCCCAAAAGGGACCAAAAAGGATGTTTCTTTACAAATATGCATTACATTTAGCTCATTAAACAGTCTGAACAAAAGAAAACTCTGGTGGGCTAATCAAATCACAAATTCAAATTACCTTAGCTTTAAGTTTCCAAAACTGTAGTTTCTAGTGCTAATGACATCTAATTTGCCTGCAGTGGTGCACACTGACTATACTTTTAAAATCCTGCACCTAATCGAATATAAAAAAGGAACAAATAAAATTCCAAATTCACCAGCTGCAGGTATTGAACCATTTCTACTAACACACAGATACTGAACCATTTCTACTAACACACGAAGTACCAGCTTGCACTGAAAACTATCTTGAGGAACCATTAAATCAATGGCTCTGTTATTCTGCAAGTTAATTTGGCTTCTGAGGAAAAAATCCTATGATCAATAGTGTTTTTGTGCTTCTGTGTCACATGGGGGTGATGAGACCCATTACTTCAACATTATTATTTCTGGGAACAAACACCAGCTATATGCCTTCAACACGTAACTGTGTGTAGTCGATGCAAACGTGTAAACATAGGAAGCTATCCTCTACCTTGAGGCTTATCTCCTCCACTGGCAAATATGGAGCACTCACGTCACAGGAGGCTGTAGTGAGTAGTGAAACAAAAATTAATTTGACACTTCGTGGGGTCACAAAAAGTTAAGCTATTTCTCTAGTCTGCAGATTTGTCATTATACAACACCCTGCCCCAACTCCTAACAGGCTAAGCCTTATTACTGTCATAATATTGGAGACATGAGTGTTTTTGTTCTCATACTGCAGCATATATATTGCTCTGTGGAATACTGTTTCATAATATTGGCTTGATCTTAAGAGTACTATTTAGTGTCTTTCAGAGGCTTCCTAAATATTTTTATCTTCCAAGGGGAACTGAAAAGTAACTATGTCCTGTCTGTACTCCAGATTACTATATATACCTTTAATTTTTTTTAAAAACTAAAGGCTTGAACTTAAAAACAAAACCAGAATAAACAGGAAATTTCTCTTTCCCCAACGGTCTGTTGGCTGCTTGCTAACAATACATTTACAGAAAATGTGGTGCAGGTGGTGGTCTACTTTGTCAAGTCTCAGTTGAGAAGACATCACAGAAATTAAGGTTAGCAACCCAACTCCAGGATACCAAGTGAAAACAGCATGTGTGCTGTTAGGCAAGTATTCTTTATGATTTATGGTCAAAATGCTCTTATTTGACAAACCGTACGATAAAAGTCTTAAATGCAGGAAGGGAGAAGTTTCTTTTTCTGAATATCCAGTTTTGGATTCAAGAGATTACAAATGTTAACTTCCCCTTCAAATCCATGGAAAGAACATTAGTTCAGATCATGATAAACATCTAACATTTAAAATGTTTTCTGAATTCCAGAAGTGAACTTGTCCACCAAGTTTTCTTTGGGTTCTTTCCAGGTCCCCAGTACTCAGAACAACTTACTGAGTTAAAGAGGCCGAGCCGAAGAGAAGCGTAGGGAGTAAGACATAAAGACAGGCTCGCTGCGGCAGCATCAGTCCCTGGATATTGTGGCAACAGTTAAAATGAACAGAATTTGCCACCCCCTTGACATGACACGTAACTGCTTGCTTCTCAAATTCTTCCTAGAAGAAAAAGTTCTGTATTCTACTGGGAAAACATTTTTAAGAACAATTAATAAATAAGTATCTTATATTCACTTAAAAGAGGGCAAATTAAGGTGCCTTAACTATTTCACAGGTTTTTCCAATCATCACAAAACTAAAGACAACATGACGATTCTATTATCCTGTCAAATGGATGGAAGCCAAGATGGCAAGTGAAGGGATACGTTTAGAGTGCTAGATTATATCTAGTGGAATGCAAAAAGCAGCTGGTATACTGAGACCAATGCTGGGTCATCAATAGCGGGCCTACCTTTCAGTTATTTTAAGTTTCATCTGTGAGACTCTGATCCTTTATGAGATCAGATCGGGAGATAGTATGGTCAGTTTCTCAAGTGGTCAATCGAATGCCACTCCAAGGAACAGCCACCCCCTTTCTTGGGATGGAACTATGCTGTTGTTAGTCAACGTGCAGGGTTCAGTGAGGGAGACACAGACTTACGGGTATTAACAGAAGAGAGGGCCAGAGGAACAGCAGTCACCCAGTGTTCCTAATGCCTGGCCTATGCCCCCAACCTCCTAGGAACAGGATTCAGTAGTGCATGGGTACATCATTATAAACAAGGCCTAACGAAGCAGCGGCTTCCACATTTTAACGCGCGTTTGTGATGATACTGTCCTTTGGGATCTGCCCGCCACTGGAACACTTTAAGGAAGAAGCGGGCCCAAGCTGAGTTCCACATGCTGGGTGAGCCAGATGACCTCTGTACCCTGGTCAGCTTCTTCGATGGGGCGGATGGGGGTGGCCAGGTTTTTAAAATCGTGCTTCATCTTAAAGCACACGGTCACTTCGCCCTCCTCACGCTGTGGGGTCACTTTGATGAAAATACCCACTTTGTTGGCCTTTCTGAAGGCTATAATGCTATGGAAGGAAATAAGCACAGTATTAGGCAGGTCACAAGTCAGCCAAGCCTGTTAGACTCACAGTCATTTTATGACGCACAGGAAATCTCTGTTGACAAGATATGACCACCATCCCGTTTGTCAACAATGAAGAGTTTCTTCAGCAAAATGCTGGCCTCCTTATTTTTTAAATATTACAACAGTAAAATATAGTCATAAAAATTTTAAATGGGGAAAAGTAAGTCTTTCCTCTTATTTTCCTCTTCAGTACAGAGAACAACTGTAAACGGTTTGGCTCTTAACCTACCAAATATTTTTCTGTGCACTTACACTTTTCTGCTTTTTTAACCAACACAAAAGGGACACTATTCTGTAACATGCTCTTTTTCACTGTTTATCACAAACACCTGTCCATATTGGTATATCTAGGTCTTCTCCATTCTACTTAATGGGTGCATAGCGACCATAATTAGTGTACACTGATTTCCTCTGTTACAAACATCCCTTCACATTAACCTTTATATACATATGGTATTATTTCTATAGGATATAGACGGATGCTAACTCGGAGCTTTAAAGGAGTTTCTGGAATACCATAAATCAGTGTGTTTTGTAAATAGAGTCTGTAAATTAGGAATTTTTAGAATAGAAAAAAATCTCTTTAGTTGAAGTTTCCATTTCAGTTTTCTGATATGCACTTGAAGTTTGTGTTTAAATAACTTAGCTTCAAAAAGTCAAAAGGCAATGAAATAAACAGAACTTGATCTACTATCCAGATGATACTCAATTACTTTAAGAAAAGTTACTCAAATCAAATATTTACATATTATCCAGTATTAGCACTACTAATTTCCAGATATCTGGAAGTCCTATAAAGTACAATAATATGGAATATAATTAATTCAATCTTTCATTAATCTGTCATGTAATCTGACTGGAATTTATCTCAGATGATCTTTCCAGAAGTTCACCTTGGCTTAACAAATTTCTGTACTTAAATTAATATAATTTATATAAAGCAAGGATTACAGAGAATGCATTTTGTATTATATTAACACAATCACTTTGAAGTAACTAATCAAACCTTTGATTTACATCAGATTCATTTTAAAAATTCAGTTCAAAAATAGTAAAAAAGAAAAAGTCTTCCTAGCCTTAATTTCCCAGGCAACCACTGATGCCTGGGAAGTTTTTTTAAAAAACTTCAGATTCCTGGTGCCTACCTAGACCTGTTAAAGAGAAGCTGTGGGGTCTGGTACTCTATACAGAATTAAAAAAAAAAGATTAAGGGCCTCCCTGGTGGCGCAGTGGTTGAGAGTCCGCCTGCCGATGTAGGGGACACGGGTTCGTGCCCCGGTCCGGGAAGATCCCACATGCCGCGGAGCGGCTGGGCCCATGAGCCATGGCCGCTGAGCCTGCGCATCTGGAGCCTGTGCTCCACAACGGGAGAGGCCACAACAGTGAGAGGCCCGTGTACAGCAAAAAAATAAAAATAAAAATAAAATAAAAATAAAAAAGATTAAAACACCCACGCTGGTGCTTTCTGAAGTTCACCCAAGTTTGGTAATCACCGTACTAACCTCCTCTTTGCTCTCACTTTGCCTTTCTAATTTGTCCCATGTTATTTCTTCTTTCCGGGATCTTGCAGAAGGAGCTTTTGATCATTCTGTTAAAAAACCTTAAATATTCCCTATACCAGTGTATTAAATGCTATTGCTTTTCAGCTCTGTAGCCTGCTTTGTGACACAGGATTCTGCTAACCACATTTCTGCTTGGTAGGCTGGTTCCTTACCAGGCTCCCTTTAGGGGCTCTAATGGAGACCAGAAGCCTGCAGGAAGAAGGGGCCTGGTTCTCCCGGTGAGCTTCCTGTCTGCATGCAGCTCCTGTGGGCAGCACTCTAGCAATGCCTCTTCACTCAGGAAGTGGCAGTATCCAGGTTTTCCAACTGCATAACCAGCTTCAGCATGCCACCCCTCCTCTGGCACCCTGTGATGCCAGCACCAGTCAGGCAGTGTCCCTGCTCCCATTTCCCAGAGGTCTGAGTTTCAGCTCCATGGGGCTCCTCCTTCAAGCTTCTAAATTTGAATCATTTAAACCATTTCCCTTTGTTCTCTCAGCCCTAGGAGTGGTAACTGCTTCATAAAATTACCATCTCTGGGATACTGCAGATTTCTTCTTAACCTCTGAAGTTACCCAGTTAACAAATCTTTATATTAAATTCTCTCTGTTCAAATAACTGATGTGATTTCTGTTTTTAGACTGGAACCTGACTGATGTATTCTTCATCTGGGAAAGGTTTGGTTTTTTACTTCTCAGTTATTAGGTATGAGAGAGTAAAATCTGTTACTCTAAGATGGAAAGGTTGGGGGGCAGGTAGACAAATCCAATGGTAAATCTTTGGGGATAGAATACTATATCCTGTCCACAACCATGAACAATCATGCACTTGAAAATTTTTTAACACAGGAAACATAGGTTAAAAAAACTGTGCTTACAGAATGATCCCAATGATGGAAATGTTAATGGTGCTAATCTCTGGTGGTGAAATTTTATTTTCTTCTTCATGGTTTTATATATAAAAATAAATATATATTCACCAAATTTCTATAGTAATTTTTTTTATAAATAGGAAGAAAAAATTACTTTAAAAATTCAGATAAGAAAATTGAGATCTGTGAGTGGGCCTCGTGTACCAACCAACTGTGGCGTGTGTGTGTGTGTGTGTGTGTGTGTGTGTGTGTGTCACAAAAGGATCACTCACTCAGGATCATCCTGAAAGTCCTGGGGTTCTGCCAACTCATCATACTCTGCTGCTGCATCCTTGCCGGCTAAAACAAGCTCTTTGGGAGGCACCACCACCTGGAGAGCAACACAAAGAGGGCTGCCTCAGAAGGAATCAGTGCGTTGTAGAACATTCATTCAGTGGAATACAGAAAAGTATTGCCCTGACCTAGACATGCAGAAGTAAGCATCAAGTTTGAAGAAACATACATTATTTCACTTATAAAAAGTTTAACAAACATATTGTTTGGACATTTCTGATAAAAGTATAAGAACAAAGAAATTTAAGGGAATGGTAAAGTCAGGTGAGTGCTTACTTCATTGGCGCTGCTAAGGGGAATTTAAGTGGGCAGGATGCGAGGGCTTCAACTGTGTCTTTAATGTTTTATTTCTTAAGGGGCTGGGGGAATATGGGTGTTTGCTATGCCATTCTTTATGCTTTGTGGTGTATCTGAAACAGTTCTTCTTCTTTTTTTTTTTTTTTTTTTGCGGTACGCGGGCCTCTCACTGTTGTGGCCTCTCCCGCTGCGGAGCACAGGCTCCGGACGCGCAGGCTCAGTGGCCATGGCTCACGGGCCCAGCCGCTCCGTGGCACGTGGGATCTTCCCGGACCGGGGCGCGAACCCGCGTCCCCTGCATCGGCAGGCGGACTCTCAACCACTGCGCTACCAGGGAAGCCCTCATTTTTTTTTAAAAAAGAAAAAACATAATGTGAAACAGTAGTTCCAACATATTTTCTGAAATGCAGATATTGGGTATGTTTATGGCCATGAAAAACAGTTAAGCATTCTTTACACTTAGCCTTATGTTGTAACTAGGCTTCAACTTCGCTATGTTAGAAGTTAACAGATAACAATGTAAACAACATTACTAATTATGGATATAAATGTGGCCGGGGGGCTGTAAAGGGAGAGAAAAACGGCAAATCCATAAGCTGGGTATACTCATCAGGCACTTATTTCTGTCTCTATCCTCACTGGCACAGCTTATTAGTGTTATTTTAAAAAGGAGCAAGGACAGATGAGTGTCATCTCTCTTTGGAAGTGATGCTAGTAAATGAAATCATTAAAAAGCAGAAGTAAAAAAAAAAGATAAATTCTCTACTAGTAAGTATAACTTGAATAACAGCTAATTAAAGATAACAGGCATCCTTTCTACCAAGTTTTGTTATGAGTATCATGCTGAATTATGAGTCAGTAATAGATGGTCTATAGAGAAAAGTTCTTGTTCTAAAATTTCAAGTACTAGATGAGTCATGAAGTAGCAAAAAGCAGAAAGGCCTCATTTCATTCATTCAACCAACACTGAGAGTCAAAATTACCTATTTTAATATTTAGTACTTGGACTTCCCTGGTGGTGCAGTGGTTAAGAATCTGCCTGCCAATGCAGGGGATACGGGTTCGATCCCTGGTCCGGGAAGATCCCACATGCTGCAGAGTAACAAAGCCCGTGCGCCACAGCTACTGAGCCCATGAACCACAACTACTGAAGCCATGCACCTAGAACCCATGCTCCGCAACAAGAGAAGCCACCACAATGAGAAGCCCGCGCACTGCAACGGAGAGTAGCCCCCGCTCGCCGCAACCAGAGAAAGCCTGCATGCAGCAAGGAAGACCCAACACAGCCAATAAATAAATAAACAGACTATTAAAAAATATATATTTAGTGCTATGTATACTCTGTGTAAGCAGAGGGCATCTAGTGGAGGCACATCAGCTTTTAAAAGGAAATGTTATTTCCTTTGTGTCTTGAAAAATGAGTATGCATCAGGCAGAAAGAGAGGTGTGGCCATGTATGTCAGAGGAGTGGGGATGGGAAGGAGGAATTCTAGATAAAATGAATAGCATATGTAGTCCTCTAGAAGCATGAAAGTTTATGACCCATTGGATATGCTTGGATCGCAACCATTAATATGCACAATTTCGAGAATGCTAGATTTGGGGGTTTCAGGGAAGATCATCCTGGAAGAAAAGAGAGAGGTGAGGACATCAGGGGGCTCTTAAGCTATGCCAAGGAATGTGGACTTCATCCCAACATCAGAGGGACACCAAACAAGCTGCATGCCATGATCAAAGTTAGATATTAGAAAGATCACCCTAATGGCAAGATGGAAGATGGGCTGGCATGGAAGTGGGGGTGAAGAAAAAACAGGGAGTTAGGAAGTTACTGTCACAGCCCACGTAAGAAATGATGAGACCTTCTAAAAGGGCAGTGGCAGTGTGCTTGCGGATAAAGTAAAAAAACTCAAGAGGTGAAATCAGAAGAACTTGATGACTGTTTGGATGTGAAAATGAGACAGTGTGGAGTCCTTTAAGCCAGGGCAAATGAAGCCACTCCAGGAGAAGTCAGGGTTACTCAGGATGAGGCAAAGCGTTCCTACCTTAGCAGTGCTGTTGATATCATCAGGGTCCCCCTCCTCGTACTCCAACAGAGTCACGTGGGTGAGGTTTTCCACTGGATTCGTAAGAGTCAGGAGGACCTGGCTCTCCTGGGGAAAAGGAAAGGCATCTTTCAGATATGTTCCACTGCTGCCACCTAGGTCCACTTTCCTAGATGCCTACATCACAAAATCATCACCCCCTCCGCCCTCCACGCCTCCAGCATTACTCTTGAACAGTAACAGCCACCTGTGCCTCTACGTCACTGCATTCTCAAAGGGCTCACTAACTCCTATTCTGTTACTTATATGCTAGTCTACATACTCTCTGGAGCTGCTATTTCACTGAGGAAATGGAACAGATCCCACAGAAAGGGCCAGTTACTAGATGCAGAAATTCTGAGAAATACACATCATCTAAGTGATTGTTTAAAGTTTACAACTCTTGCCCTACCCAGGTCGCCACTTAAGGCTAAAAGGAAGGAAGCCCTCATAAATAAAATATGGCAGCCACAGGCTAGCCAGATATATTAGCATAGAAAAAAATGGCACATCAAGACTGTAAAAGACCTTAAGATTTCTTGAACCATAATTTGCCCTTGTTTGGTACGCTCTTTACATTAGCAAAAAAAAAAAAATTAAAATGAACAGGGACTATAAAAGTGTCTTTATGAGCAGCATGAAAGAACTAAGACGCTGCTGCAGAACACTGTGCAATTCACTGTGGTGTCTGTGTGGGAGATAAGGGCCTCAAAGAAAAGAGGGGCTGTGGTAAAGAAGAAATCTAGTTGATTCCTGATATCTCACACATACACACACATGAGATGGTGGAGAATCTCCTGGCTGGAGGAGAGCTGAAGATGCCTGTGGGGTCTAACATCTCCTTTCTTTCCCTACCATGATTCTACCTCAATGTAATGTGCACACTGCTCCTTCTGCATATATTTCAAAGATGCTGTTATCAAGAATCCCAGCTTAATGACACTTAAAATCTCAATCCCTTTATTATTTCAAACTTTCTTCTTTATCCCTTGCTCATTGCATCCCATGTCAAATACACACAGCCACCACATACACATATGCACACATCTTTGATCAATTAATCCTTTCTCTTCCCGTAAATAAGCATGGTACTAACCTTCATGTAGCGAAGGTTGGGAATTGACATGATTCTCACTTCTGGGATATAATTGCTATGCGTGAATAAAAAAATGTATTAATGGTCATTGGAGTCTCTTAAAATTGTTACTTTTTTTTTAAAGCCAGTGCAGCAAAGAAACGATTTCTTCACGTTAATTAGAACATGTCAGAGAAAATTTTAAAGAATCATACCACTACGATAAGAACTTAAGACATGAAACCAAACTGGTAATGAATTCTTTCTGACATCTTACGTATACCTCTAGTTTAGAGCCTATATATGTGTGTGCATCATGGCAGATATCTCTACCTTATATGTGTATTAGATATATTTTTTGAGATTTTTAGTAATTCATTTCGTAAATCTATAGGCAACTGGTTACAAGATCCAAGACTGATTTAATAATACATTATAGGGGTATAAAAACACTACCACATACTTACCACTTTTATATAGCACTTACTATGTGTAACATTTGAAGTATGTTACAAATATGAACTCATGTAATCTGCACTGCAACTGCGTAAAATAGATATTACTATTATCCCCATTATAAAGAGGAAGAAACTAGGCTTGGGAGAAGTAGCTTGCTGGTAAGCGGCCAGCATTCAAATCTAGGCAGTCTGGCTGCAGGGCCCTTGCTCTTAACCACTATGTTACGCTACCTCTCTAAATAAGACAATAGAATTTTGTACTTATATGTGCTTGTTCTGGACTCAAAACCTCAAAACCCAGGTTCAAATTCCAGCTTAGTGTTTATATACTGAGATACTTCTTTGTAAAGAGCAGGGCAAGATATTTACCTCTTTGTGTCTCGGTTATAAACTGAGAACATTGAAAGTACCTTTATCTTGAGGTTATTGTGAAGAATAAATTAAATAATAGTGCAAAAAGTGCTTGGAACAAAGCATGCATAAATGTTATCGTGCATATATTAACATAAGACAAAATCTATTGCAGAAACACTACAAGTGGGCAGGGGCAGGAGTGCATCTTAGCATTAAGGTATTTTAACTTCAGACTAGGTATTTTTCATGACGGTCATCAGGACTACCTGAGTAACTTGATACAAATTCAAGAGCCCCACTATCAAGGATTTGGATTTAGCTGGTCTGATGTGTGACCAGAACATATGTATTAAGATTCCCCAGTGACTCTGCCATGATGCCAGAAGAAAAGCACTTTTTTTCAAAGCAATCTTAAGAAACTGATGCAAAGCACATCCTGCCATTCAAGATTTCTGTAATAAGTGTAATTCTTAATTAAGAAAGGAGCTCGTACCACACTTCTCATGCCATTTTTGTAGTCCTAACCAGTCATGCATTAAATAATAGTTGGGAAAACAGAACATACTGTACGGTGATTTACAGTTACAAAGCATTTGTGAACATATAGCTCATTTGATCCTTCTCAACAACCACAAGAGAGAGGTAGGACTGGTGTTATGCCCATTTCAGAGATGAGGGAAATCAGTTTAGACAAATTCTGTAAGTGCCAGAACCCATATCTGGCCCTCCTAAGTCATGAGACCAGCACTTCTCTGCCATTTTGACTGACAATGATTTCTTTTTAATTGTTGCATAATATGCTACATAAGTGTATCTCAATTTAATCAATTTTTTTTTTGTTAATGGTTAATCAGTTTGACATTAAAATTGTTTCCAGCTTTTTGCCTTTAAAATGTTATAACACACATCTTTATGTATTGGTCTTTATATATTGCTTTGTTTCTAGAGAATAGATTCCTGAGACAGCACTACCAGGTTAAAAGGTCTATGTCATTTTGTCTTGATATTCCAGGTCTCTCTCCAAAAAAACTCTAGCAATTCAGTCTACCAACAATGTATGCAAGTATGTTTACCTACACGCTCACGAGCACTCAATACTACTTATTATTTAACATTTTTCCTATCAAGTCTCAGCATCTTTCCATATATTTACTGGCCATTTGGAATTTCTCTTCTGTGAGCTACATGTTCAAATCCTTTGCCCTACCTCATCCCCCCACCCCCAACAAGCCCATTCCAGGGATATTCAACTTTTATTAATCATGGAGTAGCAAATATTCTTTCTTGCTCTACTGTCTCAGGACTTTGTTGTCAATTTTGCTTTTACAACTCGTATCTTTCTGCTAAGGTCAAAGCTGGCTACTTTCCTTAGGGGCTTCTGGGCTTTCTGCCTTACTGGGAAGGGCTCTCTCACCCTAAAGTCAAGACAATAGTTTCCTAATTTTTCTTGTTTGATAGATGATTTTCACACACAAAATTCCCTTCTACTGACAAGTCTCTGTGAGTTAATGCTAATTTAATCACTTTTATCCCACTCAACAAAGCATTATCAGAATACAGTTAAATAGCATGAACACTGTTACAGGGATATTCTTCCATCTGCTATATTTTATTTTATTAATGTTTTTAAGAGATCATTCCCAAACGGAGGTACTTTATCATTTGTGATGAATGACTAGTGACTCTCCAACCAGCAACATACCACACTGCCACAGACCATACTATCACGTGCCCTGATATAACACCCTGGATTCTGTGTCTGTAAATCTGCTTTCAACTTCCTGGTATGTATTTCAAAACCAAAACAGGAACAAAAAAGCAAGATTATTCTGAAGTAGTTTCTCTTTCCTTTTTTAAGCCAAGAGTAAGCACATGTCACAGTGAAAAAACAAAAAAAACAGTAACCCAAAACACCAATCCCAAATACTCACACAGCAACCAGCTGGATTTTGAATTTGATAGATGTTGGATTAAATTCTGGCTTGCTCAGATTATGTTCACATTTCTAAAAAGAAAAAAATATGTATCAGAGGAAAACAGGAACACACTCTGCTGATCCAGAGACCTGCCAAATCCAGAAGCATAGCATTTACTACAGTTTGGTTTTATTTTGCTGCAAGATCACAGATGTTTTGAAATAGAGTGTATACTACCCATAACCAAAATATACAAAAGATGTTTTGGACTTCTGGAAATAAGCAACCACACTATCAAATATTAATAACCTTGTAGTGCTTCAAAACTACTGAAATAATAACACAGACTTCTTATTAAGCATGAACGATGTGGATTTTTTCTGAGTTTTCCTCTTCCTTGTTTTGTTTTGTTTGTTTGCCCGTGCCTTGAGGCATGCGGGATCTTAGTTCCCTGACCAGGGATTGAACCCGTGCCCCTTGCAGTGGAAATGTGGAGTCTTAACGACCTGACCGCCAGGGAAGTCCCTTCCTTGTTTTCTTTTATATTATTATTAGTCCTTTTAAATTTCCTTTCTACTAGCCTAAAACATATGCATTCTTGGTTTAAGTGAATTTAAACATCACATCAACTTTACGAGGTAGGTGTAGGTACTATAATTATTATTGTCCCTATGTCACAGATGATAAAAATGGGACACAGGAAAGGTATATAATCTGTGCAAACTTCACAGAGCCAGTAAGAGTTGGAGCTGGGATTTAAATCCAAGTGGTGTGATTCCAGATCTCATGCTTTAAAATACAGTAACAATTACTTGGTTACGTTCTTCAATGGGTTCCACATGCATCCGGTTAAAACATTTTTTTAATGGTATAAAAAAGAAACAGTGTAAAGATACCAGTTACCTGTCCCACTGTTCCTCTCCCCAGAGCCAACAAGCTTCTCATGTGTTTTCTCACAGATAGCTGACGCACATAGAAGTATACACATACATCACCTTTCTTTTTCACAATAACACAAAAGAGAACATTTTATATTCTTCTGCCTTTTTCACTGAATCGATCTTGGAATGACATACCAGCACACACAGATGTACCTCTGTGTCCTACTGTAATGATTTCCATAACTTATGTAACCAGACCCAAATTGATAAATGCTTCCATGATTTTGCTACTACAAATAATGCAGCAATGAGTAATCTTGTATGCAAATCACTTCCCACACGTATAAATGTATCTGTAGGATAATTTCCTAAAAGTGAGTGCATGCGTTTATTATTTTGATGGATATTGCCAAACTGCTAACTTTTGCCAATCTGATGATTATGAAATGGTTTCTCACTGTAGTTTTAATGTACATTTCCCTGATTACTGTACATGTTCGCGTATCTTTCCTATTTATTGGGTATTGGGATTTCCTCTGCCATAAATTGCAAGTTAGTACCACTTGTTATTTTTATACTGGGTATCTTTTCCTTACTGATTTGCTATACTTCTTTACATATTCTGGATATTAATTCTTTGTCAATTATATACCTAACAAATTACTTTTCTCAGTCTATGGGCTGCCTTTTCATTTCGATATGGGTTTTCTTTGGAATGGGGGTATAAATTTTTTTTTTTTTTAAAGGTTTTCTGATTTTTTTTTTTTTTTTTTAATGCGGTACGCGGGCCTCTCACTGTTGTGGCCTCTCTCGTTGCGGAGCACAGGCTCCAGACGTGCAGGCTCAGCGGCCACGGCTCACGGGCCCAGCCGCTCCGCGGCATGTGGGATCTTCCCGGACCGGGGCACGAACCCGCGCCCCCTGCATCGGCAGGCGGACTCCCAACCACCGCACCACAAGGGAAGCCCTAAATTTTACTTTTAATGTGTCAAATATATAACTTTTCCTTTATGGTTTGTCTTATTTTCGGACTACTCCCTTAACTAGAAGCCATAAAGAATATTCTCCCATATTTCCTTCTAGACATACTGGTCATCATATTTACTCTTTAAAGTTTCCAATGCTCCTGAAATTGACTTTTGTGTATGGTATGAGTTAGAGACCCAATTTTATGTTTTTTTCATAGAATCATTTGACCTGGCAAAATTTCAATAGTATTCTTTCCCCAGGGACCTGCAAGGCCATATTTAGTAAAATCAAGTTTCCTCACATGCATGAGTCTGTTTCTGCTTTCTCTATTCTGTTCCAACAGTCTATTAATCTAACATACACAAATAATTTTATGTTTATATATATATTTATTTTCCCTCTTTTCTTATACAAAAAGTTATGTACCTGCTGCGCACCCTGCTTTTTGCATTTAAAAATACATCCCACATTAGTACGTTCTGTTTTATAGGTTTTTGGTACTCATTGTGTGGATGTACCCTAACCTCTGTATTTTTGGTTTGTAGAGGTGTACCTTCAGGGTAGACTCCTAGAAGTGAGATCAATGGGTCAATACGAAACTGATTTTTTGCCTGCTGAATCTGTCCACTTCTGAGAGACAGGTGTTGAAGACTCCAACTACGATGGTGGACTCATCTATTTCTCCTGCAGTTCTATCAGGTTTTGCCTCACACAGCTTGACACTCTATTGTTCAGCACATACACATTAAGAATTGTTACATCTTCTTGGAGAACTGACCCCTTTACCGTTATGTAATACCCTTCTTTATCCCTCATAACTGTCCTTACTTTGAAGTCTGTTCTGTCTGAAATTAATATGGCTACTCTTGCTTCCTTTCAATTAGTATTGACATGGTATATTTTTCTCCATTTACTTTTTTTAAAATTTTTTAATTTTACTTTTTTATACAGCAGGTTCTTATTAGTCATCAATTTTATACACATCAGTGTATACATGTCAATCCCAATCACCCAATTTATCACACCACCATTCCCCCCACCCCTGCGGCTTTCCCCCTTGGTGTCCATACGTTTGTTCTCTACATCTGTGTCTCAACTTCCGCCCTGCAAACCAGTTCATCTGTACCATTTTTCTAGGTTCCACATACATGCGTTAATATATGACATTTGTTTTTCTCTTTCTGACATACTTCACTCTGCATGACAGTCTCTAGATCCATCCACGTCTCCACAAACGACCCAATTTCCTTCCTTTTTGTGGCTGAGTAATATTCCACTGTATATATATACCACAACTTCTTTATCCATTCTCCTGTTGATGGGCATTTAGGTTGCTTCCATGACCTGGCTATTGTAAATAGTGCTGCAATGAACACTGGGCTGCATGTGTCTTTTTGAATTATGGTTTTCTCTGGGTATATGCCCGGTAGTGGGATTGCTGGATCATACAGTAATTCTATTTTTAGTTTTTTAAGGAACTTCCTTACTGTTCTCCATAGTGGCTTGTATCAATTTACATTCCCACCAACAGTGCAAGAGGGTTCCCCTTTCTCCACAGCCTCTCCAGCATTTGTTGTTTGTAGATTTTCTGATGATGCCCATTCTAACTGGTGTGAGGTGATACCTCATTGTAGCTTTGATTTGCATTTCTCTAATGTTTAGTGATGTTGACCAGCTTTTCATGTGCCTCTTGGCCATCTGTATGTCTTCTCTGGAGAAATGTCTATTTAGGTCTTCTGCCCATTTTTGGATTTCTCTATCTACTTTTAATCTATATGTGTCTTTATATTTAAAGTGGGCTTTTCCTTTTTTTTTTTTTAATAAATTTATTTATTTATTTTTGGCTACCTTGGGTATTTGTTGCTGCGCGCAGGCTTTTCTCTAGTTGTGGCGAGCGGGCTTCTCATTGCGGTGGCTTCTCTTGTGGCGGAGCACGGGCCCTAGGCCTGCGGGCTTCAGTAGTTGTGGCTCGTGGGCTCTAGAGCGCAGGCTCAATAGTTGTGGCGCACGGGCTTAGGTGCTCCGCGGCATGTGGGATATTCCCGGACCAGGGCTCGAACCCGTGTCCCCTGCACTAGCAGGTGGATTCTCAACCACTGTGCCACCAGGGAAGCCCGTTCCTTTCTAAAAAGGTTTTTCAATATAGAAATTTTTTAACATATGCAAAAATACAGAGTAGTATTATAAATCTCTTGGTACCAGCCACCCAACTTCAACAATTAGCAATGTGTTAGCGACAATGGCCAGTCTTGTTTCACCTAGACTCTTACCCACTCCCTATGCCTGACTATTTTGCAACAAATATCGGACATCATGTCATTTCATCCTTAAACATTTTGGTATGCAGCTCTAAAAGATAAAGATACTTTAAAAAAATAACAATACCATTATTATCCCTAAAAAAATGAATAATTCTTTTAATAGCATTAAAAAATCCAGTCAGTATTTAAATTTCCCCAAAGGTTTCACACATTTTTCTTTCCTCCCTCGCTCCTCCCCTGGTCCCTTTCTTTCTATTGTTCTATGCTGTGTTTGAATCAGGAATTAAAGTCTATACACTGCGTTTGGTTGATAGGCCTCTTCTAATCTAATGCTGTGTTATTTGATAACAGGAGCTACTAGTCACATGTGATTATTTAAATTTATTTATTTATGTTTGGCTGTGTTGGGTCTTCGTTTCTGTGCGAGGGCTTTCTCTAGTTGCGGCGAGCAGGGGCCACTTTTCATTGCGGTGCGCGGGCCTCTCACTGCTGTGGCCTCTCCCGTTGCAGAGCACAGGCTCTGGACGCACAGGCTCAGCGGCCATGGCTCACGGGCCCAGCCGCTCCGCGGCATGTGGGATCCTCCCAGACCAGGGCTCGAACCCGTGTCCCCTGCATCGGCAGGCGGACTCTCAACCACTGCGCCACCAGGGAAGCCCACAAGTGATTATTTAAATGAATTTCATCTTAGAAAGATTCAGTCCCTCAGCTGCACTACCATATTTCAAGTTCTCAGTAGCCACAGGTGACTAGTGGCTAACATGCTAGACTATGCAGATAAAGAACATTTCCATCACCACAGAAAAGTTCTGTTGGATCGTACTGATCGCAAAGGTTTCCTTTCCATTTTTTCCCATACTTTGTTTTCTTTTACAATGTTTCTTTTATTTATTGAAGAAACCCTGCTGTTAGTTTCATAGATTCCCAGAGGCTTTTCTTGATTTTTCTTCTTTCTTGCTTTCTTTTAAATTGATTTTTTTTATTAGTCCTTTTGTTCCCCTCTCTACTGGCCTAAAAGCTTTATATTCTTTCACTATTCTTTTAGGGATTAGCAGTATGAACTTAACCTTCAAATACCCCAGCTTCCACATCTGTAACAAGGGTAACAACAGTACCTACCTCACTGAGTTAGGGGGATTAAGTTTATCTTGAAAGTTTTAAAATAGTGCCTGGACACTGGAACGTTATCTACAAGCATTTTCTACATTTACTACATTCCAGAGGTTTTGATACTGACCAGATGCCAATCGTGTTTATTTTTGCTTTTCTCTTACACAAATGACAACTCTACAGAAAGGAATACTTACTCGGCAGCGCAGGGACCGTTTGATCAGAAGATGCTTGTGACGAGGATAGAGCTGTGAAGCACAGATTGGCTGGAAGTCAGGCTGTAAGAGGCGCTGCTGAAGGGTGGTCACTAGCATGAAAGGCAGAAACCAAGCTTGGTTTACAGTGACTTGCTCAAAATCAGACGTATATGAGATAATTACACAAAATAACACTGCCTTTGTGAACAGTGCTCTTCAAAAAACTACAATATAGAAATTTGACAGATGTTTTAAAGTTCTTCAAATGATTACATCTATCTTATTTTCTACATGACTCATTTTAGTACTAACAACTATGCTATTAAAAATTTCAAATCAAAAAAATAAACCTCAAATCACAAGGCATATAAGTAACAAAAACAGAATTAGATGTAAAATAGAAACAAAGCAGAATCATGTATAAAATTACCCTCTGTTAAATTTACTGGTCTCGTATAATAGTCTTCAGGTAGAGGTTCCACTTCATCTACAGCCTGAGCTGGCTCAACCTTTATCTCTTTCTGGTCCTCTCCTTCTTTAAGGCTAAAAGATAAAAGCCATCATTTCTCAAGGGTCCACCTGAATATCTTCAAAGTCCATGATATCAATAATTGAAGTATTCCTCTACTGTAGAATATTCTTTCTGTTTAGGTTTTTCCTAAGTATGAGTATCTTCTTCCCCATTGGCAACTGTTATTAACTTTAAAACCACATTCCTTCAATGTTCATTTTGATATCAGCTTTTTCCCTCAAAGCCACTTAACGTCCAAACTTACGAAAGTCCAGCAAGGGTACTGATGGTTGTACCAGCTCGTGGTCGCTGAAGCCTGGTTCCAAGACCATATTTGTCCTAAACAGAGTTCAGAAATTCCTATTAGAAATTCTACTTTTAAATATCCTGTGTATCAAAATAAAGAATTTGGGGAGGGACAGCATGAGAAGCTCAGGGAAATAAGCCAAAAAAAAAAAAGCTAATTTTAAAGCTTCTTTTAAAGAGAGTAATTGTAGCCCCACATCATCTTACTCTTAAAATAATAACAAAAGCACCAAACATGGAGATTGAAACTACATTAATGCAGTGAAAATGAGCAAAATGTGATAATCTAAGAATATCTAAGCTATGGCTTAGGCCAGAACTCTGTGGAGTATCTAAGACACACGATGAACGTCTTCTTGGAACACCAGTGATCATCTGCTAACTTCTTCAGGGTTAGCAAGAATCATAAAAGAGAACTTACCACTACATGAATAGTATGTTGCTGTAGGCCCCAAAATAGCAGCAGGTTGCAACAGAGACAAAAAAATGCAGCATAAGACAGAAGCAAACTCATACAGCAGGCAGGTTATATGGGAAAGTTGGCAGAATAACACATTTAATTCAAATTCCTCTCCTAAATACACTAGTGCATATGCTGATTATACCACTGAATTGTTCAAAAAATTCACTGAGACTTCATAAAAGTCTCTGGCAAATATGGATGCTTTGCAAGTTTTAATGTTTTATTAAATTCTAAACTAGATATTTTTATATGAACCTTACCAATTCTTAGGGTTTTAATGCCTTAACTAATTCTCATGCAGAGGTAGTACAAGAAGTTAATTAACCTTTACAGGTCTCATTCCCTTTAGTGTAAAATGGGGATATACCACCTACTACACAGGATTGTTGTGAGGATTAAACAAAATAATATGTATAAAGTGCTTAGCACAGAGCTTGACACATCATTGCTATTCAATAAACATTATTTATTAAATGCCAACCTGCTTGGCTCCAAGCAGACACACAGAAAATAAACTGCTCTGTGAGAGCAAATAAAACTTGGGGGACAATAGCAAAAGCTCCAAATCCTAATTTCCTGCTTCTAATTGGTAGTTTACAAATGAGTAGAGAATAACTTTTGTAAATAATTCCTATCAAAAATTACACCTGCATATATCACTACTTATTTAACCACAAAAAATGCTCTATGTAAAAGTCAGGGTTTTTTATACTGGAGAAATATTGGAAGGGGCCAAAAAATTATGGTAACTAAAGCTGGGAAACCACTACTACCAGGATGCTAAAGGTGGGTGGGCTACATAGGTAATATGGATAAAACCTACCACTCGCCCATATTCTCCTGTCTTTCTGTAATATCCAAAAGCTGTAAATGTGGGTGCCTACAAAACTAAACAGTAGCCACTTTAGGAATAATCAAAAGAGAAAGGGGTGTGATGGAGAAAGAAACACAAATGTACTTAAAACTCAAAGAACTCAAACAGAACTAATGATATGGCAAAAGCATAACCGCTGGACTTAGACACCTATCAGCTGAGGAACCTTCTTCTGCTAGCCATCGTTCAGGAATCTAGGGACAATGGCCACTTTCTGAAATGTTCCCTGTTCTTATGCCACACCGGTCTCGATCCATGAATTGCAAACTCCTTTTTGTACCAATTTCTCACCGAAAAAGCCAAAGGCATATAGTTTCTACGCCGTGCCAGTTTCTTGCGATCTCGCTCAACCTTCTCCTTCTGAGCAAGCTGCTGGTAATATTCAATCAGTTTGTTCATCTGTAAGAAATCAAAGACTCAGTATTCGTTTCACGAAAAAGCTAACAAGAAACTTACAAAATTAATCAACTCCACTGACTAGACATATAATGAATAGACAAGACAAACAATTATTAAGGTGGGCAAGTTTGCCCTCTTCTTCAAAGAGAATTTGTCTTCATTACATGATCTATTTTCAGAATTGAAATGGAACCTTCAAGTTCAACAACAGGAAGAAATGAGCAATGAAAAGGCTTGAAAATTTCATGTTCTCTTTTCACTGCTCTTTAACTTCATTGCTTACTTCCCCTCACAACTGCTCCTATTTTCTCTGCATGACCAGAGGACCGCCTATTTCCAAGGATGTGACATTTCATACTTTATTTTCTCCCACTCTCCATCACGTATTTTCATTTAAAAATATATTTTAATCATAAAAGCAATATATAAGTGTGAAAAGTTCAAACAATATAGAAACATAAAGAATAAAAAGTGAAACTTCTCTTTTATCTCTCACGCCCAAGTCCACCCTTCCCCTCCCCACAGGTATCCATCATTAGAGTTTAGATATCTTTCTTACACACTTACAGACACGGGTATGATATTATATCCTGCATACATTAAAAAATGCATGTATAGACATATCGCTTTTATATGTGTAAAATAAATACAGCTCTTTTTATTTTTCATATAAGGGGAAAAAACTTACTATTTTAAAACTTTTTCACTGTAAGTGCCATGAACTTTCCACTCAGTACAAATAGATTTTTACCTCATTCTTTTTAAAGGCTGCATCTTATTAAACGGTACAAATGTCCTAAAGGTATTTAACCATTTGCTCTGAGAGCACTTAAATGGTCTCCTGGTACCCACTCTTGTCCTCTCAATTCAGCAGTAATTATTTTTTAGAAACGCTAACCTGATTCTGTCAGCTCTTTTGCTTTAAAGGCTTCTTAGACTCCTTAACTTGGTCCACATGGTTCTGCACAGTCTGACCCCAAATCCTTTTCTCCATTCACCTACTGCTATGCTCTACTCTGGCACACTTGCCTCTTGTCTATAACTTGCTTTGCTCCTTCCACTTACAAGCTCTCTGCCTATGCTGTTCCTCCGCCCTGAATTCTTTCCCTTCTCTGCCTGTCATCCTCAGATCCTAGCGCAATCCTCAGATGTGGATCTACCTAATTGAAATTCCCCCTAAAAATGCCCACATGCACAATTTCTCCTCCTTCATATTACCTTGAGTTTTTCCTTTAGCTGGGGATTATTTAATTGACTTTTGTTTTCCCGTTAGACTTAAGCTCTTTGAGGGTAAGGACCATGTATTCCTATTGTTTAGCACAACCCCTGACACACAGTATGCAGCACATGCTTGGTAAGTGTTTGATAAATGAATATACATAGTTTTGTGCATAAGTACAAGTATTTCTGTAGGTCAGAGTCCAGGAAGTAGATACTGCTGAGACCAATAAATCTGTACTAATTTACACTAACAACAGTATATGTGAAAAGGTCAAATTCCATACACTCCCATCCAAGATATTTTCAGTATTTCTAATTTTTGCTGATGTCATAAGTGAATAATTATAAATTATTATTTAATTTGCAGTCTGTACAACTTCATTTTGATAGCATTTTATCATCTTTCTAATATTCTACTTCCAGGGGCAACAAAATCAGTTCTAATGTATACTGCAGAGATCAATTCACTGTGAACTATTAAAGGATGTCTAAATCATGATTCTATAAGCAACCACTACTGAGTCCAAGGGCATCTTCCAAATCAGTGGTGTTTCCAAGAGTTAAAATGTTTATATGTGGATGAGATTTCTGAGAACAAATGAACCCTTAACACAGTTGGTGCGTACGTGGAAAACAGAAACGTATCATTTCCCTTTTCCAATTCACAACCTGAGTACATAACTAAAACTACACCTAGGTTTCTCTATTAACTTAAGTCAGACTGGAAAAAACTGCCACTGTGGTTTAATGTCTTACAGCGAGAAGCACTTTCTAAGTGTAAAAAACACCAAAATACACATCATGGATTTATAAGCATATGCCATATACACTGATAAAATGGTCTTTTTCTTCATCTTTTCTCATTTCATCCTCTCTCTGATGACCCTTTACTTACCCGTTGCGTGTGAGGATTTTCAGGTTCCTGCCAACCACCACTAGCTGCAAAATAAAGGAATATTAAACAAGACTTACGTAATTTGATAATTTTATTTCCACAAAAACAGGTCATCTGCAGGCCACAAAATAAAGCTTGAAGACATAAAATCACACAATTTCCAAGAAAGAGTCCTAGAAATTATACAGACTGAAGGGCTCAGAATGAAAATTTTTCTTTAAATATAATGATGGTGATAATAATAACCACCACTAGGACCACAACTACAACTAACACATGTATAACTTCTGTGCCAGGTATTTGAAATGTATCACACTTCATTTTATTCTCATAATAACCCTCTGAGGATTTCCCTGGTGGCTCAGTGCTTAAGAATCCACCTGCCAATGCAAGGGACATGGGTTCAAGCCCTGATCCGGGAAGATCCCACATGCCGCGGAGCAACTAAGCCCATGTGCCACAACTACTGAGCCTGCGCTCGAGAGCCCGCAAGCCACAACTACTGAGCCTGCGTGCTGCAACTACTGAAGCCACGCGCCTAGAGCCCGTGCTCCGCAACAAGAGAAGCCACCGCAATGAGAAGCCCGCGCACCGCAACGAAGAGTAGCCCCTGCTTGCCGCCGCGACTACAGAAAGCCCCGTGCACACAGCAACAAAGACCCAACGCAGCCAAAAATAAATAAATAAATTCATTAAAAAAAAATAACCCTCTGTGGTAGGGACTCTCATTATTAGTCTTATTTTACAAATGAGGAAATTGAGGCTCAGAGAATTAAATAACTTGCCCAAAGTCATAGAGACAGTAAGCGGTAAAGCCAGGATTCAAACTCAGGCAGTCTGACTCCAGAGAACTTGCCCGTATCTGCAACACTGGGCAATTTCTGTGTTCTACGACCTCAGTTTAGAGAAGAGTTTCTTACATAAGAGACAAAAGCACAAATCATAAGGTAAAAGATTATTCCAGAAAGCTGAAAGTAAAACCATAATGAATACTTCAACAAATGGTGCTGTAACAATTTACAAAAAATTAGCCTTGACCCTTACCTCACAACATTTACAAAATTTACCCTGAAATGGTAATAAACTTATGTGTAAGAGCTGAAACTATAATATTTCTAGAAGAAAACAGAAGTGAAAATCTTAGCGACCTTGGGTTAGGCTAAAGTTTCTTTACTAGAACACAAAAGGCACAACTATAAAATAAAAAATTGATAAACTGAACCTCATCAAAATTAGAAACATGTAGGGCTTCCGTGGTGGCGCAGTGGTTAAGAATCCACCTGCCAATACAGGGGACATGGGTTTGAGCCCTGGTCTGGGAAGATCCCACATGCCAAGGATCAACTAAGCCCATGCGCCACAACTACTGAGCCTGCGCTCTAGAGCCCATGAGCCACAACTACTGAGCCCACATGCCTAGAGTCCGTGCTCTGCAATGAGAAGCCACCACAATGAGAAGCCCACGCACCACAACGAAGAGTAGCCCCCGCTCACCGCAGCTCGCCCAAGTGCAGCAACAAAGACCCAATGCAGCCAAAAATAAAATTAAAATAACAATAAATTAGAAACGTGTTCTTCAAAAGACACAGTTGAGGGCTTCCCTGGTGGCGCAGTGGTTGAGAGTCCACCTGCCGATGCAGGGAACACGGATTCGTGCCCTGGTCCGGGAAGATCCCACATGCCGCGGAGCAGCTGGGCCCGTGAGCCATGGCCGCTGAGCCTGCGCGTCCGGAGCCTGTGCTCCGCAACGGGAGAGGCCACAACAGTGAGAGGCCCGCGTACCGCAAAACAAACAAACAAAAAAGACATAGTTGAGAAAATAAAAAGGCAAGCCGCAGACTGGGAGAAAATATTTGCAAAATATATATTCAACAAGGGACCTGTATCTACAATACAGAACTCTCACAACTCAATAAAAAGATTAAAACTCAGTTTAAAAATAGGCAAAGAGGGCTTCCCTGGTGGCGCAGTGGTTGAGAGTCCGCCTGCCGGTGCAGGGGACGTGGGTTCGTGCCCCGGTCCGGGAGGATCCCACATGCCGCGGAGCGGCTGGGCCCGTGAGCCATGGCCGCTGAGCCTGCACGTCCGGAGCCTGTGCTCCGCGACGGGAGAGGCCACAACAGTGAGAGGCCCAAGTACCACAAAAAAAAAAAAAAAAGGCAAAGATTTGTACAAACACTTCACCAAAGAAAATACATAGATGGCAAACAAGCACATTAAGGAAATGCAAATTAAAACCACAATGAGGTATCACTATCCACTAACTAGAATGGCCAAGATGAAAAAAGAAAAACAATACTAATAGTTGATGAGGAACTGGAACTCTCCTACACTGCTGGTGAGGACCCAAAATAGTACAGCCACTGTGGAAAATAGTTTGGCAGTTTTCAGTCAAGGAAAACATACACTTAACCCTATGACTCAGCAATTCCATTCCTAGGTATATACTCAAGAAAAACGAAAATACACTAAGATTTCTAGGCAAATGTTCATAGCCAGTTTTATTCATATGAGCCCTAAACTGCGAAAAATTCAATGTCCATTAACTGGAGAATGAATAAACAAATTATGGTATATCCATACAACAGAAGACAACTCAAAAATAAAAAGCAAAAACACGAACGAACCTCATAAGCATTATGCTAAGTGAAAGAAGACAGACACAACAGACTAAACTACTCCAATTATATAAACTTCTAGAAGACGCACATTTACAGTGAAAGAAAGAAATCAGTGGTAGTCAGGGGCCAGGAGGTGGGGGGGAAGGAAGTGACTACAAAGGGGCATGAGACAACTTTTTGGGGTAACGGAAATGTTCTATGATTGTGGAGGTGGCTACATGGTTATACACATTTGTCAAAAATCAAAGCATTTACACTTAAAATTGGTGAGCTTCATTATATGTAAATTATATCTCAATAAAGCTAACCAAAAAAAGGGGGGGGGAACTGTAACGAGATACCATTTCACAACCTTCAGTTTGGAAAAACTTGAAAGAAGTCCAACAATGCTAAGAGCTGCCGGAGATCTGGAGCAATGAGTAGTCTACTCATATATTATTAGTGGGAGCAAAAATTGGATAAACCATTTTGGAGAGCTAAACATGTACACATCTTAAAACCAAAAATTTTACTTTGTTATATAGAGAAACCCTTGCTCTTGTGACAGGAAACACACACAAGAATGTTTCTAACAGCACTGTTGTCAGAACCAAAAAATTGAAAACAACCTAAATGTGAAGAAGAGATCTGTGGTAAGTCATGCATGAATCACCCACCATCACAACTACATACCACAGACAAACCTGATAGAGATAAATTGTAGCAGGATGCACAAAGCATGGTTCTATTTGTTTCAAGTTGAGAAGCATTCTTTGCTAGTGGCTACATACATACATGAAGACGTGCAAAAGCATACATGGTTTTTTTCAGATGACAATCTGAATCAGGACTGTGATGACTATCTCTGTCTAGAAGGCAGAAGAAGGCAGATGCAGTGGGGGGAAGGCTATACAATGGGCTTACACTGTTTGGGTTATGTTTAATTTCTTAAGCTGGGTGATAAGTTCATAAAAGTGTATTATTTGTATAATTAAAAATAACTTTTTTTCCAAATAAAAAGGACTCCTATTGAAGGTGACACTATAGCCCCTTGCAAGAAAAGGCAGCGATAATATCCTTAAGTACAGTACTTATATTTTAAAAGTTGCCTTAAGGCAATTACGAAAAATAATTATGTGAAAGAAATGTTTTAGTAATATTTTAGAAAATCTGAATGTTTTACCTAATTGCATTTTTAGAACTGGTGATTTATTCTAAATGTAAATTTGAGAGACATTAAAAAGTTTCTGCACATTACTGACACAATGGCTTACTTACAAATAAACAAACAGTTCTAACTAAAGCGGTTTCAGGGCTTCTCAGACACCAGTGACATCATGGAAGAAATGAAATTACCTGTACTCCTTAAGAACTCCTAGTATTCAATTATCACTGTCAAGAAACCCTAGAGGAGCTAGATTTCTAGAAACAAGCATAGCCTTTAAATTCTGAAAAATAAATTCTCCAATTCTAATAGCTTACAGTCCAGAAAGTATTAAAAAAGCGCTTACAGAGTAACAAACTGAGAAATCTATCTGGATTTCTAGGCTTCCTTTCTTTAACTTGATAAAAAGAAACAAAATACAAACATGGAAAAAATACACTTTAACTCACTGAACTAAGTGCCACTTTGAGGTTGTTTTTTACATGTAACATAAATTCATAAACAAATTCAAACAATTTACTTGCTACACTGACATTAAAACACACACACAAATATTTACTGACAATCTAAGAAGATGCTACAGAAACTTTCCAATATAAATCACAGTTCAGGAAATGCCTACCCACCAATGAGCATTTTTAAGGGACTTGTTTAGTTAGCTTTTTGTTTTTGAAGAGTATTTTATCAACATAATGTATGAAGTTAGAAAAACAACCAAGAGCTCAAGCATTCTAAACCAAAGGGTGAACTCAAGAGAACCAAGGATTAAGTTTTAAGAATAGAGTTGAATCTAAAGGAACTTCACCCATATTTACTTCCAAGCTATGTAAGAATCTGTAGAAAACTTTTAGCTGAAGTCCATCTTCATTTCAGTTATGTCAAATAACATAATGAGTTTTTAGTTGGCTTCCTCATGTAAATAGTAAGTTGATTTTTTTTTTTTTTTTGCGGTACACGGGCCTCTCACTGTTGTGGCCTCTCCCATTGCGGAGCACAAGCTCCGAACGTGCAGGCTCAACGGCCATGGCTCACGGGCCCAGCCGCTCCGCGGCACGTGGGATCTTCCCAGACCGGGGCACGAACCCATGTCCCGTGCATCAGCAGGTGGACTCTCAACCACTGCGCCACCAGGGAAGCCCCAGTAAGTTGATATTTTTAATGGAAATGCAAAAATGGGAATTTTTAACAAATCTAAAAAGTTTTCACAAAATTAAACAAACAAAATTTCAGAAAGAAAAAAGACAATGGGGAGTTAGCAGTGCTGCTGTTTATATAAAAAATAAACAGCAACTCAAGATTTTGAACTGATTATAATAAAGAGTGTTTCTACTCTCTGATATTAACCATGGAGTACAGGATACGAAAAAAAAAGGAAGTTTCCTAATGAAGGTAAATGCAACCTCTGCTTTGAAATGCTCAAATGATGGAAAGGTAATTTAATACCTTAGGTTTTCTTTAGGTCCAAATATACATAACTTTCCTGTTTCACTTATGATACATATAGATGTATCTTTGAGCAGGTGTTTGAATGCTCCAGGATAGATACTTGGACATGTAATTTCTGGGTAAAAGAATAAAAGCAATTTGAAATTTTAATAAATGTTGTCAAACTGCTCTCTAAAATGGCAGCAGACAAAAGAACGATTTTCCCATATTCTTGTCATACTACCAGATTTTTTAAATTTTGCCAAATCAATGGAAGAAGTTTTAATTTGCATTTTCATGATTACTAGCAAAACTGAACTTATCTTTTTGCATATTTATTGACTTAAAAAAATCACCTCACCAAGTTGTGTGCAAGAAAAAAAAATCCAATGATTTGTGCACACTTTGGTTACTGACCATCTTTATTTCCGTTTCTGAGAGCTGCAGTTCATATCCTCTGACAATTTCTTTCTTTCTATTGGGTAGCTTTCTGATTTCTAAGGGTTCCTTATTTTTGGTTATTTATCTTTACTGTTATATATGATCCAAGCTTTGTGACTTTTATCTTTTAGGTTTGTTCATGGTGTGTTCCACCATCAGGAACATTTATTTTTTATGAGGAACATTAATCTTTTGATTCTAAAAAAGTATCAGATTTATAAATGCTATTTTACCAACTTTAAGAAAATGAAATAGTTTACCAAGTCTCAGATGAAACATCACGGTCCATGTGAGAATGTGGGAACATAGAAGATTTAATGACAAAATACTCTGAATTTATCGCCTACCTCCCAACAGGTAACAGAAATAATGGTTTGTGTGCAATTACAGCACTGCCGATTTCACAAAATCTCATGTTGGAGTCCGCCTCACTCACCCACAGATTTGTCTGCCATGCCCACATCTCTAGATGTCCAGCGACAAAATCCACAGGCCAGGTAATAGGCTTTCTTCACCGTGGTCTTGGCTGGGTCATCTGGAAGCTGTGTGGAAATGCTTGTTGCCCGAGTGGAGAGGGTGTGCATACAGCCGGGACAGTCAAAGCAGTTGGCGCATCTAGGACACGACAAACAATCATTGATTCATTCAACAAATATTTACCGAGCACCTACTATGTGCCAGACATTGTTCTACATGTTAGGAATTCAAGAGAGAACTATAAGGGAAGCGTGGCTCTCAAGCAAAAAGAAATTAAAAAGTACTCTGAAGAGGCTCCTACAAACTTCATTTTAAAATTTCAGAAGTATTACAATAATTATTTTTAAAAATGCAATCATCATCAAAGTTCCTGAAGAGTTACAGCATGACCCAATCCTACTCCAGAGAGGGAATCACAGTTAAGTCTGGAGTTAACTTTTAGACTCTTTTACAGACCACAAAGATTTCTGTGGGACAGAGAAATGTCACAGCTTATGACTTTAGAGAGAACAGACCAATTGCACAATGGAAAACTGAGAGGCAACAATACAATAAGCTGTGAAACTGGGTTTGGAAAATAACTGCTTGTTTGCGGTGCCAGAGAGCTGAAACAGATACCAAACAATGTTACCAAGATGAAATGTTTCAGAAGGGGCATTTTCAGGGTTTTCTGCTCTCTTTAGGCATTACTCTTCCTAGTGAAACACTCAACATTCCCCTACAGTCCCCCCCATGCCTTGTTATTCTTAACTTTCCCACCATCTGAAATTATCAAGGTTTCACCTCCAGTCCTGGACTTGTTCTGATGTTCCATTCCATAACTCCAATTTTCTGTGATATTTTGCTACTAGGTAGTATCCTCAGATAAGGATAATAATAGTACCCAGCTCATAGGGATATTCTGAGGATTAAATGACAAAATTTAATGTATGGAAAGCATACAAAACTGGTTTATAAGGAGCTATTTCTCCGGGACAGGAAAGACAAAACAGTGGTTCATATCCATGGAGGTACAGAGGTGTGACTGGTTACAAAGGACTTCCACACCATGCTAAAAACCAAAATGGCACCAGTAGCAGTGAGTACCAGATCTTGCTTTTTAATACCAGATCTTGGTTTTTAATACCAATCTTGGTTTTTAATACTACCCAGATCTTGGTTTGCAATACCAATCTCGAATAAAAGGTACCAGGGCTCCTTGGAGAAATGGCTAATTCTAGGACTGGAGCAGAAAATATAGAGGATGAGCCTGGAGTAAGTAAGAAAGTTCTCAAACAACTGAATAACACTTCCCTCCTCCTCACTGCCATATAATGACGGGGGTATGCCAAAGGGAGAAGGAAGTCTACTAAAAGAGGTCCCAATGGCCAAAGCCGGAACAATCTGAATTAAAAAAAAAAAAAAAAAGTAGTACTGGATTATAACCTAAAGTATAAAATAAATATTCACAAGCCCATACTGCTTGAAGTAAATGACTAAATAAATAAAAAGGGGAGAAGAGAAAAATCTTCCATACAAAAGAATTCCAAGTAATACATGGAGATAGCCTTCATGGAAGGGGATCATAACTCCCCACTATTTAAGTGTGGGCTGTAATAGTGCATTTCTTTCCAAAGAGTACAATATGGAAAAGGAGAAGAAAACAAAAAGAGTAACTTTACATCAGAGAAACCTGACAAACACTAGCTCAAGCCAGGTAATCAAAGTTAACATCAATAGTGATGTCATGTTGGTGGTATATACCTTTGATATGATGTGATGAGAGATGCACTTTACCCGTGTGGTTCTCCTCCCCACAACACATTCCCCCAGCTGATGAGAAAAACATAAGACAACCTCCAATTGAGGGACATTCTATAAAATATCTTACCAGTACTCCTCAAAAGAAAAGTCTAAGAAAATATCACAGCAAGAGGAGCCTAAAGAGACATGACTATTAAATATAATGTGGGTATCCTGAATAGGATCCTAGAACAGAAAAAGGAGATTAGGAGAAAATTGAGGAAATCTAAATAAAATATAGAGTTCATTTAATAATAATGTTACCAATAATGTTCATTAGTTGAGACAAATATACCATACTAACATACGACATTTATAATAGGGGAGACTGGGTAAGGAGTAAACAGAATTTTCTGTATCATCTTCACAGTAATTCTTAAGTCTGAAACTGTTCTAAAATACAATTTATTTTTTTAAAATGAAAGTTTCACCTTTGGCATAAGTGATGCTAAAAAAAAGAAAAACAGCTTGTTAAAAATGAGAGTTAATTCCATGTGCTTTTTAACCAGCTATTAAAGAAATAGCTGGGGAAAATAGAAAAAATTGATCCCAGTCTTACCTATTCTTTTTTAGTTTGGCTTCAGCCGATGGCATATTTTCTAAACAACTGGGACAATAATGGGAGTCCACCTAGAAAGAAACGAGAAATCAAAAAATCGGAGGAAAAGACATTTAGCTTGGCTTGTATATATGCCTATGCCAATTAGTGAAATTTAAATTACATTATTCTGCAGCAGAGGTGACAGACCATTGATCTGGCAAAGAACCTGGACTGTTTTCAGCATCGGGTTTATTCTTCAATCACCTGTTGTTTTCTTAACCTCTGGATTTCCTGAAATCCTTCTACTTTTCCTTTCTGATCTTTCCTATTCTCTTTCATCAGGGTTTTATGTATTAGACGTGTTAAAACATGTTTATGTAAAAGATCTCTATGATAATCTAAATAGATTAATAAATAAACGCAATTTATGAGGCTGTGATCAAATATCCTTCTATCTAGTCTAGCTTTGTGTGACTGCAATAACTTGGCCACACAAATTGTTAACAGATTTTAAAAGTTTTCCCATTACTGAGGTATTACATGTTCACTGAAGGGAAGCATACATTAACATTTACAAAGTCAGCTGTAGCCAACCAATTAGAAATTTTTAAATGGCAAATTAAACTACTAAGTTAACAACATAGTCTTATTGTATTTAATGCAAAAACATAGTACAAAATTAAATTCATTGTATTTTTTTAAGGACTAAATATTTTCTTTAATGTAGTAGATCCTATTTGATAATTCTAGAACTCTAGTCACCTGCAGATGGACAGATTCACTTGAACATAAATACTATGACAGAAACTGTTTTCTTTTTTCATCATCTGCTTATGAACAGAACCACCTTTGAAAAGATAAAGTTACTGCTCAAATAAGTCTCCAGGAACACAAAATATAATACTGCTAACTTATATTTGCACTTACTCATCATAAAAGGCAAAATATAATTTATTCCTCCCTGTCCCCTTCCCAAATTATGCTCATCCCTTCATGTGCAGCTCCAATCCCAGGCTTGTGATTTGAAATTTCTGGACTGCTTCAGCCCTCACTAGCATCATCCTTCCCCAAACCCTAATGGCCTCCATTTCACAGGTGCACACCAGTCCGTAAAAGATTCAGTCACAGACTGAATGTCCTAGCTGAAGAGATCCTTACAGATTATGGAGACTCAGCTCCCTAATGATCACCAAATGAGAATCTAATCCAATAAATTCTAGAGGTGGAGCTGGGACAGCATCCTAAAGAGAAAGGACCTGCCAAAGAATAAGCATACAAAGTGCTAATGGAGATGGAGAAAAAAAAATCATGTATATAATACAGCATTGATTTTTCTCTTGTGTTATTTAACTGCTTTCTCTGACTATTCTTAACAGCATGAAAAATATTCCCAATAAAATAATAATTATTCATAATGTGTAAAATGGCTTATAGTATAGGACATATTCTCATATGCATTTTTAACCGTCCAGGGATCCTCACTCAAGTCCTCTGAATCAGGCTGCTTGGTTTCAAATCTTGCTGCCCCCTCCCACCCACAAATTTTTGGCTGTGCGACCCAGTGCAAACATTATGTGCCTCTTTCTTTAACTGTAAAGTGGTTTTTAAAAAAGGGTATCTATTCTAGTTTGTAGGATGATTAAAGATTGTGTAAAGCACATGGCATATAGAAAGTACTGAATAAGCATTAACTATGTATTATTACTAATCAGCTTTTCCTTCACGAGACTGCAAGTTACTCAACAGCAAGATTTACGTCTTAACGCGTCTTTTAATCCGCAGAGCCTAATGAATGAACAACACGTTCCAAGTGCTGCAGAAGTTCTGGGGTTTTGTTATTTGGTGATTTTTTTTTCCGGGGGTCTTTTAAATTTTGAGCAATCCCACCTCCAACGCCCACTTGCGCCAGTGAAGGTCAGAAATGTACCCTCAGGAGAAGCGCCATGAATATAACCCTTTGAGCTTCTTAAACGACAGACCCGATTGTAAGCGCTTTTCACTCAGCTCACCCCATCCCAACCCCGTATCTGCTGCAGGCCTTGGGCTGGGTCAGGAAACATAACAAGGCAGTTGGAAGAGGGCCCAGTTTCTGCCCAAGCAGGGGCAGAACTTCCAGGATGGGAGGGGCTTGGATGAGAATGCCCGCGGACCTCCCCACTCCCTCAATCAATGCTGGAAAGACGATATCTCGCCCCTCAAGTGGCCTGAACTAAGCATCCCCATACCTTTTCTCCCCCTGACCCACCCAATAACCAACACCCACCCCCCGCAGGAGATGGCCAGGGTCCCCAAAGTCAAGTTTGTCCCAGAGGGCGCTCTAGAACAGAAGGGCCGCTCAGCCCCACCCAAGGCCGCTCCTCCTTTCCAAATGACAAATTACGTACGTATAAGCAAATTAAATCACAGGCAAATCTGAGTGACGGAAGGCAGAGCCAATCAGCATGCTAGAAAAATTACCACCCGCTGGTCGCGCTGACTAGGAGGAACCGCCTCCCCCCTCCCCCAACACACACACTCTTCATGGGACGACTACATTACCTCGTGAGACACACATTCCAGCGACCGCAGCTCGCTACAATAGCGGCAGAAGTAAAGCTGCGAGAGCGGGGCCCGAACCTTCTTTTCTCCCTGGACTACGTAGAGAACCCGCTCCGATTGCAGCAACGACGCCATCTTTAGGGGGAGGAGCCAACGACGCTCTCGTCGCGTCACGTGACTCGAGAGCGAGCGTTTCCCTGGCTTCCCTCCCTACGTCTTTCAACGTAGACTTTGACGTAAGGTTTCCGAGCTAGAGAGGCTTTGCGCCGGACGAAAGTCAAAGCGCGCATGCTCGTCTGGGGTTCCAGGTTTTCACCCCGCCTTCACCTTACCTCGCCAGCCTTTTTGAGAGCGTCAGACAACTGGGCTGAGCTTAGACCTTTTTTTGATAAGTACGGAGTCGCAGAACAAATCCATACAGACACAGTGCGCTCCTTTCCTTTGTTTCTAACAGAAAGGAAGGCTGCTCTTCTGTTTTATTTAACACTGCCTCTACCGCCCTCACCTTCCAGACAAACATCCGGAAGTTAGGGAGGATCTCTGAGACAGAGTTTCATGGGAACTGGAAAACTAAGAGTCCACACCAGCACTTTCTTCTGACAGTCTTGTTACTGACCTATAGGAAACTTTCATGGACGTTATCTCGTTTGAAGTTTCTTAGATTGAGCTCCTCCACGCAGAAGCCATATCTCATTCATTTTCAGGTTTCGCATATTTAGCGTTAGGACTAAGTTTATACTGTGGGTGTTCAATAAATATTGCTTAGTGAAGGAGTGGAATCAATGAATGAACAGTGTTCCTAGGTGTCGTTTACATTTTTCTAGTGCATAAACTAAAGCTTAGACATGTAAAATAACCACTTAGAGCTGGGCTGGCAGAGACTGGAGCCCATGTTACCTGCCATCAGTTCAGTGCTTTTTCCTTTGTACTAGTGTTGTATTATTACCTATCTGATATTAGAGTTGGTGATTGAGAAGAAATAGAACTGAATAGTAATATTAGTTGACGTTTATTGAGCATTTACTGAATGCAGAACACTGTGTCAAAACTATACATACATTGTCTCATTTAATTTTCACCAGAACTTCAAAAGGCAGGTACTATCATTATCTCTATTTTACAGTGCAGGAAACTGAGATCGGGGTGCCCTTCTCTTCTCCCAAGAAAGCCTGGCCATCTCAACTGGGGCAGACTGAGATTCCTCTGCTCTGTGACTGGTAGTCAGCAGTAGCAGAATCCCCAATGTGTAGGTAGGGACCAGCCTGGGCCCTGGGCAGCAGCAAGGCACAGGCACAGGCACTGGCACTGCAGACAGGCACTGGGAGCAGAGGGAGAAAGTGAGTCATAGGAGGATACCTGGCTTGGTTTCTGAGGCTCCCAGGGCCAGCCTGCTTCAGTGATGCTGGCAGGTTTTACCAAAACAGACAACAGCCACGGGTTGGAGTCTGCTGACGCCTGCTCTAGCCTCCTGGGTGGACTGGATACCTTAGAATTATCATATACTAGAAAGATCCTAGTTCAATACCTGTATTTTTCAAATGGAGAAAATGAGGTCCTGAGTGTCAATATGCCCCAGGATCATGCCCCAGGTTTTCTCACTCCTGGTACAGTATTCTGTTTTCTAATTCCGTAAATGCAGTTCCCTGCACACTACCAGCAGTTCATTCATATTCACAGCAGAGTAAGAAACCAGTTGCTCTTCTAACAACACTTAAAAAGAGAAGAAAGCAAATACAAGGGAAACTGGAACATTAATTGATGGCCTACTCATTTTTGCCCTGGAACTTTGCTGGAATTGCATCATTCCCATTATGGGCACATGAGTTTCACACCTCTAGAATGCTGTCTGCTTGGCTTCAACAGTAATTTCCCAAGCATACCTCAAATCTAACCAAGGCTTGTTCCCACCCCCACCCCCTTCTCTGCTTAGTAGACTAACCGGAAGCTAATGCTAATTCTGTGGCACCATGGAACACTTCCTCTGTGCTCTGCTGAGGACGCAGGAAGGTGAGATGGGCATCCTTTTCCGGCTGGAGGATGCACAGGGTGACTTCAGGTTAACCACTGCAGCTATTACCCAGTTGCTGCTAGTGCTTAAGGCAGACCTCAGGCCCCTGAGGTGCTGGCTTATAAGAGATAGCTGGTGGCCATGCACTCTCTGTGCCCACTCACTACTGAGAACTCGCAACTGACACAAGAGACCATAGCTCTCTGTGAAATAAGGGTAAAGTCATGGAGCTATAGAGCTAAACGTGATCTTAGAGACTAACTAGTTCCCTCCCCTTATTTTCAAGATGGAGAACTGAAGCCCAGAGTAGGGAAGAGACTTGCCCAGGTTCCCAAAGGAAGATAGAGGTGAAGCTTGGGTTTGAATGCAGGTCTTTGTTCCAAGTTTATTGCCTTCACTACACTTTGCTGGACCTCTGTCTCTCCACAATTCACCATCCAACCCTAACGCTTACTTCTGGGAGACCACCAGTGTATTGTTTGTTGAATTGAATAAAAGATAATTGAAAATTGAATTGCAGCCTAACTCAGTATACTATCTTCAACTATCTGGAACTTGCTGCAGATGGAATCCAGTAACTAAAGTTTTTTTCTTTTTGGTCTTTAAGTAACTCCTTCTTTCAGAAGGTAAAGGAAGAAATAGGGGAAGGAGACTGGTCACAATTTTAAATAGGGTGGTCAGGGTTGGCCTCATAAGAAGGTAAGATAGGAACAAAGATTTGAGGGAGGTGAGGAGAGGGCTGGGTGGCCATGTGGGGGAAGAGCCTTCCAAGCAGAGTCTGAGCAAAGTCTCTAAGGCCTAACTGAGGCACAGCAAGGAGGTAGTGGGGCTGGTAAGGAGTGAGCAAGGGAGAGAGGTATAGGGGATGAAGTCCCAGAGGTAATGGGGGTGCAGCTCATGTAGGATCTTGAAGGTGTTTTAAGGATGTTGTATTTTGCTCTGAAGGAAGTGGGGAGCCATTATAGGATTTCACACAGCACAGTGATACAATCTAACCTACATTTAACAAGGGTCACTCTGGATACTGTTTTGGGAATGGACTGTAGAGGGACAAGGATAGAAGCAGGGGGTGAATTTGGAGATTACTGCGGTGACCAGGCAACAGGCAACAGTGCCATGGACTAGGGATTCTGACTATATTTTGAAGTAGAACTCATAGGATTTCCCAATGCCCAACCGTGGGAAGACATGTACATAGACTTTCATATGAAGGGTAGTTTGGAGTCTCAGCAGAGATGCCCTTGTTAGGCTGGGGGAAAATCCATTTCACGGTCCAGCCAAATTCAGCTGCTGGGAGTTTATTTCCTCAGAAATTATCAAGACTCTCTCTTCTCCTGGAGGTCAAAATAAAAACATCACAGAAAGGATCAGACACTTTTATATTTAGAGGAAGCAAACTTGTTTAGTCTCTAGTTTACTTTGTTCCAAGTCACAAAGCACGGTGATTGCCACACAGGGAAGCATATTTCACAAGAAGCCCAGAGAAAGAGCCAGCCCATTGCTAAACACATGAATCACATCTTCGGAGCTCCAGCTCAGGCTGAGAATAGGAAACTGGTGTGGGAGCACCCAACACATTTGCAATGGTGCCAAGGGCTCTTCCAAACGAGCTTTACCTTTCGCCATGCAGGTAAAATGAGTTAAAAGTTAAAGTGGGGGAAGAGATATGGCAACATAAGTATATATATAACTGATTCACTTTGTTATAAAGCAGAAACTAACACACCATTGTAAAGCAATTATACCCCAATAAAGATGTTAAAAAAATAAAAATAAAATAAAAAAGTTAAAGTGGGTAGAGCACAGAATATAAGTTGCTACGTATTTGTTATTCGGCCACAGTTTAGTCCAGTCCCTTCATTTACAAGTGAGAAAACAGTTGCAGAGAGAGGAAGTGTTTGTCTGAAGTTACATGGATCTCCAGCTTACTTAACGAGCACTAACTAAGATGATTTCTTTTCTTATGTTTGGGTGGTTGGGATCTCCAGGCTTGCCCACACTCTCATCTGTGCCTCTTGAGTGCCTCTTACAGTTCATTTCTGGGAAGCCCTTTTAGACTTTGAGCTGTCACTTTACATGAGAGAATCTTTCTGCCCTCCCAGGGAAGCTCAATGGGATGTTTTGTTACTCTTGACCACCTGTAGAAGCCAGCCCGCAACTTGTCCTTCAGTGGTATTTATACCCTTGTGTATTCCCCTTCCACATTGTACTGGGGTTGGTCTGTGTGACCAACAGCATACAATAGAAGTGGTGCTGACCCTTCTGAGATTAGATTATGAAAGTCTGTGGTTTCTATGCTGGGTGCCCTATTGCTGTGTTGGGTGCTCCCTTAGATCACTTGTTTGGGAAAAGCAAGCTGCCGTTTTGTGAGCAGCCCTACGGAGACGCTTATGCAGTAGGGAACAGCCAGTGAGGACCAAGGCCTGCCAACAACTAGTGAATGAGCTTGGAAGTAGATTCTCCTGTTCCAGTCAAGTATTGAGATGACTACAGACCCAGCTGACAGACAGCCTGACTGAAATCTCTTGAGAGACCCTGAGTTAGAACCACCTACCTAAGCAGCTCCTGGACTCCTGACCCTCAGAAACTGTGAAATAATAAATGTTTGTTTTAAGCTGCTACTTTTTTTTGAGACAGGGCTCAGTATCAGTTTTATTTTAATTCTTTCACTTTGAAAAAAAGTAAATGCTAAGAAGTTTTGTTCACATGAATAGGTAAAAGGAAATGAAAAGTTTTTCTCACAGCATTGTCACACAATTCTTTGTATTTCCTCTGAGTTATGTACCAAACATTCCACCATGAGCCTCAAAAATTAATTTTCATGGTTTATTAGCTGACAATCCCATTAGTTACTTCAGCAATTTTGTTGAAAGCAAAGAATTATAAACCTCCTGTGTTGCAAAAGGTCTTGTTAAGCAGAGATTAGCGTCATTCATTTTTCCACATCAACACCCTTATTTTGGCTGGTCCTGTTGTTTGGTACCCAGAGGCTTCTGTCCCCTGGGGCAATGCACCAAGGTCAGATTAGCCACATGTGGGGTAGCGGGGAAAGAGGAATGTTTTTTTCTGTAAAATGAGAGAAGGGCTGTTGAGAAAGAGGAGGTTGGAAAGGAGACTCAGTGTTTTCAGGGAGATCATTTTAGGAAGTCAAGAGTCTAGAAATTGGTTTCTTTACAAATGAATGTGCCCACGGACTCCTGGCAATTCTTTGTGTGCTCCCAATGATATTCCCAACCTAGTGTGATTAATTTACCTCATCTCAGTTTCCACATCTGCCGTTTGGGACTGGCCTTACCTAAATCACAGGATTAATTTGAGGATGGAGTTAAATTACATACCACATGTAAAGCACCGAGCACAATGTCAGACATAGAGTAGGTATTCAGCAAATAATGGATTCCTTCCCCACCTTTCCAACTTGACATGCCCATTTCTTTTTTACATGCCCAGTTTTATGCAAGTACAATTAATAATATATTTTTTATTTAACAGACTAAACAGCATGTTTTGACAGGTTATGTTGGGGGAATTCCCTGGTAGTCCAGTGGTTAGGACTCCACACTCTCATTGCTGAGGGCCCGGGGTTCAAACGCTGGTCGGGGAGCTAAACTCCCACAAGTTGCACAGCATGGCCAAACAAATAAATTAATAAATAAATAAGGTTAGGTTGGGACCTAATCAAACTTAAAAGCTTTTGCACAGCAAAGGAAACCATTAACAAAACAAAAAGACCAGCTACAGAATGGGAGAAAATATTTGCAAATGATATGACCAACAACGGCTTAATTTCCAAAATATACAAATAATTCATAGAAGTCAATATCAAAAAAACAAACAACTCAATCAAAAATTGGGCAGAAGACCTAAACAGACATTTCCCCAAAGAAGACATATAGATGGCCAAAGGACACATGAAAAGATGCTCAACATTGCTAATTATTAGAGAAATGCAAATCAGAACCACAATGAGGTATCACCTCATACTGGTCAGAATGGCCATCATCAAAAGGTCTACAAATAATAAATGCTGGAGAGGGTGTGAAGAAAAGGGAACACTCCTACACTGTTGTTGGGAATGTAAATTGGTGCAGCCGTATGGAGGTTCCTTTAAAAACTAAAAATAGAACTACTATATGATCCAGCAATCCCACTCCTAGGCATATATCTGGAAAAGAGGAAATCTTTAATTTGAAAAGGTACATGTATCCCAATGTTCACTGCAGAACTATTTACAATAGCCAAGATGTGGAAACAACACAAATGTCCATCAACAGATGATTGGTTTAAGATGATGTGGTATGTATACATATTTTTTAAAATATACAATGGAATATTAGCCATAAAAAATGCAATACTGCCATTTGCAGCGACATGGATGGACCTAGAGGATATCATACTAAGTGAAGTAAGTTAGACAGAGAAGGACAAATATCAGCTGATATCACTTACATGTGGCATCTAAAAAAATACAAATGAATCTGTATACAAAACAGACATAGAAAACACACTTATGATTAGAAATGAAAACAGAGAAGTAACAACTGACACTGCAGAAATACAAAGGATCATGGGAGATTACTACAAGCAACTATATGCCAATAAAATGGACAACCTGAAAGAAATGGACACATTCTTAGAAATACACAACTTTCTGAGACTGAACCAGGAAGAAATAGAAAATATGAACAGACCAATCATAAGCACTGAAATTGAAACTGTGATTAAAAATCTTCCAACAAACAAAAGCCCGGGAACCAGATGGCTTCACAGGTGAATTCTATCAAACATTTAGAGAAGAGCTAACACCTATCTTTCTCAAACTCTTCCAAAATATAGCAGAGGGAGGAACACGCCCAAACTCATTCTACGAGGCCACCATCACCCTGATACCAAAACCAGACAAAGATGTCACAGAGAAAGAAAACTACAGGCCAATATCACTGATGAACATAGATGCAAAAATCCTCAACAAAATACTAGCAAACAGAATCCAACAGCACATTAAAAGGATCATACACTATGATTAAGTGGCGTTTATCCCAGGAATGCAAGGATTCTTCAATATACACAAATCAATCTATGTGATACACCATATTAACAAGTTGAAGGAGAAAAACCATATGATCATCTCAATAGATGCAGAGAAAGCTTTCGATAAAATTCAACACCAATTTATGATAAAAACCCTGCAGAATGTAGGCATAGAGGGAACTATCCTCAACATAATAAAGGCCATATATGACAAACCCACAGCCAACATCATCCTCAATTGGTGAAAAACTGAAACCATTTCCACTAAGATCAGGAACAAGACAAGGTTGCCCACTCTCACCACTATTATTCAACATAGTTTTGGAAGTTTTAGCCACAGCAATCAGAGAAGAAAGAGAAATAAAAGGAATCCAAATTGGAAAAGAAGAAGTAAAGCTGTCACTGTTTGCAGATGACATGATACTATACATAGAGAATCCTAAAGATGCTACCAGAAAACTACCAGAGCTAATCAATGAAGTTGGTAAAGTAGCAGGATACAAAATTAATGCACAGAAATCTCTTGCATTCCTATACACTAATGATGAAAAATCTGAAAGAGAAATTAAGAAAACACTCCCATTTACAATTGCAACAAAAAGAATAAAATATCTAGTTATAAACCTACCTAAGGAGACAAAAGACCTGTATACAGAGAACTATAAGACACTGATGAAATAAATTAAAGGTGATACAAACAGATGGAGAGACATACCATGTTCTTGGATTGGAAGAATCAACATTGTGAAAATGACTATACTACCCAAAGCAATCTACAGATTCAATGCAATCCCTATCAAACTACCAATGGCAGTTTTCACAGAAATAGAACAAAAAATTTCACAATTTGTATGGAAACACAAAAGACCCCAAATAGCCAAAGCAATCTTGAGAAAGAAAAATGGAGCTGGAGGATTCAGGCTCCCTGACTTCAGACTATACTACAAACATACAGTAATCAAGACAGTATGGTACTGGCACAAAAACAGAAATATACACCAATGGAACAGGATAGAAAGCCCAGAGATAAATCCATGCACATATGGTCAACTTATTTTTGATAAAGGAGGCAAGAATATACAGTGGAGAAAAGACAGCCTCTTCAATAAGTGGTGCTGGGAAAACTGGACAGCTACATGTAAAAGAATGAAATTAGAACACTCCCTAATACCATACATAAAAATAAACTCAAAATGGATTAAAGACCTAAATGTAAGGACAGACACCATCAAACTCTTAGAGGAAAATATAGGCAGAACACTCTATGACATAAATCACAGCAAGATCCTTTTTGACCCACCTCCTAGAGAAATGGAAATAAAAACAAAAATAAACAAATGGGACTTAATGAAACTTAAAACCTTCTGCACAACAAAGGAAACCATAAACAAGACGAAAAGACAATCCTCAGAATGGGAGAAAGTATTTGCAAATGAAGCAACTGACAAAGGATTAATCTCCAAAACATACAAGCAACTCATGCAGCTCAATATCAAAAAAACAACCCAATCCAAAAATGGGCAGAAGACCTAAATAGACATTTCTCCAAAGAAGATATACAGATTGCGAACAAACACATGAAAGGATGCTCAACATCACTAATCATTAGAGAAATACAAATGCAAATGTAGTTTCTCAAAACTACAATGAGATATCATCTCACACTGGTCAGAATGAACATCATCAAAAAATCTACAAACAATAAATACTAGAGAGGGTGTGGAGAAAAGGGAACCCTCTTGCACTGTTGGTGGGAATGTAAATTGATACAGCCACTATGGAGAACAGTGTGGAGGTTCCTTAAAAAACTAAAAATAGAACTACCATACGACCAAGCAATTCCACTACTGGGCATATACCCTGAGAAAACCATAATTCAAAAAGAGTCATGTACCAAAGTGTTCATTGCAGCTCTATTTACAATAGCCAGCACATGGAAGCAACCTAAGTGTCCATCAACAGATGAATGGATAAAGAAGATGTGGCACATATATACAATGGAATATTACTCAGCCATAAAAAGGAATGAAACTGAGTTATTTGTAGTGAGGTGGATGGACCTAGAGACTGTCATACAGAGTGAAGTAAGTAAGAGAAAAACAAATACCATATGCTAACACATATATATGGAATCTAAATAAAAAATGATCAGAAGAACCTAGGCGCAAGACTGGAATAAAGATGCAGACCTACTAGAGAATGGACTTGAGGATATGGGGAGGGGGAAGGGTAAGCTGGGACAAAGTGAGACAGTGGCATGGACATATATACACTACCAAACGTAAAATAGATAGCTAGTGGGAAGCAGCCGCATAGCACAGGGTGATCAGCTCGGTGCTTTGTGACCACCTAGAGGGGTGGGATATGGAGGGTGGGAGGGAGGGAGATGCAAGACGGAAGAGATATGGGGACATATGTATATGTATAACTGATTCACTTTGTTATAAAGCAGAAACTAACACACCATTGTAAAGCAATTATACGCCAATAAAGATGTTAAAAAAAAAAAAAAAGAAAACGCACTTATGATTACCAAAGGGGAAAGGGAGTGAGGGAGGGATAAATTAGGAGTATGGGATTAGCAGATACGAACTACTATATATAAAATATATAAGCAACAAGGATTAACTGTATAACATAGGGAACAATACTCAATATCTTGTAATAACCTATAATGGAAAATAATCTGAAAAAATATAACTGAATCCCTTTGCTGTAAACCTGAAACTAACACAATATTATAAATCAACTATACTTCAGTTTTAAAAAAAAAGCTTATTAACTTGGCCAAGATTACATGAAATCCATTCTATATATTATATATAAAATATATCTATATATATATATATACACACACACACACACATACATACATATCTTTCACATTTTCTTCATCCATTCACCCATGGAAACAACTTTTTCCATGTCTTAGCTATTGTAATGTTGCAACGAACACAGAGGTGCAGATATCTTTTCAAGTTAGTGTTTTCTTTTTCTTCTGATAAGCTGCTAAATTTTGAAATACTTTGTTACACAGCAGTAAGATAACTAATATAACCAGCTTCCCTTCCCACCACAAGAGTTAGCCTTTGTTGCACTGTACATTTGTCCTTTCATCTCTGCCCCCTCTACCATCCTTGTCATCACCTTGTGTACTTCACATCACCCAACTATCTGTGGCCAAACCCAAAAGTCATCAAACCTGATGAACTGCTTGTGGTACCAACAGGAACAGATCATGGACTAAACTTGGAATTCGAGGAAAATTTAATAAAGCGACTATTTACAAAAAGTGTGAGTGGGGTGGAGGGTAATCACAAGGAATACTGCAGTACCCCAGGGCTAGTGGAGGTGGGCTTCTGTTTGTAGCCTGAGGCCTGACAGGGTAAGGGGAGGGAGCACTTGCTGGGATCTGGAGACAGAGAGAACTGTGTGAAGAAGGCCCCTGACAGGAGTTGGACCTTTGGATACGGGACAGAGCCAGGCATTGACATCCCAGGGGTAGAGGGTAGAATGCAAAACACCTCGGTTTCTGCTGGTGCTTCCCTCTTAGCTAAACCCAGCAGAAAGTCAGTCATCAAGGAAACCTATGTTAGTTTGGGTTCCCTTAGAAGCAGACTATGCAATAACAGTTTAAGTAAAAGTCTTTTATTTGAGAGGTTCAGGGTAAACTAGTAGAGGAGTGAGGAAGTGACACAGGGAAAAGAAGGTAGGCAATAAGATTGTGTTATTAAACCAGTTATCAGAGTGGGTGACTGGAGCTGAGTCCCACAGAGAAACTCAGGAAAACAATGTAAACACATGCCTCAAAATGGTTCCAACAATTTTTCTGTTAAAAAAATAATTCTATCAAATGGTGAGGGAGTTGGGGTATTTATACCTCTACAGTCTTTGGTCGAGAGCTCTCCTGGGGATGGGTGTTAATTCCTGGGTATGTATGGAATGCCAGGCTGGCAGACTGGCCTTCTGTGGTTCCTGGAAAAGCCCTCAGACACAAAGGTGCAGATAGTAGCAGTTGGAAGTCTGTGGAGAACAGAAGTGAGTGAGGTCCAAAGGATTTGAGTAAGGCATTGACAGCGTCTCCTACAGGGCCTATTGATGTGGGCTAGATGTGGTACAGATGCACCTCCCCGTATACAATGCAGAATGGAGAAGTGTGTGGAAAGTGAATTTGGAGGGACAAATAAAACTTACATGCATATCTAAAGTAGCTAAGTAATATTTACCAATACCCTGTAAAATTTAGAAGCACCGTTTGGATTTCAAAACAATTTTTCATTTTGATTCTCACAGTTACTGTCCTCTACCCTCTATCACTGTCATGCATCTAATGGTCTGATTGTGTACTAACTACAACAGGAATTACTCCAGTTCATGGATTAGAAAACAGAGGCATAGAGAGGACTTAACACAGTAAGTCAGTTAGGTGCAGGACATTTAGTCAGTTCTGCCACTTAATGGCTGGGTTATCTTAGACAAGTTAACTTATCCTCTTTGGGAGGTTAAGTTAATAACATTAGGGGTAATAACATTTTCACCATAGAATTGTTACAAGGAATAAGTGGTATGATGTATGGAAAATCCTAGCTACAACGTACACACTCTTAAAGAAATGTCTTTTAAGTAAGTAATCTTTTTTGGGAAAAAAAAGGCAAAGGCTTTTATTACATATATTTTTCTTGAGCTCACAGTTTACATCAAAAATTAGTCCAACTGTACTGAGATATCTTCCAACTGTACTGAGATATCTTCCAGAAAGGCATTCTCCTTTCTCTCAGCTACATGACTGTGTGATAATTGAACACTTTTGAAGTAAGCCATGAGAATTGATTCAAATCATTATAACCACATTAACGAGACCATGTGACCATCACTCTGCTTGAAAGCTATAAAACAGAAACTTTCATTTCCTTTTCTTTCTTCCTGTCTGCTCAGAAACTTGTTTAATCTCAAATTCCACATGTTTGGAGAGTTCCATCATTTTACCTTCTTGACTGATCATTAGTTCAATTAGTTCTTTCAGCTACAGTATAAAAAAAAAAGTTGTAATTTAAAAACTTCCTGCATCTAGTTTTCAGGCTAAAAGCATATTTCTTTAGAGAATTAGCAAGTAAATGGGGCTTCCCCAAAGAGTAAAAAGGCATTTTGCCCAAGGATGTGTAGAGCAAAAAGACCTTGGGAATTTTTTCAGGGGAGAAGGGGAAGGGAGGGAGCACAGTGATCTCAGGAGTCCTGGTGCCCAGTTCGGGACTTCCTGGAAAGAACTGAGCTGTTCAGGGGCCTGTAAAGAGGGAGCTTATGTCTGAGCCAGGACATAACCATATGTGGAACAAGATGGATCACCTCACATTCACATGCTTTTAACTCAAAACGGTAGTCATTTTATGATCTGTGAGTCTTAGCTTTAAAGGGATTTTGGAAGTGTAAGTGACTTCAAAGAATTCCTAATTTAATTCCTTTTTTTTCACTTTTGGGGTCAAAAAACCTAGAGAGGGGTAGGGACTCATTGAAAATCACATAGCAAACTAGTGATAGAGCCAGCAGAAGAAGCCATGGTATAGTATGATTTAGTGCCAGTTTCGTGCCCATTACCTTGTGCCCATGCTGCACTCACTTCCCTCTGTCTCCCAGGCCCTCCACCATTCCAGTGGAATCCTCTGCTTATGTGCCTCCAGTGTAGGGAGCTCATGAACACCCCAAGAAAGCTTATTCTGTTCCATTTTCAGACAGCTCTAAAAAAATTGTTTCTTAGAGTGAACTAAGAGTTGCCTCTCCTTGGCTGACACTCTTTGGTTCTAGGTTGGCCCCTAAGATGGCTTGCTCTGTCCCAGTGTATCTTGGAGCTTTGCTCAGAGTCCACATGGCCTCCATGAACCCCCCATCTCTAGATCCTGGTTTCTTGCAATTCTGTATTTTTCTGGTCTGCTTTAGAAGCTGAGAGGAATCTTATATTCTACACATACGCAATTACCTAGTTAAGGTTTCCTCCGGACTGCGGGAGCACAAATGTGATGACTAATTTTATGCATCAACCTAACTGGGAAATGGTACCTTGATACTTGGTCAAACACCTCTTGGTATTGCTATGAAGGTATTTTTTTTTCATCTCAAGTCAGCAAACATTTATTAAGCATCTACTTTGTGGCAAGAACCATGCCAGGCACAGGAGAGGCAGAGACAAATGAAATCAGGTTCTCAAGGCACTTACAGCCTCCAGGGAGGAAGACTGATTGATTGATTGATTTAGGTTGCGCTGGGTCTTAGCTGCAGCACGCGAGATCTTCGTTGCGGCATGTGGGATCTTTTAGTTCTGGCATGCATGCGGGGTCTAGTTCCCCAACCAGGGATCAAACCCGGGCTCCCTGCATTGGGAGTGCAGAGTCTTACCCACTGGACCACCAGGGATGTCCTGCTACAAAGGTATTTTTTTAGATGAGATTGACATTTTAATAAGTAGACTTTGAGTAAAGCAGATTACTCTCCATAATGTGGGTGGGCCCCATCCAATCAGTTGAAGGCCTTAAGAAAAAGACTGTCCAGTAGGTCTGTGTCTTTATTCCCATCCTACCCCTAGGCTCTTCATGACATTTTGTTTTCTTAGATTCCATATATATGTGTTAGCATACGGTGTTTGTTTTTCTCCTGACTTACTTCACTCTGTATGACAGACTCCAGGTCCATCCACCTCATTACAAATAACTCAATTTCGTTTCTTTTTATGGCTGAATAATATTCCATCGTATATATGTGCCACATCTTCTTTAGCCATTCATCTGCTGATGGACACTTAGGTTGCACAGACCTACTAGAGCATGGACTTGAGGATATGGGGAGGGGGAAGGGTAAGCTGTGACGAAGTGAGAGTGGCATGGACATATATACACTACCAAACATAGGGTGGATAGCTAGTGGGAAGCAGCCGCATGGCACAGGGAGATCAGCTAGGTGGTTTGTGACCACCTAGAGGGGTGGGATAGGGAGGGTGGGAGGGAGGGAGACGCAAGAGCGAAGAGATATGGGAACATACGTATATGTATAACTGATTCACTTTGTTGTAAAGCAGAAACGAATGCACCATTGTAAAGCAGTTGTACTCCAATAAAGATGTTAAAAAAAAAAAAAGAATACACAGTACAAAAGTTTAAAAAAAACCAGACTGTCCACCTCTGAGGAAGAGGGAATTCTGCCAGCAGATGGCCTTCGGACTTGAGCTGAAGCATCAGCACTTCCCTGGGCCTCCAGCCTGCTTTCTTACCCTACAGATTTTGAAGTTGTCAGCCTCCACAATCATGTGAGCCAATTCCTTAAAATAAATCAATCTCGTTCCCCCCATATCTCTTTATAATACACACACACACACACACACACACACACACACACACACACAATTGGTTCTGTTTCTTTGGAGAACCCTGACTAATACCATGTTTTCAAGCATTGAACTTTGCCTTTAGGCATAACATCAGACCTGGAAAGAGAAGCCTTGGTTGATCTCTCAGCATCCATCATTCATTCATTCAACGGAGGGAACATTATTCTGTACCAAGTGCTGGTGATAGAAAAGAAAATATTGCAATAAGAGTTATGAACTTAGGGTCTTGATAAAATCAGACCCTGGCCAAAATCATAGCGCAGAGTGACAGAGAATTTAGGCTCTGTAGTCAGACAGTCCTGGGTTCATGTCTGTCTTTGACAATTGCCAGTGACCTTGGGAAGTCACTCACCCTCCCTGAGCCTCAGTTTAGTTTACCCATCTGTAAGAGGGGATTAGATTAGACGATCTTTAGTTTTCCCTTTAATTTTGTACAAGCAGTGTCCTAATTTATCAAAACTTCAGGAAGTGAAGAACTATAAATAGTATCAGTCAACCAATAGGCTGACAAAGGATGCTGAAATAAGATTGATAAATTAGATGCAAAATGGGTTGATGCTCTATAAGGCAAGAAAAACATCTACTTTAGGGCTCAGGAGAAAAACCTATAGATGAATATAAAATTCATATTTACTATGTATACAAATAAGCAGTGTTATCAGTCATAAGCTCTTTCACGTTCATAAGTTGATCCTATTTCATGCTCACTAAAATCCCTGGAGGTAGGCACTGGCATTCACAGTTTGTAGAAGAGAAAACTGAGACTCATAGATATTAAATACTTTGCCCAAGTCACACAGTTAGTAAGTGCCAGAACTGGGATCTGTTTGTAATGCTGTGTTCTCTCCAAATAGTTTGTCCAAGTATAATTTTGAAAATGTTAAAAATATTCATACATATAAGTGAGTGTGTATCAAAGTTTTATTTAGATGTTTAAGGAAGGAAATAGTAGGATGACAAAGAATGCTGACAAAATATTGATGTTAGATGCAAAATTGGTTAATACCATATAAGGCAATAAAAACACAACTTTTGGGGTTATCTTTTCTATCAAATAGAAATAATTTGCATCTCTACTAGACAAACCAACCAACCAAATGACCAAACAACCAATCAACCAAACAAACGAACTGTACCGTATCAAATTTTCTACAAGTTAGCATCTAACTTTACAGAGTTGTAAAATGTCTGGACCCTAATTAACAGTAAGGGACTTCCCTTGGGGTCCAGTGTTTAAGACATCGCCTTCCAATGCAGGGGGTGCGGTTTCGATCCCTGGTGAGGGAGCTAAGATCCCAAATGCCTTGCGACCAAAAAAACCAAAACATAAAACAGAAACAATACTGTAACAAATTCAACAAAGACTTTAAAAATGGTCCACATCAAAAAAGTCTTCAAAAAAACAAACAAAAATGTAAATTAGTAAATCAAACGTACATATTTCTAGAGAGTCAGATGATCTTTAGGCAGGCTTGTTAGGCCATGTTCTTGTATGATGTTGACAAGACGTCCGGTTAACCTTTTGGTTTATTTCTGAGTTCTGGGTAAGTTTTTTTATCAGTCCACCCCTATGACTACAAACTTCAAAAATTATCTATAATCACAAAAATGGCTGATTTCATTATATGTTGGGGATATTTGACCTGACTCATGTGCATAGAAGCTTCATTGTTGTATGGTCAGCAAATCTAGGGCGTGGGTACTGAACAACTACTACAGCCAGAGGATTGACTTCTGTTTGGAGAGTTCACAAAGAACTAGGATTGAATGTTCATTACCCACTATCATTCCACACATACTTTTAACTTGATGGAGATATAATTCACATATCATACAATTCATTCATTTAAAGTATACAATCCATCAGCTTTTAGTATGTTCACAGAGTTGTGCAATTATCATAACAATCAATTCAGAAGATTTTCATTATTCCAGAAAGAAGTCCCACATTCTTGATATGCTGCTCTGCACCCCCTCACTACCCCCAGGCCTAGGAAACCATTAATCTTTCCATCTCTATTGACTTACCTGTTTTTGATATTTTATGTAAATAGAATCATATAATATGTGGTCCTTGTGGCTGGCGTCTTCCATTTAGCATAATATTTTCGAGGTTCATGTTGAAGTCTGCACCAGTACTTCATGTTTTTTTATTGCTGAGTAATATTCCATTGTATGGTCATGAAGATTTATTCTATGTGTTCTTCTTAGAGTTTTACAGTTTTAACTCTTTCATTTATGCCTTTGGTCCATAGGAATCCAGTTTTATTCTTTAGCACTTGGATATCCAGTTGTCCCAGCACTTTTGTTGAAGAGACTCTTCTTCTCCCACCTAATTGTTTTGGCACCCTTGTAATCAATTGACTGTAAATGTCAGGGTTTATTTCTGGACTCTCACTTTTATTCCATTGATCTATATGCTTATCATTATTCCAGTACTACACTGTTTTAATTACTGTAGTCTTGTAGGTTTTGAAATTGGAAAGTGGGAATCCTCCAACTTTATTCTTTTCTTAACTTTGTTTTGGCTACTTGGGGTCCCTTGCATTTTCATATGAATTTAATTTATAAGTTTGTCCATTTCTACAAAAAATACACTTGGGGTTTTGATAAAATCGCCTCAGATCTGTGTCTGGTTGAGATAATCATGTTATTTTTGTCCTTTACTCTCTTGATGTGGCATATTACATTGATTTTTGGATGTTAAGCAACATTGCATTCCTGGAATAAGTCCCGCTTGGTCATGGTGTTTTTGTGTGTGTGTGGCCTTGTTGCTAGGTGCATATATGTTTAAAATTTCCTGATGGACTGACCCATTATAAAATGTGGCTCTTTTGATATAATTGGATTTACACCAACCATTTCATTTTTTAAATATCACATATGTATTTTTGTTCTTTTATTACTCCTTTACTGTTTTCTTTTGTATCAAGTAATATTTTCTAGTGTTAATATTGCAATCATTTAATGATTGATGTTTAAAAATTGCTCTTCTTTGCTCATCTATTCCAGTATGAGAAAACCAAAGCTAAGAAATTAACCTCTATCAGGCTTTACTTGCAGTCCCTAAAAATAAGTGAATTCATCTTTTCTCAAGGTCCTCAACATTTGCTAACGTTCCTGACCTGCCAGCAAGTGAACTTCTTACTGTCTTACTAGCATGATGCTGGGCTCTGTAAGCCATAAAATAGGTTTATCAGACCAGTCTCCTGGGAGCACTTCATAGTCTTGCTTCCACAAGGAGGTACAACTCTTGTTCCTTAATGGTTACACAATCATATCTTCTCAAATATAAAACTCTTTGGATGGCTTTGTTTGTATAATAGATTTATCCAGTTGCAGCCTGATAAAGATTAAGGGCAGTTTCTTTGAATCTTGGCGGTTATTCTTTGCAAATAATTACATTACTAGGGGCTCAGAGAAAGTATTCACTTTTGAACTCCGAGGGATCAGTGGGAACAAAATATCATTTAAAAATATTTCCTTTTAGTTTGTATAAGCCTATCTTGCTAAACTGAGGGTTAGAGATAGATCAGGAAGAAAGCAAAGAAGCAAAAGAGAAAAACAGGACATCCTCGTAGGCATATCAAATACAAAACATTAAAAATAGTCCAACAACAATATTCTACAATGCATAAGCACAATCTACAATTATGTTCCCCTCATCAACTTATTAGGCTTTTGTGATGTATTCCTGACTCACAAATCTTGGACCAGAAGTGTACTTCCATGAAGTTTTCACTTCTGGACTAACAAGAGTCCTAGAAATCCTGATATAGATACAGATATCTACCTGTGGTTGCAATGTCAGCTTATGTGGAGAAGCCTAGCCCTATAAGTCTATTCCAGTTAAGAGTGCCTGGTGCAATCTTTCCCACCAAGTCATTTGGACTGTCCTATGTTGAAGACTTTAGCATGCAGCAGAAGACTTGAGGTAAGCATGCAAGGAAAGCAAAAGTCACTTGATCTTGATTAGACTGAAGGCTCTGTTAATTTCTTAGAGAAAACAATTATATCAGAATAGAGGAGAGTAAAATTCTATTGGGTTGTGGACTTTGTCAGTGTTTCCTCAAAGGTAAGAATATACTGTGGACATGGGGATACTGACAAATCTACTTTAAAAGATGAACATAGGGAAGATAGAAATCATTTTTTTGATGGGACAGCTTGTCCCAGTTTGTGGGCTTAATATTTAATGCATATCCTACAACAGGATTAAGCCAATTAAGAAATATGGAGCGGGCTTCCCTGGTGGCGCAGTGGTTGAGAGTCCGCCTGCCGATGCAGGGGACACGGGTTCGCGCCCCGGTCCGGGAAGATCCCACGTGCCGCGGAGCGGCTGGGCCCGTGAGCCATGGCCGCTGAGCTTGCGCGTCTGGAGCCTGTGCTCCGCAACGGGAGAGGCCACAACAGTGAGAGTCCCGCGTACCGCAAAAAAAAAAAAAAAAAAGAAAGAAATATGGAGCATACCGAGACTTCCCTGGTGGTCCAGTGGTTAAGACTACACGCTCCCAATGCAGGGGGCCTGAGTATGATCCCTGGCCAAGGGACTAGGTCCTACGTACTGCAACAAAGATCCCATGTGCTGCGACTAAGACCTGGTGCAGCCAAATAAATAAATACTAAAAAAAAAAAAAAAAGAAATAGGGCTTCCCTGTGGTGCAGTGGTTGAGAATCTGCCTGCCAATGCAGCGGACACGGGTTCGAGCCCTGGTTTGGGAAGATCCCACATGCCACGGAGCAACTAGGCCCGTGAGCCACGATTACTGAGCCTGCGCGTCTGGAGCCTGTGCTCCGCAAACAGAGAGGCCGCGATAGTGAAAGGCCCGCGCACTGCGATGAAGACTGGCCCCCACTTGCCGCAACTAGAGAAAGCCCTCGCACAGAAATGAAGACCCAACACAGCCACAAATAAATAAATAAAATTAAAAAAAAAAGAAATATAGAGCATATTAAACACAGCTAATTAACTTTACTATCCCTCCTGATTGTGAATGACACATCGTGGGTTATATGGTTAAGAGGCCAAGCCTTTGTTATTTTAGTCATATAGGAAGCAACAAAGATGGTTTGACATGTAAAAACACATTAATAATTACATTTTTATAAACTATGGAACAGATCTTGGGAAGGTAATATTGAAAAGAATTTTCAAAAAACCATCAGTAGTTTAAGATGGAAGCCTAGATGCCTGGGAACAATGAATGGTTGTAGCTTGGCTACCTATTAACCAGCGTGACAATACACTGGTGCTAAATAAACATAGCTGTAGGTATAATTATAAGGAACTTCAACTATCTAAGAAATGAGGAATTTCTGCTACTGTTTTTTTTGTTTTGAAATAATCAAGGCCATGACAAAGTCAGCAGAAAGTACAGACAGTTCTTCTGGTCAGATATATAATATCTGATATTTGGGCAGATTACACAGAAGTGAAAAATAACTTTTACTATCTCTTGTTGATAACAAACTAAATAGTCCAAGACTAGTTTGTCATTTTAACATAAAGGAAAAAAGTCAAGTTCTACTCTTGTATTAATATAACAATTTGCAGCAAAGACCTTTTTAACAAGTCCTATGAGTAAACCCATTAAAGCAGAGCCAGTTTTGTCAAAAGTTTTAACATATTTCATTCTTTCTTTTGAGACTTACAATTTGTAGGTATTATAAACCATAGAAAACAAGGTTTTCTTTCCCTCAAACTTCTACAACTTACCTATTCAAATTTTGTCTCTTACTAATCTTCACATTCTGGCACAGTCAGCCATTTATTTTACTTCAATACAAAATTGCTCTTTTTACGTTGATAAACACAATCACACTCATAATCTTACATACACATTCATATTTCTTTGCTACTTCAATTCTTAATATAGTCTCAATGGCCCATATAAATTAAAACTTAAAAAAATAAATTTATTTTATTTTTGGCTGCATTGGGTCTTTGTTGCTGCACGCAGGCTTTCTCTAGTTGTGGCGAGCGGGGGCTACTCTTCGTTGAGGTGCGCGGGCTTCTCATTGCGGTGGCTTCTCTTGTTGCGGAGCATGGGCTCTAGGCACGCAGCCTTCAGTAGTTGTGGCTCGCGGGCTCAGTAGTTGTGGCTCACGGGCTTAGTTGCTCTGCAGCACATGGGATCTTCCTGGACCAGGGCTTGAACCCATGTCCTCTGTGTTGACAGATGGATTCTTAACCACTGCACCACCAGGGAAGCCCAAATCTTTTTAAGCTTATACATTTATTTGAAGAGAATTGACATTGTCACAACTAGATTTTTCTTCTAGAAAAGTGATAGGTTCATACATTTGTTCGTATCTTATTTTGTGTATTTCAAAAAGATTTTTCTAGTTCCCATCATATTGAATAAAATGGGATCCTAACATAACAGAGAGCCCAGAAATAAACCCACACACCTACAGGCAATTAATCTTCAACAAAGGAAGCATTAATATACAATGGAGAAAAGATGGTCTCTTTAGCAAGTGGTCTTGGGAAAGCTGGACAGCTGCATGTAAAGCAATGAAGTTAGAGCACACCCTCACACCATACACAAAAATAAACTCAAAATGGTTTAAAGAGGGCTTGCCTGATGGCGCAGTGGTTGAGAATCTGCCTGCCAATGCAGCGGACACGGGTTCGAGCCCTGGTTTGGGAAGATCCCACATGCCACGGAGCAACTAGGCCTGTAAGCCACAACTACTGAGCCTGCGCGTCTGGAGCCTGTGCTCCGCAACAAGAGAGGCCGCAACAGTGAGAGGCCCGCGCACCGTGATGAAGAGTGGCCCCCGCTTGCTGCAACTAGAGAAAGACCTTGCACAGAAACAAAGACCCAACACAGCCAAAAATAAATAAATAAAATCTATAAAAAAAATGGTTTAAAGATTTAAATATAAGACATCATATCATAAAAATCCTACAAGAAAACATAGGTAAAACATTCTCTGAGATAAATCATACCAATGTTTTCTTAGGTCATCCTCTCAAGGCAAAAGAAATAAAAGCAAAAATAAACAAATGGGACCTAATCCAACTTATAAGCTTTTGCACAGCAAAGAAAACCATAAACAAAATGAAAAGACAACCTACAGAATGGGAGAAAATATTTGCAAATGATGTAACTGACAAGGGCTTAATTTCCAAAATATACAAACAGCTCACAGAACTCAATATCAAAAAAACCTAGCAACCCAATCAAAAAATTGTCAGAAGAACTAAATAGACATTTCTCCAAAAAGGACATGGAGATGGTCAAAAGGCACATGAGAAGATGCTCAAAATCGCTAATTATTAGAGAAATACAAATCAAAACTACAACGAGCTATCACCTCACACTGGTCAGAATGGCCATCAACAAAAAGTCTACAAATAATAAATGCTGGAGAAGGCATGGAGAAAAGGGAACACTCCTACACTGTTGGTGGGAATGTAAATTTGTGCAGCCACTATGGAGGTTCCTTTAAAAACTAAAAATAGAGCTACCATATGATCCACCAACCCCACTCCTGGGTATATATCTGGAAAAGATGAAAACTCTAATTTGAAAAGATACACGCACACCAATGTTCATAGCCACACTATTTACAATAGCCAAGACACAGAAGCAGCCTAAATGTCCATTGACAGATGAATGGAGATATATATATATATATATATATATATATATATATATATATATAAAATGGAATATTACTCAGCCATAAAAAATAACTAAATAATGCCATTTGCAGCAACATGGATGGACCACCTAGAGATTATGATACTAAGTGAAACAAGTCACACAGAGAAAGACAAATATCATCTGATATCTCTTATATGTGGAATTTAAAAAAAATGATACAATTGAATTTATTTATAAAACAGAAATAGCCTCACAGACAGAAAACAAACTCACAGTTACCTAAGGGGAAAGCAGGGGAGGGGTAAATAAGGAGTTTGGGATTAACAGATACAAGCTGCTATATACAAAATAGATAACCAACAAGGTCCTGCTGTATAACACAGGGAACTATATTAAATATCTTGTGATAACCTATAATGGAAAAGAATCTGAAAAAAAAAAAATATATATCTCACTTTGCTGTACACCTGAAACTAACACAGCATTGTGAATCAGCCAAACTTCAATTTAAAAAATGGGATCCTATCCATTTCTCTTTTTTTCCAGCTTTACTAAGATATAATTGGCATTTAACATTGTATAAGTTTAAGATGTACAAAATGTTGTTACAAACTGTAAAATTATTACCACCACAGTATTAGCTACCATCTCCATCCCATCATATAGCTACCATTCCTTTTTTTTTTGTGCTGAGAACATTAAGTTCTACTCTCTTAGCATATAAATTACAACTTTTAACCAATGTAACTACCTTCTAGTTCCTCATGGAGGTAACTGTAGGCAAGTAACTGAATATGGTTTGAAATACACAAACATTTAGCTACGAGCAAAGCAAACATAAAACTTCCTATGGCCACACACATCCCTTTTAAATTTCTTAAAGGGGCAAAACTGAACATACACATTAATATACCCCAAAGGCTTATCTACTCTCAAACATAAAAATAAGAAGCATGTGCGGTGTGTATGTGTGTGTGTACATACCATGCTTGGTGACCAATTTTTTGTATTCTATCTTCCTTAGAAATTATTCAGCCATCTAAAGATTATTCACCAACTTACTTGATTTAATATCAGTCAAAATTCTTAAAGGCTTTGGAAATTATGTTTAAGCTGATATATTACAGAGTAACATAATCACAAATGACATAAACAATTTAGGAACTTCAGGTTAACTACAGTCTCCATGATAAAACACTCTCCATCACTGTATCACAATAACTTGTTGTGTAGTCTTCATGGCTTCACAAATTGATATCATCTCGCTTATTTATTTGTTTACTTACTTATTGTGAACATTTTACCACTAGATGTAAACACAATAAAGAAAGAGAATTTGGGGCTTCCCTGGTGGCGCAGTGGTTAAGAATCCGCCTGCCAATGCAGGGGACACGGGTTTGAGCCCTGGTCCACGAAGATCCCACATGCCGCGGAGCAACTAAACCTGGGTGCCACAACAACTGAGCCTGCGCTCTAGAGCCCACGAGCCACAACTACTGAAGCCCCCGCGCCTAGAGCCTGTGCTCCGCAACAGGTGAAGCCACTGCAATGAGAAGCCCGCGCACTGCAACGAAGAGTAGCCCCCACTCGCCGCAACTAAAGAAAGCCGGCCCACAGCAACAAGGACCCAACACAGCCAAAAATAGATAAATGAATAAATAAATTTAAGGAAGAAAAAAAAAAAAGAAAGAGAATTCACCTTCCTTGGTGACCAGAACATGTAGGAGACTTTCAATGAACAGTTTTGAATAAAGAAATATATGAATACTCAATAATTGTATCAGACAGGAGGAATAGGTCTCATTTTACTACTTTACAAGTGAGGCAACTGAGGCATTAATGATCATTTAGCTACTGAGTGACAGACTCAGAATTTTGGTTTCCTGATTTCTAACGCAACATATCACATTATTTCTCACAACTAAATAAAAGCTCATGTGCAAGTGAAAAATATACAAAAGAAAATATACTGAAGAAGAATATTCTTGCACAGATGTGATTCACAGAGAGGGTATCAGAAATGGATTGCATCCTAGTGGGGGCACCTTTAGGCAGTGCTTTGATAGAAGCCAATGTCATCAGACTACAGCTTCTTTTATTCAAAATCCCCCCACTATGCGGGGGGAGGAGGGTGGAATCTCCCAGTAAGTATTACTTATTTCTTTGAGTTCCTGTTGTTTTTCCCTTTGGTATACTTGTAATGGAGGATTAAGAAAGAGAAATGTGAGTTGTCCCCTGATTTTTGTTGTAACAAAAGCTTGTTGCTGAAATTAGCTATTCTCCCCCTCCTACTACCCCAACACAGCATCCATTATTCTTCCCTTCCAAAGCTGTCTTGGTGAAATCAGCCCAGCTGAGACACCAGACCTAATGTGGGATATCTCCCATAGGATATTCAAATTTCTTCTTCTGGCTTGCCTTTTGGGTGCCAGGGCAAATCATTACGAAAGAGAGACTGAGACACTGTCAAATGGGAAAGGCAGACCAAGCCTGGCTGCAACTGGCTCTGTTCGGGGCCTCTTCATTCTCTAAGAAGGAAGCCAGTGTTCATACAGGGCACATGGAGTTACCAGCTGTCCATGCAAAGGAACCTCTGCCCCCTTCCACTAACCAGGGAATATTTTGTATTAAGTTGAGATTATCCTCCTTTAACTTTTTATTTTTCCCTGTCAATAGTTTTGTATTAAACTACTCAGAATTGTGTGGTACTTGTTTTTAGGATCCCATACTTCTCTTTTCATTAAAATATGCTGTTGAGTGACAATTCCTAGAATTTTCGTCAAATAACTTCTCATGTCAGTCCCCTTCATCCTCATTGCTTGCCCTCTAAAAAACTGGCATCTGGTAGTGATGATTTAGAAATCATTTCTGCTCACCTCATTCCTGATTCAGAGAAAATAGTAGGGGTTAAGTCCGGCGCTTACGCCATACGAAATTTGGTCCTGAGCAAGTATGGTTCCTACTGTACATATCTACTGGGCAAAGGAAGAAACTGAAACACAGCTGGGCTCCAAGACTCCTCAAGTTTGCACTGATGGTCAAGGCCTGAGCTCCTGTGTTTTAAAATAGTAAAACTGAAGAACGCTGGGCTACTGAATTAAATATTGTAGGTGCCGAGATGGGACTGGGAGTCCCCTTCACTGGGTAGATCACAGAGGTGTGTAGGAGATTGCAGAGTTGGCACTGTCCTTGTGGAAGCTGGGTGGGGAAATGGTAGGGCCTGGGAGGCCTCTCAGACACTGAGCTCTAATGGGCCTTAGATTGGGCCATTTCACTGTTATCACAAAATAAACAGGAGGCACAGAGGCACGTTATAGCAGGCAACCAAGCAACGTCATTCATGCTGGCCCTCCAACCCTGTCCTCACAACACGACTGGGAGACAGGTGTTCCTGTCCTCATTTTACAGAGATTGCAACAGTCAGCGAGGTGAAGCCTCTTGTTAAGGATCCTACGCTCAGTACATTGCAAAAGAGGAGCTTTGAGTTCTGCTCCTCCATTCAAACCTCCTTCCAAAGCAAACTCCAACCAAAGGGCTAGACTTTCCCATGTGTAAGACTACAGCTGGAAAGGATCACAGAGGACACATTTTAGGTCAATTCTCTCTGTTTACAATACAAGAGAGTGGAGACCCTCGACAGAAGTGATTGCTAAGGTCACAAGGCGAGTGCGTGACACGTGGCACTCTCGGAACCCCAAGACTCGGTTTCTTCTTTACTGTGCAGCCCGCTGGGGAGGCAGGGGGAGGAGTTGAGCCGGGCTGCAGCTGCCGAGGCCCCCGCGTTCCGGGGGCGGTCCCTGGCGGCCGCGCATTCCAGAGCCTCCAGAGCCACCCGAGCAGAGCGTGCCCCGTGCCCAGCCGCGCGTCCCGGCCACTGCTGCGCGCTCCCGCCTGCCGGGGGCTTGGAGCTACGGGGCACATTCGGGGCCGAGATCCCGGGGCTAGGGGTCTAGCCTAGCATCCCACTGCTAGGACCCGTACCGTCCGAGGAGACCTGGAGAAGCGTTCCGGCTGCCTCTACCCCAGGAACTTTTCGCAGACCTGGCACGATCCAGCAGCGGCGGGGGCCGTGGGTTTTCAAAGGAGCTGTGCGGATCCAGGGTGAGTGGGGTTATTAAGTGTAGTGCCTGGGACTCTGGCTCTCGTGCTGCCTCTACCCCAGTGCCCTCCCAACTGCCCTCTTTTCTTCCACATTTCTCCCCCTTCATCACTTTTGCTTTTCTCTTTTCTCCTTCTGTCCGCCCCTAAGTTCCAAAGACCTTCGGCGCTCGATCTCGGGCTTTCCCGGAGGCCGGAGCTTGGATGGGTGGGCTCCCAACCCCACCGGAAACGGGCCTCTCTCGCGTTTCCCTGCTCCTGCCCGGGGTTGGGGAGCGCGACCCCTCCTCCAGCAGGCTCTGCTACCTCTGCTGTCCAGGCGCGGCGTCAGGGCTCAGCTCCCCAGCCTGAGCACCGCTGTGGGCGCTGTGCCGGCAGTTTGGGTCTTTGCACCACCCAGAGCAGCAGGCTATCTGTCTTACTTTTCTCAGAGTCCTGCGTGGAGGGCACCAGGGGTTTGGAGTCAGGGGTGGTGGGTTCCAGCCCTGGTCTGTCACGAGCAGTTTCTCTGTAAAATGGAGAAAATACCCTTTGCATACAGATCAAATGAAAAGGGAACGTGCAAAGTAACTCGGAGAGAAGCCTTCCTCCCAAGCTCCCTCCTCCTGCCGCTTAGGACTTGGTTGTTCCAATTGCCAGTTCTCTTGCACCCCTGAACCCCCTTGAGTGTAGGGACTGTCTACACTCCTTGAGTGTAGGGACTGTCTCGCATCCTCAGCGCTTGGCACAGGGCCTGGTGAACCGGCGCCCGATACTGCCTGCTGAGTGAGAGAGAGATGTAAACCGTTAAAAACCATACAACTGTCAAGGTTGTTTTTTGGATTCAGTGGCCAGGCTGGGCTCTTATGCATGCAGCTCCACTTGTTTCTTCTTGACTCGTTTTAGTCTTGTTGGCACCTGGGAGCTCGAGTCTCACGTTTGTCTATAGATTCCCTCAAAGCTCTAGGCTGTAGTGTTGAGAGCTGCTCACTTATTCAAGGATGAAAGATTCCCTGATCATCTGCTATGATCTGTGGTCCCAGTGTGGTGGGTAAATAGTCCATAGTCCGGAAGGATTGTGAATGCTTGAATAGGGTGGGGCTGGGGGTTAGGTGAACCTTTCCCTGGGAGTCAGGAGACACTGAGTTACCTTGAGGGGTTTCCCTATCTGGACCTTGCTTCCCCCACCTATAAAATGAGGAAGTGGAGGTGGAAAAGTTGGGTGTCTGTGGTTTAGGGGGATGTGCTTTGGGGGTTATTCAGGGCACTCAGCAATCCTCTGAGCACATATGAGACAGCCCAGCTGAGCCTCAGGACATCATGTACTTCTGTCATAACAACAACCAAAAACAGCCATGGAGAAGCGTTTCTCTGCTCCAACCGAGACCTCCTGTTTCCAGCCGTCTCGGGGTTATGAATCTTGCCACGGGGGTTATAACTCATGCCCCATCAGATCTTCCAAACACTGACCTCTCAGAGCGTCAGAGCTGTGGGCTCCGCCGTCCCATAAAACGTCTGGGGATTCCCTTTCTCTGGCCCAGCCTGAGAATCACTGAGCCGTGGTGAGGTGTTTGAGACATAAATTAGAGTCTCTGGGGACCAAGTGTGGTTGGGTCACATATTGGGCCCAGGGGTGCCAGACCAAGGGGGTAAAGAGGTAGTTACAGCCTCAGATGCTTTCCCAGCAATATTCTGATCCTTTTTTTTTTTTTTTTTTTTTTTAAAGAAAAGTGCTTCTCAGAATAAAATGACTCACAAGCAATTTTTGTTAGCAGTAGCTAGAGAATGGGTAACTGACCATTCTGGTGAATGTAGTGGTGCACCTGGTCCTTCTTGTGGCGTTTCTAAAAGAGGCCCCCGCAAAGATCCACCTCGTCAACTATCAGGTAAAATAAAAGAACATATTCTAGAGGAAATAATACCTACAGGACTTTAAAAAAAAAATGCCGCCAGAAAGTGTAGAGGGGAAAGCTCAGTGAAACACGGTATATTTGTAATAGATGTTCTGTTCCCCTACACAGAGGTGCCTGCTATACTGCCTATCACACTCTAACGAAATATTAGAATGCTTTAGTGAGACATGTACAAAGTTTCAAATAAATACATGAAGTGCAAAAAAAAAAAAGTAAAAGAAAAGTGCTTCTGTTTCTTCTCCATGGATTAAAGCATAAAAACACAGGAAATATTTCCAAGGAAAGAGGATCTTTATCTTGATCGTCTTACACTGCCACTATTGGCAGTGGTATCAAAGACACACGTGTACTCGCACTCACAGTTTATAAGAGTAAATGTTGGTATTACCACACATTGCTGACCCTCTCCCTGATTGGCCAGGTAAGCTGAATAATGTAATAATAATCATACTTGACATTTATTGAGTGCTTGCTATTAGCCAGGCATTATTTTAAGCATTTTACATAATGCTATGATATTTACCATAATCCTATGAGGTAGGGACCATCACTGCATCCATTTTATAGATGAGGAAAGTGAGATCCAGAGAGAGTAACTCACGCATGATCACACAGGAAGTAAGTGGCAGAGCTGCAATTTGAACCCAGGCAGTTTGGCTCCAGGGCCCGTGCTCTGAACCTCATTGCAGTTGGGGGGATCTGGATTCAGATCTTGCCTCTGCCATTTACTCACAGGGTGACCTGGGGGAGTTAAGTGAGAGTTTGGCAGCCACCGGACTAGTGAATCACTGCGGACCCTAGTACCCTTCCAACTCACTAGGGAAACAGACAGTGAACCTCAAGTGAGAGTGGTGTACATCTGGGAGTAAAGGCTAAGAGTTAGGGCAACTCTTAGCCTTAACTAAGGAAGGGCAACAGGTCAGAATTATAATTGCCTGGCACATTAAACAACAGCAAAACAGATTCAGTGACTAAATTGTGTGACTTTAAACTACTTAGTTGTGTGTAGATACAGCTTCCTTATTTTGTTGATTTGGACCCTGGTTGGCTGATTGGGCATGTGAATTGCTCGTAACCCACTACATAGGACCAGGGGAAAAGGAATGGAGGAGGGAGAAGGAAAGACAGAGAAAACAACTGGGTTCCCCAAATCAGTTTCAATGAATGACGACACATATCTGTCACACACATCACTCCTCCTAATTCCCTGCCCCAGGCTGACACTGATACCCAGGACTTTTCAACAAACCTCCACGGGGCAGGAGAATCCTTCTTAACACAGTGCTCTGGACAGCCTCTACGGATTGATTGTGAAGCGTCTGTCTAGCCCTCTCAGACTTCCCACTTCGTTCCTCTGGGATATGTATGGTCAAGGAAGTAACGAGGGGCAAAACAGGAGACCTTTCTTTCTGAGTGCCCTGGGTGGCATCTTAGGAAACACCCTGGGGCTTTTTAAAGATTAATCTTCTTTTTCCCTCAGTCTTCTCTATGTTTTCTTTAATGGTTTTCACCCCAACACACCATCTTGACCTGGGGCGGAGCTCTCCGGGGAGCAGAGTCAGTCTTTGAGAGCTGGCCCCTTAGGGGGGTCACCTTGTCCATCCTCTCCTATTGACCTACAGGAAACTGAAGCTCACTTTGAAAGAGCGACTTACTGAGGATCACACCCTGCATTCGTTTTCTAACGCTGTAACAAATTACCGCAGATTTAATGGCTTCAAATATACTGTATTACAGTTCTAGCAATCATACATCTACTATGGATCTACCTAGAATAAATTGAGGCATCCTCAGCCTGCGTTTCTCTCTGGAGTCTTTAGGGGAGACTTGGTTCCCTGCTTATCTGAGTTGCTGGCAGAACTCAGTTCCTGTGGTTGTAGGACCAAGGTCACTGTTTTCTTGCTGGCTGCAAGCTGAGGGCCGGCCATTCCCTGCTTCTCAGGCTACTGCATTCCTTGGCGCATAGACCCCTTCCTCCTTCTTCAGAGTAAGTAACAGCCAGTCAGGTCCTTTCTCTGACTCTGCTGCCTTCCGCTTCACTTTTAAGGACGCATGTGATTAGACTGGGTTCACCTGGGTAATCCAGGATACTCTCCCCATCTCAAAGTCCTTAACTTTAATCACAGCTGCAGTGTCCCTTTGCCTCTTCCCCTGACTCCTCCCTCTGAGCCATGCTTCCTTGTTCATATTTAAGGTTTGAGGACCGGGATATGCACATCTTTGAGGGGTCATTATTCTACCTACCATACACAGCAAGGTCCACTTCAGCAGAGGGACTTGTTCTGGATCACACATCTCGGCAGGGGATTCGCACCACTGGGGTGCCCTTGCAGCTCTATCACTGACACCCCTCCACCCCCCAGCCCCCCGAGAGCCGATCTCATGGAGGTCTCCTTTGTCAGCCCAGCAGCAGCAGGCACTTAGTCACTGGCAAATAACAATGATGGATGGTAGAGGCTTAAACAGGATGCTGTGGATTTGGCCCGGGTTTCTCCTCTGCTGGCTCCCTGTTGGTTTCTAAGACTCTGTTATTGGCCGGGTCAGATGGTACGTGCAGTCTTGAACAGCTCTGGCTGCTTTCTGATCTCTTTGAAATATCCTGGTGTTTTTCCATTTTTCCAGCCACAGAAAGCAGATAGAAACTCAGGCAGGGAGCAAGTCTTTAGACTGTTAAGAATTTTGGAGGAGATAGAAGCCAACTGGGGTAAAATGAGAACAGAGTGCTCCTCAGGGACCTCGGGTCATTGGAGAAAGTCCTCTGATTTGCTTTATTTCACATTTTTGATAGTTGTGTGTCCTTCCACTGGCCCCTTTCTTTGGAACAAAGGTCCCTGGTGAAATGGACTCCTTGCTGAGTTGGTAAATAATTGAGGCTAACTATTACATAACACTGTTTCCAAGAGTAAATGTGAAGCTGGGATGGCCTTCTCACACTGGACTTGTTGTGAGAAATCCCCTTCCCTTTTATCAGCCTCTCTGTCCTCTTTGGAGAACAGAGAGAGAAAAGTCCATACTCCGGGCAGTAACCCCCCAACCCCTACACATCCACCTCAATGCCCAGCCCCTGAACACAGGGAATCAAAACCTGAATTTGACTCACCAGCCCAAGCAAGTCAGTAGGTGGGAAGCCTAGACGACATTATTCTGAAAGGCCAGTGCTCCTCTGCCTTGCACGTACAAGGTGGACTGGGAAATAAAGAGGCCCCATAATCCTTCCCCAGTGTACAGAGATCAAGTCAGAAGGTGTTATTTTATTCAAGAGATAAGGTTCTGGGGGCTTCCCTGGTGGCACAGTGGTTGAGAGTCCGCCTGCCGATGCAGGGGACGCGGGTTCGTGCCCCGGTCCGGGAGGATCCCACATGCCGCGGAGCGGCTGGGCCCGTGAGCCATGGCCGCTGAGCCTGCACGTCCGGAGCCTGTGCTCTGCAACGGGAGAGGCCACAACAGTGAGAGGCCTGCGTACCGCAAAAAAAAAAAAAAAGAGATAAGGTTCTGACTTCAAGGTCATTGAACTTCTACAGGGATGAGGATCCTTTCTGGACCTCCCCCACTAACTAAGTTCTAGGAGTTAAGCTCAAATCTAAAGTTCTCCAGTCTGTCCATATTCACTTCTTTGTCAATCTCACATTCATTGGGCACTACTGTGTGCCAGAGCAGAGCCTGTGATGGGTACTGAGTGAACAGCAGAGAACAAGAGATGATGCATCTACTCTCCTAGGACTTGCACTGTACTTTGAGTGGGCAAAGACGGCCAATAAAAACAAACAAACAAGCAAACAGGCTAGTTTCAGGCTGTGAAAAGTCTATGAAGAAAATAAAACAAGGTATGAGATAGAGAATGGCTGGTGGATAAGATGGTAATTTAATAGGGTGGGTCTGGAAAGGCTTTTCCAAAAAGGTGGCATTTAAGTTGAGATCATGGCCACTGAGACACTGGATATTGAAGAGATCCGGCGGCAAGAGCATTTTAAGAAGAGGGAACAGCAAGCGCAAAGGTCTTGAAATGGAACAGCGCTTGGGGCACAGGTCACTAGGTACCCCAGGCTACTAGGTGGCCAGTGGGGTCCCTTCTTGGTACATGAGTTGCCCTCTCTGTCTGGCCTAAATGCTCCATTCTTTTCTGACAATCTCACCCGCTCTTTCAGAGGGTAGAGCCTTACGAAGAGGTGCTATAAACTGGGCCTTGCTGGTAAACCCCCTAGTCTACTCCCCTGTGAACCATTACCTCATTGTTCACATTCTGCAAGCTGCTTCAAGAGATGCCTCCAGCCCAAGTGACTCAGAGCTGGTTCTAGCTGCCTCCTCCCTGGCCTCCGTGTCTAGTGGAAAGGAATCATCAGCACTGTCTGCTCAGAGCTCTGGCAGTGCCGGATTAAGGCCACACCTGCAGGAAGCCACCTGCCTCTATCTGCCTTTTCTCCCACTCTGGCATAATTAAGTTTGCCTGCCATCAGGAAGTCATTTCTTTTATTGCATTCTTCCTTGGAGAACTCCTTGGTGGTAAAACTGGTTGGATAACCACTGGCAGTCTCTCAAAAGTTAACTGTTAGCTGCAGTTCAGATGTGGAGAGTGTGCATTTCTGGTGGAAGGTCAAAGCTGGGACAGACATCAACGGCTGTTTGTTTATGAAACTATCACTACAGTTTCCTAGATCAGTCGCAGAGCAGTCATGGTGCCCAAACTAATGGTGGAGCCTCTGAACTTTGTGTGAGTTTGGGAGCTGTGTTCACTAGCTCAGTTTAACATTTATGAAGCCCTTACTGTGTACCAGGCATTGTCCAAGTGCTTTATGTGCATTATCTCATTCAACTTCCATGGCATCCCTATGAAGAAGTTACTATTAATAGTTACTATTATTCCCATTTTACAAATGAAACTGGAGCTTTAAAAGGTTAAGTTTCTTGGGGCTTCCCTGGTGGCGCAGTGGTTGAGAGTCCGCCTGCCGATGCAGGGGACACAGGTTCGTGCCCCGGTCCGGGAAGATCCCACATGCCGCAGAGCGGCTGGGCCTGTGAGCCGTGGCCGCTGAGCCTGCGCATCCGGAGCCTGTGCTCCGCAACGGGAGAGGCCACAACAGCGAGAGGCCCGCGTACCGCAAAAAAAAAAAAAAAAAAAGGTTAAGTTTCTTGCCCAAGCCACCAGGACTATATGTGCTCCCAACACACCAAGTATCTCATCAGCTCTGGGCTTTGTTGATGATGTTTATTCTACTGATCTTGCCTTTCCCCATATTTCTTTCTTTTGAACTCCTACTTACCTTCAAAGTCCATATCAAAAGCCCCCTTTTTTGCCTTCAATTTTACTTAGACAAAAATGAAGGCATGAGGATTAATATTTTTTTGAGCATCTGTTATTTTCCAGGACTCCATACATATTATCTCACTTTATCCTCGCAATAGGATATTGCAGTGCAGTGCTTTTAGTGTCCCTATTTTAAAGATGAGAAGACAGGTTTAGCGTTTTTAAATAACTTGTCCAAAGTCATACTTCTAAGGGTAGAAAGCAGGATTCAAATCAAGTACTCTACTTCTTTCCTCCTTGGAGATAGCATGTAGTTTGTACCTTTAGTCCACTTTTCTGCCTTGTATTGTAATTCATGTCTTTTCCTCCAGAACAGCCTGAGCCTCCTAAGGGAAAACACTGTATTTCTCTCTGCCTCCTAAGGGAAAACACTGTTTTTCTCTCTATCTCCACACCCACTCCCCAGTGTTAATCACAGTGCCATAAATGTTTACTGAATTAGAATGAATTGCTACTCTACTAGCTTCATACTTGGACTGGAGAAATAGGTCAGCTTAACCAGTGCTGCTGCTGGTTGATTAAAAAAAAATTGCTGGGCTTCCTTGGTGGCGCAGTGGTTGAGAATCTGCCTGCCAATGCAGGGGACACGGGTTCGAGCCCTGGTCTGGGAAGATCCCACATACCGCGGAGCAACTAGGCCCGTGAGCCACAACTACTGAGCCTGCGCGTCTGGAGCTTGTGCTCTGCAACGAGAGGCCGCAACAGTGAGAGGCCCGCGCACCGCGATGAAGAGTGGCCGCCGCTCGCCACAACTAGAGAAAGCCCTCGCGCAGAAACGAACACGCAACACAGCCAAAAAAAAAAAAAAATAATAATAATAAATAGCATTCCCTTAAAAAAATTGTTAATATGGATTAAGCATCTATCTTCTTTGTTGATAAAGCGAAGACACAGTCCAAGTTAGGGATGCTAACAAACTCTAGCCAAAGGGGTGGATATTTGCAGAGAGTCCCTATGGTCAGGAATTATTAATCATAGGACGAACATTTGTAGAGTGCTTACTGTTTGTCAGAACACTGCTAAGTACTATATGTGATTATCTCATGCAGTTCTCCTAACCCTACAAGGCAGATACTATTACTTTCCCATTTTTGTTTTTGTTTTCAGCTGAGTAAATGGAAGCATTAGGAAGTTAAAGTAACTTATACAAGGTAGGTGAGCTAGAAAGTGGTACAGCCACATTTAAATCCAAGCCGACTGGCCTCTAAGACTGGGCTTCTAACACTACTCTGCAGTCTGAGTGTTTAGGAGCTAATTCCCTGCTGTTTCCAAGTATTCTCTCTACTCTAAGAGCTTCCATCACCTTACCAGATTACAGGAGCTTGGGGCTTTGCTGACTTAAGAAATGTTTATTCAGTACCTATACCACTGAGTAGAGAGGGAAGGCATTCTGTGAGGAGAACGGAGCTGTGTTGGGTAAAATCAGTGCTGGGGCAGAGCTGGAACCCAGGCAAAGTCCATTCCTCTCCTAGTCTTTCGTCCTCTATGCATGTTGGCTTTTTTTTTTTTTCCAATTTGGTGGAATCTCCCACTACAAGTAGGATTCCATTGTCTCTCCCTCTCTTCTCTGATGTTCTTACCCAAGGTGAGGAATAAGTAAGTTACAAGGCTTAGTCATTACGTTCCTCACTGGGTTGATCTGCATTTGGACCTTAAGTCAAAGGGATGAAATACAAACGCTGGAACTATATCCATGAGTGCTTCTGACAGGACACTGCTTTGCTTTGCTTTTGGTGTGTGTGTGTTTGTGTGTGTGTATGGTCCTGGAAAACTATCTCCCTGCCTCACCTTTGGGGAAATTGTTTAGGGCTCTGGGCCTAAAGGTCCCCTTAGGTTTTTATGTAGTAAAAAAGGTACAGTCGAGAAGCCTGTACCAGCCACTATGGAAAGCAGTATGGAGGTTCCTCCGAAAACTAAAAATAGAATTACCATATGATCCAGCAATCCCACTCCTGGGCATATATCCACACAAAACTTTAATCCCAAAAGATACACGCACCCCTCTGTTCATAGCAGCACTATTCACAATAGCGAAGACAGGGAAACAACCTAAATGTCCACTGACGGATGAATGAATAAAGAAAATGTGGTATATATATACAATGGAATACTACTCAGCCATAAAAAAGAATGAAATAATGCCATTTGCAGCAACATGGATGCAACTAGAGATTATCATACTAGGTGAAGTAAGTCAGAAAGAGAAAGACAAATACTATATGATATCACTTATATGTGGAATCTAAAATATGACACAAATGAAACAAACCATGGACATAAAAATCAGACTTGTGGTTGCCAAGGGGGAGGGGATTGGGGGAGGGAGGTTAGGGTTAGCAGATGTAAGCTATTATACATGAAATGAATAAACAACAAGGCCCTACTGTATAGCACAGATAACTATATTCAGTATCCTATGATAAACCATAATGGAAAAGAATATTTTAAGAAAGAATATATATATGTATAACAATCACTTTGCTGTATAGCAGAAATTAACACAACATTGTTAACATTGTTAATGTTAATGTAATCAACTATACTTCAATACAAAAAAAAAAGAAGCCTGGCTGGCTCTCATTCATTATATTAGTTTATTCTCTATCACTGTCCTCTCCAACCCGATGCCCCACCGTCTTCTCCCAGCTCCCATCTGAAACAGGATAGTGATGGAATTGAAAAGAGCGCTGAGAATCAGGAGGCCTGAGTTCTCCCCTGGGTCCTGCCATTAACTTGCTATGTGACCCTGGACAAGTCATGTGCTTCATCTGTAAAATGGAAGGTAGATTATGTGGTTTAAACTAGATAGTGTCTAAATTCTGTGTAGATTTCTAGAATACTATTACTTTGTAGAAGTTTCACCTCCACGGAACAAACCCAGTAGGATACAGTATTGCTGTATTAGTTTTCTATTGCTACCATAACAAATTACCACAATTTTGTGGCTTAAAACATACATTCAGAATCTCACAGTTTCCTTGGGTCAGGATTGCAAGAACAATTTAGCTGGGTCCTTACAGAGCTTCAGTCAAGGTGTCAGCCAGACCTCATTGTCATCTGGGGGATCCATTAGGGCAGAATCTGCCTGCAAGCTCTTTCAGGTTGTGGGTAGATTTGTTTCTTGCAACTCAAGGCCAGCAGAAGAGTATCTTTGACCTAGGGAAAGCTTCAGCCCTCTTTTAAAGGACTTCTACCTGATTAAGTCAGACCCACCCAGGGTAATCTTTTCCATTACTTTAAAGTAAGCAATTCTAGAACCTTAATTACATCCGCAAAATCCCTTCACCCTTATTACGTGACCTAACCTAATCACAGGGTAACACCAGGGAACGGAGATTATGGGAGCCACCTTAGAATTCTGCTTACTGTCATTGCTTTACAGAAATAGCCTATTTACAGTTGTAACTGGAGCATACTAGAGCCAGCTCTCTATTTTCTGAGTCAGGTCAAATGACTTAATGTATGAAATAAGTTCTAAAACTTACTTGTTCCTACACTAAAACTACTCTGCTTTGAACTTGCTTTTTGAATGCAATACGTTATGCTTCCCTTTATTCTAATATAATTACTCTCCAAGTTATTCTTTTCCAATACCATTAATGAATATATAGTTATTCATAGAGGAAATAATCTAAATGTTAACTTTTTATTTTAAATTAGTTTTTCTACTTGAAATTATATATTGTAGAAAATTACTAATTTAAGAAGTTTTCTGTGTCCTTAGGTGATTTCTAAAATCTTTTTGTTCCGTCAGTATTTGAGAGAGATGTGTTGAACTCTCCCACTATAATTGTAAATTTGTCCATTTCTCCTTATAATTCTGAGATTAGGTATATTAAAATTAAAAATCATTTTATCTTTTGGCATCTCTAGTTATACTTTTTGCCTAAAAGTCTACTTTTTCCGATGATAAGATAGCTCTACTAGCTTCCAAAATTTGTGATAGATGGTATTTCTTTTTTTTCCATTTACTTTCAACATTTCTGAATCCCCATGTGTCTCTTGTAAAAAAAAAATTATATTTTATATGCTCTGATAGTTTTTGTTAGTTTGGGTTTAAATTTACTATCTTTTTATGTGCTTTCTATTTGTCCCACCTGTTCTGTTTTTCCCCCCTTTTTCTTGTTTTCTCTGAAAATCATGTACCCTTTTGCTACTTTTAAATGGCTACCCTAGAGATTACAATATACATCCTTAATTTAACAAAATCCAATGTTATTTGGTTATCTTGCCCTTTCCCAGACAATGCCAGAAAATCAGAACACTTTAATTGTTTCTTCTGCTATTTATTTACTGTTATTGAATATTTAAATCCTGTATTTTTATCCGAAATTTTATTTCATCTTAATACTTTTCAGTTATTTTTCTTCACTTTAAAGAAATCATTCTGCTTTCTAGATTACATTGTTTCTGTTGAGAAGTTACCTCTCAGTCTAACTGGTTTTCATTTGAAGATAATCTTTTTTTCTCTTTGTTTCTGGCTTTCAGCAGATTTACTATAATGCACCTAACTATGGATTTCATTTTATTTATCTCGCTAGGACTTCATGGGGCTTCTTTACTTTGTGAATTGATGTCTTTCATCAGCTTAGTTCTTTCTTTCTCTAATGTTGTTTCTGCCCCATTCTCTCTTCTCTCTTTCTAGGACTCCAGTTACGTGTATGTTGTATTGTGTCACTGTTTCCTCTATACCCCTTACCCAGTTTTCTGTATTTTTCACCCTTTTATTTGTCTGCATCATTATATTTTCTCTCTGATCCTCCACTTCACTAATTCTTTTTTCAGCTATGCTTCATTTGCTGTTAAGTCCATTCATTGAGGTTTTTTCCTTTCAATTAACTGTATTCTTCAGTTCCAGAATTTCTATTTGGTTCTTTTCAAAAATCTGTTGTGTTCTTTCTTATAGTTTCCAGTTCTCTGTGAAAATTTTCAATCTTGTTTTATTTTGTCCTCAAACATAGTAATCAAGGTTACTTAAAGTGTGTGTCTGTCTGACAACTCCAATATCTGGAGCCCCTGTAAATCTTTTCTTTTTTTTTTTTGGCTGCGTTGGGTCTTCGTTGCTGAGCGTGGGCTTTCTCTAGTTGTGGTGAGTGGGGGCTACTCTTCGTTGCAGTTCACGGGCTTCTCATTGTGGTGGCTTCTCTTGTTGCAGGGCACAGGCTCTAGGCATATGGGCTTCAGTAGTTGTGGCACGAGGGCTCAGTAGTTATGGCGCACAGGCTTAGTTGCTCTACAGCATGTGGGATCTTCCCAGACCAGGGCTCGAACCCGTGTCCCCTGCATTGCCAGGTGGGTTCTTAACCAATGCGCCACCAGGGAAGCCCTGTAAATCTTTTTCTATTGTCTGTTGTTTCTGATGGTTCCATTCTAGGCATCTTGCCTTTTTTCACTGCTGCTTATTTTTGGTCATGATTGGACATTTGAATAAAAAATTTGAAATTTGAATGAAAGTTTGAATTGTGATGTTATCTCCTCTAGAGAGGATGTAAGTTTGCTTCTGCCAAGGACCTGAAGGTACTAGTGATCTGGAACAAACTTAATTCAATTTCAGGGACTGTGAAGATTCAAAGCTGGGTTGCAGTCTCCGGGATTGGTATATTTCTTGTTCACTCTTAGCACTAAGAGTGCTCTTTGAAGTCCAAACTCAAAATGCAGGGGTTTTGCTTTCTCTGTCTTGGGAGTCTTGTACTTTTGAGTCTGTCAGAAACACTGCTTAGCCTCTATCCTCCACTAACGGAAATGCTGCTTCACATGCCAGGCTCACCTCCCTGAATTTCTGTCTTCTTCCAGATCTTAGCCTGGTAATTCTTCATTATTTTGCTACTTCTTAGTGTCTTTGAGCAGATTTTTGGGGGGCCTAATTTTTCCAGTCCTCAGTAAGAAGATTGGTCGAAATTATCTAGTTTATCGTTAACAGAAGTGGAAGTCCTGATCTTTGTAGATTGCATCTCTCTTTTTTTAAACTAAGGTGTAATTAGCATATGACATTATATTAAGTTCAGGTGTACATGATTCAAAATTTGTATATGCTGTGAAATAATCATCACAATAATTCTAGTTACCATCTAGTCACCAAAGTTACAAATTTTTTTTTCTTGTGATGAGAAGTTTTTTAAGATTTATCCTCTTATCACTTTTCAAATATGCAATACAATACTCTTGACTATAGTTACCGTGCGGTATATTACCTCCCACAACTTATTTATTTTGTAACTGGAAGTTTGTACCTCTTGACCCCCTGCTCCCATTTTACCCACTCTCTGACGCTTCTTCCCTCTGGCAACCACCAATCTCTTCTCTGTATCTATTGGTTTGGTTTAGTTTAGTTTTGTTTGTTCATTTGTTTTTTCATATTTCACATATAAATGAAATGAAATGGTATTTGTCTTTCTCTGACTGGCTTATTTCACTTAGCATAATACCCTCCAGGTCCATCCACATTGTCACAAACGGCAAGATTTCATTCTTTTTATGGCTGAGTAAGTATTCCATTGTGTATATACACCTCACCTTCTTTATCCATTCATCCGTTGATGGACAGTTAGTTTGTTTCCATATCTTGGCTATTAAAAATAATGCTGCAATGAACATAGGGCTGCATATATCTTTTCAAATTGGTGTTTTTGTTTTCTTTGGCTAAATACCCAGAAGTGGAATTGCTGGATCATATGGTAGTTCTATTTTTAATTTTTTGAGGAAGCTCCGTACTGTTTTCCATAGTGGTCGCACCAATTTACATTCCCACCAACAGTGTACAAAGGTGCCCTTTTCTCTACATCCTTGCCCACACTTATTTCTTGTCTTTTTTGTAATAGCCATTCTAACAGGTTGAGGTGATCTCTCATTGCGGTTTTGATTTGCATTTCCCTGATGAGTTGTGAGGTTGAGCATATTTTCATGTGTCTGTTAGCCACCTGTTTGTCTTCTTTGGAAAAATGTCTATTCAGATCCTCTGCCCATTTTTTAAATCAGATTTTTTTTGTTGTTGTTGCGTTGTATGAGTTCTTTATATATTTTGAATATTAACCCCTTACTGGATATATGCTTTGCAAATATTTTCTCCCATTCAGTAGGTTGCCTTTTTATTTTGTTGATAGTTTCCTTTGCTGTGCAGAAGCTTTTTAGTTTAATGTAGTTTTTTTTATTGTTTATTTTTGCTTCTGATGCTCTTGCCTTTGGAGTCAGATCCGAAGGATCCTTCCCAAGACAAATGTACAGGAGTTTACTGTCTATGTTTTCTTCTAGGAGTTTTATGGTTTCAGGTGTTTAATCCAGTTTAATTTTTATGCATGTTGTAAGATAGTAATCTAATTTCATTCTTTTGCATGTGGCTGCCTAGTTTTCTCAATGCCATTTGTTAAAGAGACTGTCCTTTCCCCATTGTGTATTCTTGCCCCCTCTGTAGTAAATTAATTGACCGTATATGTGTGGTCTTATTTCTGGGCTCTCTATTCTGTTCTGGGCTCTCTGATCTGTTTGTTTTTATGCCAATACCATGTTTTTGTGATTACTGTGGCTTTTTAATATAGTTTGAAATCAGGGAGCATGATGCTTCCAGCTTTGTTCTCTCTCCAGATTGCTTTGCAACTCAGGATCTTTTGTTGGTTCCATACACATTTTAGGATTGTTTGCTCTATTTCTGTGCATACCTTTTCTTAATTCTCTAAATCTAGAATGCCCTTTGACCAAAAACAGTAATAGTCTGACCTGGGCTTAAAAGAGAGCTATGGATCTGGCATCTCCCTGTTCATACTCCTGGGTCTATGTGGGTGCTTTGGAGGTAGCTGTATGTAGTGGTGAATACAGGGTCGGGAGACCTGAGTTTGAATCCCGTTTACTAATTTTATGATCACAAGCCAGTTAACCTCTGTCAGATTTAGTTTCCACATCTGTAAAATAATATATCCTGCACAGGATTACTGTGAAATTTAAATAAATTAATGTATGGGACAAGGCCTAGCACAGTCCTTAGCAGTTGGTATTTGTTAAACACATGCTGGCTTGTGTAATTCTGTGTTTAAGGGGAGGGATACTTAACTTCTTTGTGCTCCTTGGAATTAAAAGAGTCATGTCTTTTGAGTAAATAATAGTAACTCCTAAGAGAGTATCTTGTATATAGCAAATACTTAACAAGTGAATGAATGAATGAACACCCTAGACAGAGTTACTAGTCCTGAGAGTGCTCAACCAAAAACTATTAGTGCTCTGTCAGAGAGGTGAAAGTTATTTGTTGGGGAGTGAGTCTCATAATTGAAAGGTAGATAGATAGCACAGATTAGTCACTTTGAATTTGGTTATTCTAAAACTCCTGACTTGTAGGAAATTTTAATTTATGAAATGTATATTTTTTTTGTTGGCACTAGAAAATTTGCCATATGATAGAACTGACTGGAAGGATTCTTTTTTTTTTTGTAAAAGAACTTTCAGTTACTTAAGAAAAATGGTCCCAAAAGTAAAATTTCATGTTTCTGAAGCAGGCAGCAGGGAACCTCTGCTTTCCTTCCTAGACTGGACCAAACAGACTACTTGATAGATGGGATGAATTTCCCACTTTTGGAGAAGGTACGGTATTTTCCTCCTTTGGAGGAACTACCATTTTTTCTTTTTTTGCCCTTACACTTAGTCTTATTAATGGATACAAAATAGTCATTTTGGGATTCTTAACTTTTCCATTGCTTAAACTCATGGTCTAAAGTGGACCCATGATGTCTCCAGGTCACAGGGCAGGTGGTGTAGGGCCTAGATGGTGTCAGTGGCTGATGGAGCCAGTGGCTCCTTTGTTTGTCAGCTCAGGGTGACTTTAACATAGTTTCTTAGACAAACATATAGAACATATGTTAAAGTTTATTATTTATTAACGAGGTAAATAGATAAAGTATACCAGTTTGAAGTAACAAGAATTTAGGCCTGACTGCTGGTTTACCTTCCGTGGTCATAAAAACATTATATTTTTATCAATGATAAGGTTACATTTGTGACATGAATGGCTTGTACCATATTCCAACTTGATGTATTCATTAGAAATCACAAGTAATATATCTGCAAAGCAAACAATAAGCTTATTGATCTATAGTTATTCATTAGATGTACCAAGAAACGGTTTTATGCCCTCACAAGGAGCCAGTCACCCAGATGCCAGACGAGGTCAAACAGAAGTCAGCGAGTCCTGCTTTTTCTCAAGCCAATTTTTCTAGCATGCCATTAATGGTGCTGAACGTATGGTTTGTGTAGTTCTCATTTGGGGGAAAATATCTTTTCTTTCACAGTGGGGAAAGGTGGAAGTTACTGGAACCTCTGTTACATGGGAGGGAACAGCTCATCAGAGAACACGCTGGAGGACTGAGAGGGTTGAAACAGGGAGAGGGAGCTCCCTGTGCCCTCTGACTCCTGGCCACATGTATGGCCAGCCTTAGAGCCCTGAAGGGCCCTTGGAGAACATCACAGCTTGTGACTTTCAATCTGTGTTCTGAGGAGCCCAAGGGGTCAAGGAGCAGCTGAACAGCTGTGCTGTACCAAGTGAGCAGGCTGTGCTAAGTGGGGACACCAGAAAAATAACTGGGAAAAGTTATGTTCTCAGATCTTTTCAGTTAGAAGAAAAAAATGACTTTAATTTCATTATAACATGTACATTTTGGTGTTATGGTTTAGTATTGCTTTGAGTTTGAATTATATATGTGAAGGGGGTGGGCACCCTAATCTCTAGTGCTTAGGGCCTCTAAGGATTCAGCTCTGCTTACTGGATAGGACCCCAAACCCCTCTCGCTGAGCACTCCCCAGCAGTCTAGAGGAGCTCCAGTTTTATCTGTTTTTGTGACTGGGTTTTAAACAATTTCATGTGTGAAAAAGTAATAGTGGTACAGTCTGGAATACAGGTTACAGACAAAGTTTCATTTATTCATCGATTTGTTCTGTTTTGTTTTAATTAGGGCCAGTGATCTGATCAGATTTATGTCTTTGAGTGATCATTCTGGAAGCGGGTGGGCTTGAAGGTGGGGGAAGACCTTTGGGCTTCAATGTTGCCACCTGTGAAACAAGGCTAGTTCTAGCTTCAGCGGTTTTTGGTTGTGGATGAGCCCTGAAGCCTGAGTTCCCGTAAATGACAGGTTTTCCTTATGAAAATCAGCCAGGGAGATTATGTGTTCCTGGCATTTGGAGTTACAGAGACTGTTTGATGTTAATGGGTTTACCGGAAAGGGCTTTTGTGTGGTTCTTTTGGCCCAAGGCAAGCTAGCTATTGATGTAATCAGGAGACCACAACGAATGATTTCCCCCACCCCTGTCCCTCTTTAACAGTGTGCGTCTCCTGTGACTCACGCTTCCGCGCCTTAGACCTTGGAGAAAGTGACCATGTTTCTGAGGCTGAGGCAGGGCCAGCCTGTGCCTCTTCCTCCGGGGCAGGCCCCCTGCCTTATAATCCTGTGGCCCTGAGAGCCTCGCTAGAGGCTTCTCCTCCATCCTAGAATGTGCCCGCATCTGACTTAGACTGGCTACAGAGCACGGAGGAATCAGTTCCCAAATCATGGAGCTAGGAAGAGTGGTAGAGGCCTTAGAGATCAGGGATTCCCAAAGCTGGCTGCACATTCAAATCACCTGGGACATGGGAGTGGGGGAGGCCCCTCTGGAGTCTAATTCAGTAAGTCTGTGATGGGACCTCGAAGCAACGTTTTTTAAACTGTCCATCATAGGTGGTTCTCACTTAGCACGGTATATGGCATTTGGTGACCACTAATCTAGTCTCATACTTTAATTTTATTTGGCTTGAAAATTGTATGTGTGTGTATTTAGTCTTTTTTAATAAAGAAAAAACAAAAACAAAAAAGCCCATTTTTTTTTTTTTTTTAAAAGCCCATTTTTCCATCAACCGGTTGACTTGAAAAAAATTAAAAGTAAGACATGCTCATGTATATAAAACTCAACAGTATAAAAAAAAATGAAGAATGAAAAGCAGGAACTTTTCCCACTCCTAGTCCAACTCCCAAAGGTAATCACTATTAACATTTTCTTCGGATTCTGCTTATAAATGATTTTACTTTTATATATCCTCACCTATCTATCTACTTAATTCTACAAAATCTGAACCAAAGGAGTTATCCTATACACATTATCCTGTACTTTACTTTTTTCCCCACTTAGGACTATTTTGGAGCTCACTACAGATCATCATTCTTTTTGATAATAACTATTAAATAAGTTAATATTTGTAACACACTTGGAACCGTGCATGGTGTGTAGCAAGCACTGTATATTTGTTAAATAAATGAATGAAAATTGCTGCCTGGTGTTCCATTATATGGATATACTCTACTATTTACGGATACTCCTGTTGTGTTGGTTGCTATAGCAGACAGAGAAGAAACAAACACCCTAGTATGTATGCATATCTTGGAGACTGTACCTTGGGTATGGTAATCAGTAAAATTACTTAATGAGGCCACAGTGGGCATGGAGCCAAAAGCATTAAAAAGGAAAAGCTATTGATTTAGGTAAAAGCAGGAAATAGGACTGGAATTGGGGATTTTGCCTGGGACCTTGAATCACAGAATTATAAATCTTTGATCTAGAAGGAACTGTAGGAGATTGTTTATTCCGGCCTTGTGACTTCTGGGCAGGGAACACGTTGCACCTGTGGTTCCCGGGTTGTGCGCTGAGCCCTGGGGAGCCGCAGTGAACTCATTGGAAAAGTGTGTGTCTGGGAGCTGTGGGATCTTTAAAATTTTTGACAGGAATATTGATATTTGACAACTCTCAGACGTTGTGCAAACTACTAGTTCAAGATAATTTACAGTCTAACATTAATCATCCTACATTCCTTTTGGTGATGCTATATTTTGTGATGCTGAGTTTTTAGCAGTTGCCATGATACTGCAAGCACAGCACACAAATGAATGTGGAATAGGAAGTGAGCACGGCATCGTCCCATCTGACTCCAAAGTTTGAAAAGTTGTGCAATGCCTCACAGTTGCACACATGCCGTAAGTAACTGGCTAAGAGTGAAATACAAATTTTTTCTTTCAACTTCTGTGTATTATATTTTCAAACAGCTACTCATTTGTTAGGACATAAATGTTTATTAAATTGAACCTAACTACGTAATAAATGGAACTGCTAGGTATATCTTTTGGCCTAGAGTGCTGTGAGAAAATTACTGAAGGTGCTGTGAATCGAAAAAGTTTGGGAACAGCTGATTTACATCTTTATCCATCAGAACTCTTTTAACTGCAAGTGAGAGAAACCAAGCTGACACTGGCTTTAGCAAAACTAGAGGATTATTCGCTTATATATCTGGGCCGTCCGAGGTTGCAGATGGTGTCAGACTGGCTGGGTTCAGGTACTCAAATGAGGTTGTCAGGACTCCACTTCTCTTTCCATCTCTAGGACATGCTGTCACACGTGGGCAAGATAGCCCCACGCCCATCCTTTCCAGACTCATATCCTTTCAGTTTAGCAATCCCAGCAGAAAGAATCATCTTTCCCAATAGTTTGTGAATAAAATCCCTGGGAGGACTTTGGTTGACCTAACCTGGATCACTTGCCTATTCCTGAATTGAGGCCATGGAGAGTTGTAATGGCCAAGCCTAGGTCACATGTGCTTCCCTGTGCTCAGGTGTGTGCCCTAACTAAACCACACAGAAAGGGTAGGTTCTTCAGAAAAGAGGAGGACCTGTTACCAGGAGAAAGGGAGAAGGGGTGCGGGACCAAAAACAATAAATTTCCCATTTTACAGATGAGGGAACAGATTGGTGGTATGATAGTTTAATAGTTAAACATGAAGACTCTGGAGTCCCACCCACCTGGCTTTGCTTCCTTGGGGAAATTAACTACATCTACATCTTTTAAGGCTTTAGAGTCTTCACCTCCAAAATGGAAATAACTGAAGATAAAGGCCAGGAAATAAAAAAGCATGACAATAATAGTCCCTACCGCAAAGGGTTGGTGGTTGAAGTGAGGACTAAGTGAGTTAATACACGTAAAGTGCTTAGGATAGGGCCTGGCACATAGCAAGCCCACAGTAAATCAGGCCGTTACTATTATTGATCAGGCAACATTAACGAGTACACAGCAGCTGGTAAGTGACCTACCTTCTGACTCCTGGGGTACAAAATGGTGAATTCCTCTTTCCTGCCTGTTGCAGAGTGAAGCAGCATGGATGCCATCAGCCAGGTCCCCATGGAAGTCGTGCTCCCCAAGCACATCCTGGACATCTGGGTCATTGTCCTCATCATCCTGGCCACCATTGTCATCATGACCTCCTTGTTGCTGTGCCCGGCCACTGCGGTCATCATCTATCGCATGCGGACTCATCCTGTCCTCAATGGGGCCGTCTGAGAACCTCCCAAGAGGGGCAGGTGACGGATGAGGACAGCGTCCCTGCCCCCAGCTTCTTTCCCTTTCTCAGAAGAGCCGCAGGAGGGACTTTGGAGCATGGACACTGGAGCTCGATATGTGAGGAGACCTGAGTTCTGGTTTTGATTCTGCCACTGGCCAGTGGTGTGAGTTTGGTCAAGGGACCTAATTCTATGAGTTCCAGGCTCCTTATTTTCCAAATGGGGATCATGATTCCTGCCCGTCCTACCTCATGGGGTTGTGAGAACCAATGACCTAGTGGAGGTTAAAGCTGTTGGTGAGTAGATACACAGGTGTTACTGCTGAATGCTGAGAAGCTTTGAAGAACCAAAGACCCTAGCTGCTGATGAGGGTCTTCAAGGTGGTGAGGGAGACACTGGGGCAGAGCAGTCTTCCCCAGTGCCCCTAAGATGAAGGCAAGCAAAGGCACCCCGTCATCATTCCAAGGGACCAACAGCATGTGGCTCAACATTCTTTCCTTTGAGGTGCCACTCCCTTGAGTGTCTAATTTGGGAGGGAATTGAGCATGGCAGGGGGAGGGAGATGGGTGGATCTTCCCAGGACACCGGAATCTGCAGTTTGGAGGGGCTCTGACATTTCTTGGCAACGCCAAGGGAGCTGGGGTGATGGGCTCCATTCTGCATTAGCGTCCTATAGCTTTGACGCTCAAGCAGTGTTGGCAGATGCAGGGTGGCTGAGTTCCCTGGCCAGCTTTCAGGATACCCAGCGCCCGCCCTGTCCCCTGTGTGCCCCTCCGCCCCAGCCCCTGCTGTAATTAGGTCCACCGCATAATGTGTACTCCCTTCATCCCCTCCCACCAGCACTGCAACCATTCCAAGGTACGAGATGTTCCCAGCACCTTTGGATCTAACTGAAACAATGATGTTTATTTTAAACGCTACAATTTATATTTATATGTATAGAGAGATTTCTGGACCACTCAAGCTCTTTGACCGAAATAAGGAGCATCTGGGGATTTGTTAAATTATGTAAGAAGATAGCACAGATTATCAGGATATTATTGTGTGAAAATGATGCTTTTAGGTTGATCTGATTTCATTGATGTACCTAACTAATTTCCAATAAAGTGCTAGAATGAGCATGTCTGAAGTCTTTCTTTAAAGAGCACCTATTAAACTCAGTAAGAGGATTCCACTGAATTTATGGTCTTAGGGACAGATTGAATATAGGAATAGAAAGGGAAAGAGGACAATCAAATCAACTTCAGTAAGTGGGTGAATAGTTGTGCAGTTTACACAGACATAGAATGCAGGAGGGAGAACAGATTTTGGAAGTGAGATGACTTGAGTATCGGGTTTAACACGTTGAGTTTGAGGTGCTTGTGCTATTCAGGTGGGTACTTTCAGGATGCAGTTGGAAACCTGGGAAAGATTTTATAGCTGGGATTATGTTTGGGGGGATTACCTGCATAATTAGACTGGGAGGAGTGAGGTACTAATGCAGAACTGGTAGAATGCTAAGAGGAGTGGAAGGGGAAGGGGGGGGAATGACAAAGCAAGGAGACGGAAAAGGTCATGTGATGTGAACTGATTATGAGAGGGATGCAGTCGTACTCTGTGAGCAAAGGAAGGTTGGGGGGTTAGGAATTGGAGACAGCGGGAACAGACAACTCTTTCCAGGAATAGAATGTAGTATAGAGGTAAGAGGGGAAGGTTTCGGAGAAAATGGTCAAGGGGGGATAGATATATGTGACAAGATTCTGATTGGTTTGCTCAGCATCTATTCCAATTTTTCTGTTGTTGTTTTCTAATAAGCCTTCCTGGGTGGCAGAGGCTAGAAAGTGAAAAACTATACTGAATGTGAAAAACTCCCATTTTCCTAACTAAACTTTAGCCAGAGATTCACGTGTGATTTAGATTTTGCTAATTGGATGCGTGCATTGGAAGCTGAGTTTGGAATCTAGCTGGGTTGGGAGAGATACTGCCAGGTGTGAGGCATTCATGGTGCTGATGTGAATCCAATAAGAATCAGTAGACTGGGAACTGCTGGGTGTGCGGCCAAGGCCATGTGTGCTGCCCAGTCTTTCGGAGTTGGATTCCTGGTCTGTAAGGCAGAGGGTATCAGAATTCAATGAGAAAATCCTTCCAAGGTTCTAGGTGACTGAACGTGAAGAGTTTCAGGCAGTGCACCAGATGGTGATACAGCTCTTCTTTCACATGGAACAGTCAGCTCACAGAAGTTTCCAGAGTCAATCCCATCACATTCCTAGCAGCTCAAGAGTTTATTTTACAGTTCTGCTTTCAGACACTCTGGAGGTAACAGAGGGACCATCCAGTCCAACCTCCCCTGTAATGAAGGAATCCCCTTATTAACCCTGGGGTTGCCAGTTGTTGCCTATTTGGTATTTCCCTGTGTGGCCCTAGACCACCTGCCTCAGGTTCACCCAGGAGCATTTGCTTATACACGCAGCTTCCAGGGCTCTGCTTCACACTTACTGAGAGTCCCTGGCAGAGGGTTCTTGAGTGTCTGCTTTGTAAAAACAAGCTCTATGGGTGATCAGTGAACAGGTCAAAATTGGAGAATCAAGTGCCAGGGAAAAAGAGTCCTCTTCTTGCTGAAATGACCCCTTGATAGCTGTTCTGTTAGAATTCTTCCTTCAGTGAGAGAGAGGTGGGGACCCAGGGGCACCAGCTCGGCCCTCTTGGGGCCACCCTGAAGAGATCAACTTCCTTTTCCTGTGACAATGTCTGAACAATTTGAAGATAGCTATCATGACTTACCTCATCTTCTCTAAGTGAAAGAGTCACACTTTGCATCAGGCATTGGCTGTCATCCTCCCTCCCTCCCTTTCCGGGAGACAGTATAGCCAGAGATTAAGAGCAAGGGCCTGAAGAACCTTGGCTTCGCGATTCACTAGCTTTATGATTGTGGGCAAGTAACACAGACTCTTTGAGCCTCAATTTCCTCACCTGTAAGACAGATGTAAAATTATACTTACATCACAGAATTGTTACGAGTATTAAATGAGGCCACAAATGCAAGGTGAAAAAGTAAAATACAGCAAATAATCAATGTGATCTATATGAATGAGTTTCAGTTTCTCGAGCCTGTCTGATGGTCGTGACAGTTACTTCTGAGTGTGGGGAGGATTAAATGAGATAATGTAAGTAAAGGATTTGGCCAGTGTCTGACTCATAGGAGTCTCTCAATAATGGTAACTATAAGGTAGCCAATAATGTAAAAACACTAAAGGCCTATGATCCTAATGGGTGGGATTTTAAAAATCACTAGTTAAAGCAGTGAGTTTAGCAGAAAACTTCCCCACTGGCACCCTGTAGGATTGGCACTACATTCACAAACGTCCTTAGAACTAATATAAAAATTGTACTTCTCCCTTCAGAAATTATTTCATAACTAACTCACAATAAAATACAAAGTTTTCCAGTTTTAATTCTTCACAGAAATTGCCTTCGAAACTTTTAAGAGTGCAAAAAAACATTTACGATCTTTAAGATAAAACTTTAATCAGGTCTCTACATAATTCTTGCTAAAGAGAAAGAATGGAAAAGTATTGTGAGATGAAATGATAAGAATAAAATTGCCTTTGAAACCCTTAATCCCAAAAGTTGAAGTAGCAACTTTTAAATTGTCCAAATCACACAAATAATTTAATTGAGGTGTATTGAAAGCTCTTCAATTCCCATAAAGATTTACATGCTAGAAAAAAAGTTTCTGTGTTAGCAGGTCTCTAACATTTTTTATGAAAATCATAAAAATTATTTTACGTATTTAAATTTGGACAGCTACCATCATACAGTGAATTGTTGACATGCACAAACTTCTGAGTCAAGCAGACTGAATTCCCATCTGGCTCCGCCAGTGTGTTCTTGAAAGTAGCTGTCTCGGAGTCTTACTGCCCTCATTGGTTAAAGGGAAGGTTTGTTGATCTCTGCAGGGCCACTGGAAGAATTAAGTCAGGCTCTGTACCTAAAATATTTACAGAGAGCCGGGCCTGTGTAAATACTCAATGCGTATGTTACCTAAAAACAAAGCAGGATTGTTAGCTCTGTCGTAGAGAATATAGATACAAGTGGGGCAGTTCTGCTGGATTGGGCTCCCTAGATTGGTTTCACCCAAATACCTCAGGGAACACTCATTCCCAGGGCATGAGCAGGAGAGTGGAAAGGGTGAGCAGGCTGGGGCGGAAGTGGGGTGGGAGACGGTAAGAGACAGCTTTTCTGTGCTCCTGGACCCAGTTCCAAAGTGCATGTGAGTTGTGGAGGTGCGGGCGTTCCCTGCACCAACAAGCAATTCTCAGACACCAGTAGGTGTCCAAGAGTTCAACTCAATTCTGGAACCTGGGAATAGCACTAGATTCTACAGGTAAAGAACTCAGTCCCATAAGACCACCTTCTATTTTAGATGCCAATGGCAAGCCTAGGTTGTTACCTGTCCTTCTGGCCCACTGGCTATAAATCAGGGGGTTTCCATGACCTCCTCCTTGGGTTTGATTAATTTGCTAGAACGGCTCATAGACCTCAGGAAATTTACTCCCTACATTACCCATTTATTACAATGGATATTAAAGGATTTGAATCAACAGCCAAATGAGGAGACATATAGGGCAAGGTCCCAAACAAAGGGGCTTCTGTCCTCATGGAGTTTGGGGCTGGGTAAGGTAGAACATGAAAAATGTTCTGGTTCCCTAAGCTGGAAGCTCTCCAAACCTCCTCCTTTTGGGTTTTTATGGAGGTTTCATTAATAGGCGTGATTGATTAACTCATTGACCATTGGTGATTCATACAACCTCTAGCCTCTCTCCCGTAGCCAGAAATCAGGAGGTGGGACTGAAAGTTCCACCCCTCTATTCCTGGCAGCCAGCCCCCATTCTTAAGTGCTTTCCAAAAATCACCTCACAAACATAACCCAGAAGTGGTGAAAAGGGGCTTGTTATGAATAATAACAAGACTTATTTCACCTTTATGCTCTGAAGCGTTTTCAGGAACTGAGAACGAGACCAAATATTATAACAAAAGAGTATTGCTCTTATTGCTAAGGAAATTCCAAAGGTTTAGGGAGCTGAAAGCGACAACTGTGGATGAAGACCAAGAAAAACGAGGAACATATTTTGGTCATCTGAATGACCAAGTATATATATTTCTTATAAATTACAATATCACAACAGCTAAACAGTCTGAGGAGAAATTAGGGTAAGGTAAGCTAGCTAAGGCTGAGTTGGAGGGTTGTGATTGGTGAATGTCAGGGTTCCTTGTGGGTGTTTCCAGTAAACGACTGAGGTTTTGATCTGTGATGTAGGCTGGGCTGTGGGCTCACCCTCCATTTTGTGGCCCAATAAATGAACTCACTTTATCACAACAGTATAAGAAATATATATTAATGAATCTTTAAATTGTTATTAGTGGCTTTAGAATTTCCACTACTGGGGTTTTTTATACATCATTACTTTTAATCAAGATTTGTACCTCAGAAAACATACTTAAAGTTTTGTTGTTATTGTTGTTGCTGTTGTTAGAAAAAATCCAGTATGACTGCTGCTGTGTCACTTGTTCACGGCAATTATCTGGGACATGTATAACAAAGAATGCATAACTAAAAATGAAGATATTTTGTGCTCTAGGAATCGAACTGCAGTTGGCCAAAGAATGATTTATGGAATCCCTGAACATCAGGGCAGTAGATTGCTCTTATTTTCAATTTTTCCATACTTAGTACTAAATTATTTTGAACTTATGGGAAGTTAGGCTAATAAACCACAACTTTTCATTTTGTTGCAAGAAGCCTGACGCTTTCAAAAGGGACTAATACTCTTTCTTGGTGTAATGGATTGAACGGTGACCCCCCAAAGCTTTGTCCACTTCCTAATTCTCTGAACCTATGAATGTGGACTCATTTGGGAAAAAGGTCTTTGTTGATGTCATTAAGTTAAGGATTTTGAGATAAAGAGACCACCCTGGATTATTTGAGTGGGTTCTAAATCCAAAGACAAGCATCCTTATGAAAGTCACATAGAGGAGAGACACACAGAGAGAAGAGGAAGAGGCAATCTGACCATGGGGGAAGAGACGGGAGTGATATGGCCACAAGCCAAGGAATGCTCAGAACCAGCAAAGGACAGAAGAGCCAAGCAATGCATTGTCCCCCAGAGCCTCTGGAGGGAGTGTGGCCCTGCTGACACCTTAATTTCAGACCTCTGGCATCCAAAACTGTGAGAGAATAATTTTCTCTTGTTCTAAGCCACTAAGTTTGTGGAAATTTGTTAAGGCAGCCCTAGGAAACTAATACACTTGATAAACTGATGTGGGACAACAAAGTTTTTCAACAACTGTATGAATGGACTAAAAATTCTAAAAAGTAAACAATACTGGATAAGGAGAGATAACATTATACACACTAGAAAGGGAAAGGAGAAGGAGAAGGAAGGCGTTTGGGGAAGAGAGAAAAAGAAGGGTGGTAATCATAATGTGAGCTAAGATTTGTCAGGCTTCCAGCAAAAGTATAAACTGTTGGGGTCCAGGGCAGGCTGCTCCCAAATATTCCACAGTGGCACATTATTTTGAATTACAGTTATTTAAGAAGTGGCTAACACAAGAGGGACATGTCAACCCTCCTGTCTCCCGGAAGGCAGGAAATAAATCTCCCATGTGAAAGGTGCCCTCCCCACGTCTGGAGGTAAAAGGACATACTTATCGCCAGAGATAGGGAATTCAGCCTGAGAATCCTGTATAAACAAACCTTGTTACTTCTTTAATTCACTACCCAAGCCCCAAATCTGTTCAGATTCTTCAATCATTAAGCACCCAAAGCCTAAGTTTGTCCCGTTGATTCCTCACAAATTTATTGTTTGTCTAAAAAGTATAAAAGCTGCTTCTTTTGTAGGAATATGCTATAATTTGTTTAGTCGTTTTACTGTTTATGGGCATTTAGGTTGGTTCCCATTTGGGGCTAATATGAACCGGGCTGCTAACACTCTTCTTTGAATCTTTTTGTGAACATGCTTTAATTTCTCTTGGATAAGTGCCTGAGTGGAATTGTTTCGTCATAGGGTAAGATGCAAATTTAATTATATAACGAACTGCTGGACAGATCTTCAAAGGGGCTGTACATTTTATACTCCCACCAGCAATGCATGCGTGTTCCAGTTGGGTTACATCCTTGTCAACATTTGGTATAGTCTTTTTTATTTTACTCATTAATTTTGACATTTCTGTGAAATGATATATCATTGGTGGTTTTAATTTGCATTTCTCCATTGACTGAAGATATTGAGCACTTTTCCAGGAGTTTATTAGTAAACTACTCTTCTTTTCTGAAGTAACTGTTCAAGTCTTTTGCCAATTTTTTTAAAATTGGGCTTTTTGAGAGACCCTCAGATGGCAGAGGAGTAAGACGTGGTGATCACCTTCCTCCCCACAAATACATCAGAAATACATCTACATGTGGAACAACTCCTACAGAACACCTACTGAACGCTGGCAGAAGACCTCAGACTTCCCAAAAGGTAAGAAACTCCCCACGTACCTGGCCGTGTGGCTGACAGGGTATTGGTGCTCCAGCTGGGTGTCAGGCCTGTGCCTCTGAGGTGGGAAAGCCGAGTTCAGGATATTGGTCCACCAGACACCTCCCAGCTGCACATAATATCAAACGGTGAAAGCTCTCCCAGATATCTCCATCTCAATGCTAAGACCCAGCTCCACTCAACGACCAGCAAGATACAATGCTGGACACCCTATGCCAAACAACTAGCAAGACAGGAACACAACACCACTCATTAGCAGAGAGGCTGCCTAAAATCATAATAAGGTCACAGACACCCCAAAACACACCACCGGATGTGGTCCTGCCGACCAGAAAGACAAGATCCAGCCTCATCCACCAGAACACAGGCACTAGTCCCCTCCACCAGGAAGCCTAGACAACCCACTGAACCAATCTTAGCCACTGGGGGCAGACACCAAAAACAATGGGAACTACGAACCTGCAGCCTGCGAAAAGGAGACCCCAAACACGGTAAGATAAGCAAAATAAGAAGACAGAGAAACACACAGCGGTAAAATCCCACCAGACCAAACAAATGAAGAGGACATCAGCAGTCTACCCGAAAAAGAATTCAGAGTATTGATAGTAAAGATGATCCAAAATCTTGGAAATAGAATGGAGAAAATACTAGAAATGTTTAACAAGGACCTAGGAGAACTAAAGAGCAAGCAAACAATGATGAACAACACGATACAGGAAATTAAAAATTCTCTAGAAGGAATCAATAGCAGAATAACTGAGGCAGAAGAACGGATAAGTGACCTGGAAGATAAAATAGTGGAAATAACTACTGCAGAGCAGAATAAAGAAAAAAGAATGAAAAGATTTGAGGAAAGTCTCAGAGACCTCTGGGACAACATTAAATGCACAAACATTCGAATTATAGGGGTCCCAGAAGAAGAAGAGAAAAAGAAAAGGACTGAGAAAATATTTGAAGAGATTATAGTTGAAAACTTCCCTAATATGGGAAAGGAAATAGTCAATCATATCCAGGAAGCACAGAGAGTCCCATACAGGATAAATCCAAGGAGAAACACACCAAGACACATAATAATCAAACTATCAAAAATTAAATACAAAGAAAAAATATTAAAAGCAGCAAGGGAAAACCAACAAATAAAATACAAGGGAATTCCCAGAAGGTTAACAGCTGATCTTTCAGCAGAAACTTTGCAAGCCAGAAGGGAGTGGCAGGACATATTTAAAGTGATGAAAGGGAAAAACCTACAACCAAGATTACTCGACCCAGCAAGGATCTCATTCAGATTCGATGGAGAAATGAAAACCTTTACAGACAAGCAAAAGCTAAGATAATTCAGCACCACTATACCAGCTTTACAGCAAATGCTAAAGGAACTTCTCTAGGCAGGAAACACAAGAGAAGGAAAAGACCTACAATAACAAACCCAAAACAATTAAGAAAATGGTAATAGGAACAAACATATCTATAACTACCTTAAACGTAAATGGATTAAATGCTGCAACCAAAAGACGTAGACTGGCTGAATGGATACAGAAACAAGGTCCATACATATGCTCTCTACAAGAGATCCACCTCAGACCTAGGGACACATACAGACTGAAAGTGAGGGGACGGAATAAGATATTCCATGCAAATGGAAATCAAAAGAAAGCTGGAGTAGCTATTCTCATATCAGACAAAATAGACTTTAAAATAAACACTATTAGAAGAGACAAAGAAGGACATTACATAATGACCAAGGGATCAATCCAAGAAAAAGATATAACCATTGTAAATATTTATGCATCCAACATAGGAGCACCTCAATACATAAGGCAAAAGCTAATAGCCATAAAAGGGGAAATGGGCAGTAACACAATCATAGTAGGGGACTTTAACACCCCACTTTCGCCAATGGACTGATCATCCAAAATGAAAATAAATAAGGAAACACGAGCTTTAAATGATACATTAAAGAAGTTGGACTTAATTGATATTTATAGGACATTCTATCCAAAAACAACAGGATACACTTTCTTCTCAAGTGCTCATGGAACATTCTCCAGGATAGACCATATCTTGGGTCACAAATCAAGCCTTGGTTAATTTAAGAAAACTGAAATTGTATCAAGTGTCTTTTCCAACCACAACGTTATGAGACTAGATATCAATTACAGGAAAAAATCTGTAAAAAATAAAAACATATGGGGGCTAAATAATACATTACTAAATAACCAAGAGATCACTGAAGAAATCAAAGAGGAAATCAAAAAATACCTAGAAACAAATGACAATGAAAACACAGTGACCCAAAACCTGTGGGATGCAGCAAAAGCAGTTCTAAGAGGGAAGTTTATAGCAATACAATCCTACCTCAAGAAACAAGAAACATCTCAAATAAACAACCTAACCTTACACCTAAAGCAATTAGAGAAAGAAGAACAAAAAACCCCCCAAGTTAGCAGAAGGAAAGAAATCATAAAGATCAGATCAGAAATAAATGAAAAAGAAATGAAGGAAACAAAAGCAAAGATCAATAAAACTAAAAGCTGGTTCTCTGAGAAGATAAACAAATTGATAAACCATTAGACAGACTCATCAAGAAAAAAAGGGAGAAGACTCAAATCAACAGAATTAGAAATGAAAAAGGAGAAGTAACAACTGACACTGCAGAGATACAAAGGATCATGAGAGATTACTACAAGCAACTCTATGCCAATAAAATGGACAACCTGAAAGAAATGGACAAATTCTTTAAAAAGCACAACCTTCTGAGACTGAACTAGGAAGAAATAGAAAATATAAACAGACCAATCACAAGCACCAAAATTGAAACTGTGATTTAAAATCTTCCAACAAACAAAAGCCCAGGACCATATGGTTTCACAGGCAAATTCTATCAAACATTTAGAGAAGAGCTAACACCTATCCTTCTCAAACTCTTTCAAAATATAGCAGAGGGAGGAATACTCCCTAACTCATTCTACAAGGCCACCATCACCTTGATACCAAAACCAGACAATGATGTCACAAAGAAGGAAAACTACAGGCCAATATCACTGATGAACATAGATGCAAAAATCCTCAACAAAACACTAGCAAACAGAATCTGACAACACATTAAAGGGATCATACACTATGATCAAGTGGGGTTTATCCCAGGAAAGCAAGGATTCTTCATTATACACAAGTCAATCAATGTGATAAACAATATTAACAAACTGAAGAATAAAAACCATATGATCATCTCAATAGATGCAGAAAAAGCTTTTGATAAAATTCAACACCAATTTATGATAAAAATCCTCCAGAAAGTAGACATAGAGGGAACTTACCTCAACCTAATAAAGGCGACATATGACAAACCCACAGCCAACATCGTTCTCAATGGTGAAAAACTGAAACCATTTCCTCTAAGATCAGGAAAAAGACAAGATTGTCCACTCTCACCACTATTATTCAACATAGTTTTGGAAGTTTTAGCCACAGCAATCAGAGAAGAAAAAGAAATAAAAGGAATCCAAATTGGAAAAGAAGAAGTAAAGCTGTCACTGTTTGCAGATGACATGATACTATACATAGAGAATCCTAAAGATGCTACCAGAAAACTACTAGAGCTAATCAATGAATTTGGTAAAGTAGCAGGATACAAAATGAATGCACAGAAATGTCTTGCATTCCTATACATTAATGATGAAAAATCTGAAAGAGAAATTAAGAAAACACTCCCATTTACCATTGCAACAAAGAGAATAAAATATCTAGTTATAAACCTACCTAAGGAGACAAAAGACCTGTATGCAGAAAATTATAAGACACTGATGAAAGAAATTAAAGATGATACAAATAGATGGAGAGATATACCATGTTCTTGGATTGGAAGAATCAACATTGTGAAAATGACTCTACTAACCAAAGCAATCGACAGATTCAATGCAATCCCTTTCAAACTATCACTGGTATTTTTCACAGAACTAGAACAAAAAATTTCACAATTTGTATGGAAACACAAAAGACCCCAAATAGCCAAAGCAATCTTGAGAACGAAAGAAGGAACGGGAGGAATCAGGCTCCCTGACTTCAGACTATACTACAAAGCTACAGTCATCAAGACGGTATGGTACTGGCACAAAAACAGAAAGATAGATCAATGGAACAGGATAGAAAGCCCAGAGATAAACCCATGCACATATGGACACCTTATCTTTGATAAAGGTGGCAGTAATGTACAATGGAGAAAGGACAGCCTCTTCAATAAGTGGTGCTGGGAAAACTGGACAGGTACATGTAAAAGTATGAGATTAGATCACTCCCTAACACCATACACAAAAATAAGCTCAAAATGGATTAAAGACCTAAATGTAAGGCCAGAAACTATCAAACTCTTAGAGGAAAACATAGGCAGAACACTCTATGACATAAATCAAAGCAAGATCCTTTCTGACCCACCTCCTAGAGTAATGGAAATAAAAACAAAAATAAACAAATGGGACCTAATGAAACTTCAAAGCTTTTGCACAGCAAAGGAAACCATAAACAAGACCAAAAGACAACCCTCAGAATGGGAGAAAATATTTGTAAATGAAGCAACCGACAAAGGATTAATCTCCAAAATTTACAAGCAGCTCATGCAGCTCAATAACAAGAAAACAAACAACCCAATCCAAAAATGGGCAGAAGACCTAAATAGACATTTCTCCAAAGAAGATATACAGACTGCCAACAAACACATGAAAGAATGCTCAACATCATTAATCATTAGAGAAATGCAAATCAAAACTACAATGAGATATCATCTCACACCAGTCAGAATGGCCATCATCAAAAAATCTAGAAACAATAAATGCTGGAGAGGGTGTGGAGAAAAGGGAACACTCTTGCACTGCTGGCGGGAATGTGAATTGGTTCAGCCACTATGGAGAACAGTATGGAGGTTCCTTAAAAAACTACAAATAGAACTACCATATGACCCAGCAATCCCACTACTGGGCATATACCCTGAGAAAACCAAAATTCAAAAAGAGTCATGTACCAAAATGTTCATTGCAGCTCTATTTACAATAGCCCGGAGATGGAAACAACCTAAGTGCCCGTCATCGGATGAATGGATAAAGAAGATGTGGCACATATATACAATGGAATATTACTCAGCCATAAAAAGAAACGAAATTGAGCTATTTGTAATGAGGTGGATAGACCTAGAGTCTGTCATACAGAGTGAAGTAAGTCAGAAAGAAAAAGACAAATACCGTATGCTAACACATATATATGGAATTTAAGAAAAAAATGTCATGAAGAACCTAGGGGTAAAGCAGGAATAAAGACGCAGACCTCTTAGAGAACGGACTTGAGGTTATGGGGAGGGGGAAGGGTGAGCTGTGACAGGGCGAGAGAGAGTCATGGGCATATACACACTAACAAACGCAGTAAGGTAGATAGCTAGTGGGAAGCAGCCGCATGGCACAGGGATATTGGCTCGGTGCTTTGTGACAGCCTGGAGGGGTGGGATGGGGAGGGTGGGAGGGAGGGAGACGCAACAGGGAAGACATATGGGAACATATGTTTATGTATGACTGATTCACTTTGTTATAAAGCAGAAACTAACACACCATTGTAAAGAAATTATACCCCAATAAAGATGTTAAAAAAAAAAAAAAAAAAAAAGACAGTATGGTACTGGCACAAAAACAGAAATATAGATAAATGGAACAGGATAGAAAGCCCAGAGATAAACCCACGCATGTATGGTCACCTTATCTTTGATAAAGGAGGCAGGAATGTACAGTGGAGAAAGGACAGCCTCTTCAATAAGTGGTGCTGGGAAAACTGGACAGCTACATGTAAAAGCATGGGATTAGATCACTCCCTAACACCATACACAAAAATAAGCTCAAAATAGATTAAAGACCTAAATGTAAGGCCAGAAACTATCAAACTCTTAGAGGAAAACATAGGCAGAACATTCTATGACATAAATTACAGCAAGATCCTTTTTGACCCACCTCCTAGAGAAATGGAAATAAAACCAAAAATAAACAAATGGGACCTAATGAAACTTCAAAGCTTTTGCACAGCAAAGGAAACCATAAACAAGATCAAAAGACAACCCTCAGAATAGGAGAAAATAGTTGCAAATGAAGCAACTGACAAAGGATTAATTTCCAAAATTTACAAGCAGCTCATGCAGCTCAATAACAAAAAAACAAACAACCCAATCCAAAAATGGTCCGAAGACCTAAAGAGACATTTCTCCAAAGAAGATATACAGACTGCCAACAAACACATGAAAGAATGCTCAACATCATTAATCATTAGAGAAATGCAAATCAAAACTACCATGAGATATCATCTCACACCAGTCAGAATGGCCATCATCAAAAAATCTAGAAACAATAAATGCTGGAGAGGGTGTGGAGAAAAGGGAACACTCTTGTACTGCTGGTGGGAATGTGAATTGGTACAGCCACTATGGAGAACAGTATGGAGGTTCCTTAAAAAACTACAAATAGAACTACCATATGACCCAGCAGTCCCACTACTGGGCATATACCCTGAGAAAACCATAATTCAAAAGAGTCATGTACCAAAATGTTCATTGCAGCTCTATTTACAATAGCCCGGAGATAGAAACAACCTAAGTGCCCATCATCGGATGAATGGATAAAGAAGATGTGGCACATATATACAATGGAATATTACTCAGCCATAAAAAGAAACGAAATTGAGCTATTTGTAATGAGGTGGATAGACCTAGAGTCTGTCATACAGAGTGAAGTAAGTCAGAAAGAAAAAGACAAATACCGTATGCTAACACATATATATGGAATTTAAGAAAAAAAAAATGTCATGAAGAACCTAGGGGTAAGACAGGAATAAAGACACAGACCTACTAGAGAACGGACTTGAGGATATGGGGAGGGGGAAGGGTGAGCTCTGACAAAGCGAGAGAGAGTCATGGACATATATACAGTACCAAATGTAAGGTAGATAGCTAGTGGGAAGCAGCCGCATAGCACAGGGAGATCAGCTTGGTGCTTTGTGACCGCCTGGAGGGGTGGGATAGGGAGGGTGGCGGGGAGGGAGACGCAAGAGGGAAGAGATATGGGAACATATGTGTATGTATAACTGATTCACTTTGTTATAAAGCAGAAACTAACACACCATTGTAAAGCAATTATACCCCAATAAAGATGTTAAAAAAATTAATTAAAAACAAACAAAAAAGAAGGTAAGAAACATACAACAAAATTATTCCCGATAAAGCAGTGGAAGGCACTAAGAGTAGATTAAGAAAACAAAGGAAACTAATAAAAATGATTGATTTAGAAAACAAAGGTAAAATGGAGAGAATCGAGAAAGCCAAAAGAGAATTTTAAATATACATAACTACCAGGGCTTCCCTGGTGGCGCAGTGGTTGAGAATCTGCCTGCCAATGCAGGGGACACAGGTTGGAGCCCTGGTCTGGGAAGATCCCACATGCCGCAGAGCAACTAGGCCCGTGAGCCACAATTACTGAGCCTGCGCGTCTGGAGCCTGTGCTCCACAACAAGAGAGGCTGCGATAGTGAGAGGCCCTGCGCACCGTGATGACAGCAATGAAGAGTGGCCCCCGCTTGCTGCAACTAGAGAAAGCCCTCGCACAGAAACAAAGACCCAACAGAGCCATAAATAAATAAATAAATAAATAAATAAATAAAATTGAAAAATACATAACTACCAATCCAGTATAGATTAAAATATAGTAAGAGAGTACCATCAAATAACTTATATTGATAATTCAACAGCTTAGATGAAATGACTGTTCCTGATAAAATATAACTTACTAAAATATATCAAGAATAAAAAACCTAAATAGTCCTATAACAATAAATGAAACTGCAAAAATAGTTATTATCTTCTCTTATAGGAAGCACAAGTACAGCAGTTATATAGGCAATTCTCCAACAATTTCAAAAAGAGTTAATTCCAATCCTTTACAAAATCTCTGAATATGAAAAAGGAGGGAACTACATCTTAATTTATTCTGTGAAGCTAGTTTAACTTGATAACAAAACCAGATGAAGACAGGATAAGAAAGGCACACTAGAGTGTCTTTTTACCCATGAGTGTATATATAAGAATTAAAACAAATTATTGGCACAATAAATAAAGCAGTCATTAGATGATTTTTCATTTTGACAAACAGACAAACATAAATGCAACTGGAGTCCTACAGGCAGAAGAAAGTAGAGAACAAGGTAGAAGTAATATTTGACTAAGAATTTTCCAAAAACAATGAAAAATATCAAGCCAAAGGTCCATGTCTGGAAAACCTCAGGTAGAATAAATAATGAGCAATATAGACAACAAAAACCTCAAATAACCAACCAAATAACCCCACCCACAAATCTAAACTCGTCATTTTTGAACTGCTGACAATCAATGATAAAGAGAAAATCTTGAGACATCAAGAAAATAAAGACATTAAATCAGAGGAATAAAGATAAGAAGTATATGTCATAACTGGAAGACAATGGTATGACATCTTTAAAGTTCTGAATCTCAAAACTGTCAGCCCAGAATTCTAGTCACGATAAAAATATTTTCAAAGTCAAGGTGTCAGGAGCTCAGCTGAGCTAGAGACAGCTGAGCTGCCAGGTGTTGGAGTAGCCAATTTAGACAACAAGGCAAAATGAAAATAACAGACAAGTTTTTAATCACTTACTGTCACAGTACAAGCAAGAGGCTAAACAGGAGAAAGCACTGACTCCTCCATTCCATTTTCCCTCAAGGAATGGTGCCTCAGTTAAGGGTTAAGTGGATTAGCACAGATGTGGGGCTTGTGTCACTGCTGAGGGAGCCCTGATCAGAAAGCTCCCGCAATTTCATGGACCTGGAAGCCAGGGGCAGGGAGAGTAGGCTAGACTTGGAAAAGTACTGAGTGCTGAGTCAGTGCGGAGAACAAGGCTTCAAGATTCCCTCCCCTCTTCCCAACAAAGGGGTTTCAGCAGAAGTGTCTGACAAAGGCTTCTGCCAAGAGCCCCAGTGAAGAGGCCTCCAGGGGCACTTGAACTAGGAATGCAGATATACATAAGAGCATAGGTGGATGGGGGATGGGGGGGTGGGGGGTGGGGACGGGGGATGGGGGTGGGGGGTGGGGACGGGGGATGGGGGGTGGGGGGTGGGGACGAGGGTGGGGGTGGAGGGGTGGGGACGAGGGTGGGGGTGGAGGGGTGGGGACGAGGGTGGGGGTGGAGGGGTGGGGACGAGGGTGGGGGTGGGGTGGGCCTGCTGCAATTCCTTTCAGAGACTGCAATGCACAGGCTGTGCTCCAAGTCTGGTGTGGGGAGGGCAGCCAGATAAAGCTATAAAAAATTAATAAACAGAAACCTCCATTAAATAGAGTTGGGAGACCAGAAAGGGGAGCTCTCACACCCAGCGCCATTGCAGAGCCCAAGAGGAAGAAGTCTCCTCTCCTTTCCTGGCAAGGACTCAGCCAAAGAAAACCACTGACTCTTTGTTAACTGCAGCCCTCCCAATTTCCTTTTCCCCTTTTCTTCTTTTGCTGTGTGGGGACTTGCATGTGGCTCGCCATGGTTGCAGATCCCAAATTGCAATTCTCTGCTGATCCTGAATACACCCATCTTTGCTGGAGAAATATCTGGCAGTCTATGTTTCAGGTCCAGAAAGACTTTGTAATTGCCTATGGCCAGATCTGAAAAAAAATCACACATAGGTTTTTAGTCAGAAACAGGACTACTTGAAAGGTAAAACAAAGACTCCATGACACAAATAAAAGTTGAGAGAATTCACTACCAGCAGAATGTGCTACAAAAATGTTAAGGACATTCTTTAGGGAGGAGGAATATTATAGTAGACAGAAACTGCAACACCAAGAGTGAACCGTAATGTAAACTATGGATTTGGAGTGATTATGATGTTCAATGTCCGTTCATCAGTTGCAACAAGTGTACCCCTCTGATGGGAAATGTTGATAATGGGGGAGGCTGTGCATGTGTGCGGACAGGGGAGTCTATGAGAAATTTCTCTGCCTTCCTTTTCATTCTGCTTCATATATGAAACTACCTTAAAAAAGTAAAGTGTCACAAAACAAAGAAACAGAAAACCAAACCACCACTCTTGCCATCATTTATGTTTTCATTAGTCTTGAGTCAGGGAGGCCTTAGACACCCCTGTACACCGGCTCTCCTGTGTCACGCTTACGGAGCACCAGGTGCTGTGTTAAGCAGTTTACTGACATTCTCATTAGATTCCTATGATAACTTATGAGCTGAGTATTATTTTACAGAAAACAGAAGTTTAGTTCTAGCTAACACAAGTTGAGCACTTCTTGTGTGCCAGGTATCGTGCTGTCTACTTTTCACAAATTGTCCTATTTATCCTCACCACCAACCTATGAGGTCACAGGTTCTATTATTTTCCTAATTCACAGTTGAAAAATCTTAAAGACAGAGTGTTTAAGTAATGTGCCCAAGCACAGACAAGTAGGAAGCATTGGTGTCAGGATTCCAAAGACCCATGCTCTAAGCGCTAGCTACATGGTTGCCTGGAAAATGTGGGAATGACAGTAGAATACAAAGAGAAACTAAAGCAACACAGAAACATGAGAAAAGCAGAAAACTGGGAACTTTTCCACCTGGAAAAAATAGTAAGATTAAATGTGGGAAAACAGTGCTAGCTATCTTCAAATATTTCCAAATTCTGAAGGGGAGAGCTCTCTGTGGTGCCAGGAACCAGAGCTGACTTGGCTCACTGGGGGTATATTTTCATTTAAAGAAGAACTTTAAAGTACAAAGTTCCCTAACATCTCAGTGGGCAGCTTCAGTAGGAGGTGTTCTAATGTGCTGGAGTTAACCATAGTGAGTGATACAGTAAAGGGGATTCCTGCAAGTCAGGCATGGAAAGGATATGAGGAGTCGGAACTAGGTAAGTTCTTGTTCCCTTATAACTCTCAGTTTTGATTTCAATACTAACACTACAAACCTTGGTTGGCTAAAAAAGTTGTGAACTTCGGGCTTCCATGGTGGCGCAATGGTTGAGAGTCCGCCTGCCTTTGCAGGGGACACGGGTTTGTGCCCCGGTCTGGGAGGATCCCACATGCCGCGGAGCGGCTGGGCCCGTGAGCCATGGCCGCTGAGCCTGCGCGTCTGGAGCCTGTGCTCCGCAACGTGAGAGGCCCGCTTACCGCAAAAAAACAAACAAACAAACAAACAAAAACCTTTGAACTTCTGGAGTGACAACCTGGAACCAATGGCAAAGTGCTCCATTTGAAAAAAGAGCCACGCTGCCATCTGGTGATCATAATAATTGTTATTTTTATTCTTTTGTTTTTGAGTGTTTGGAAGAAAATCCATTAATACCCATCAGTAATTAAGATATAAAAGTTTCCTTAATTGTTGACATTTTTCCTTCAGTGCATTGTCTCTGTAACATTCCCTGCTAAAAAGGTCTATTTTGTTTTTACTTTTTATTTCCATAAGTAATAAAATTTTGCATCTATATCCCTACAGTTGTCTGATCTGATACAGTTGTCTGATCATTTCTTTGCAATAATTTCCTAAGAAAGGAGATGCTGTGTCAAAGAGTATTGTTTAATTTTTAAACTTTTGACATGCATTTTCCAATTGTTCTTCTCAGAAATATTGTGCCAACATGCCATCATTTTATAAGGGAACGTTCTTCCCTGCACCCTCACCAGTTCTACATAAGATCTTCAAGTTGTTTCTTTGCCTATTTGAGTTTATTTAATTATATATAGATAGAATTTCCTCTACTGTAAGTCTGTAGTTTCTGAATACTACTTATGTTTAATATTCATATACACATTTTGTAAATTTTCTTGGTTTTCTTTTCTGCTGGTTTTTTCACCTGTTCTTCTTTACTTACTGATTTGAAAGAGCTCTTTATAAAATAAAAGAGTAATACTGTATTTTAAAACATTGAATATCCTTACAGGCCAGGCATACTGCTGCTAAAGCACATATTTGAAAATAGCTCAAATTCTCTAGGGGAGTTTTATTTTCTTCTCTACCCCATCACCATGCAATCAATTAAAAAAAATTAACTGTCTAATATGCACTAGGCACATCACAGTGCTGGTGATATGTCCATGCCTTATCACTCAACCATGCCCTCTTATATATATATAATACAGGAAATATTCGTAGTACCTTTACTAAATTGTGAAACTTTGTAGTGGTTCCAGGAGTCTAAGGGACAAAATTTTTATTGGAATATCAGGACTTCAATTCAGACTCTCAAACAAAAAATATATGTCTATTTTGTGCCAGTTACTGACCACAAAGAAGAGATTTACATAGGTAAATAAAACACTGCCCATCTCATTATGGGCTTACAGTCTAGCGTGTTGAAGGGGGGGAATCAAGCACAGAAAGCAATAATAGTAACTACTACTTATGGTACAACTAAGAATCAAGTACTATGCTTGTTACTTTTGATGCATTATCTCTAATCCTTACCACAATTCTGAGATGTGATTTTTGTCCGCATTTAAATAATAAAAGGCTGGAGTAAGATTGGTCAAGTTGGACAGTTCAGGTGAAATAGGGTGGTTTTTCCTGGAAGTAGGGGGTTCAACCTGGAGGAGGTTTAATGAGGAAAACAGAAAGATATTTAAGCTATGATTTAAATTCTGGCTCCAATAAAGAGCCTGTGTGTGACTATCTCTCTAGGGCAAAATGCTGGGGGGAAGTGGGGGAAAGCACAGAATGGGAGCTTCAGAAATTTTCACTTCAGAAGCCATTAAAGTTGATTTACATCCTTTGTGAGAGGTAATCTCTTTGAGAAAATTTTCCATTTTTTTCTGCCCTGACTTGAGTAAATGAGTCATTAAAAATAATTGGAATTATGGTTAAATAGGGAACAATAAGCTAAGTTTGCCTCCTCTCATGTTCAAAACACCACTGTTATGACAAAAAAATTTTTTAAATTAATAAATCCTTAGAGAGAAAATATGCCACAGGGATTACAAAATTCATATGAAGATACTGTGAACTAGTTTGACAATAAATTTGACACCTTAGATGAAATGTATTAATTCCTAGAAAATGTGACTTGCTAAAACCAATTCATGAAAAAATGAAAATCTGAACAAGTCTATCCATTAAAGCAACTAAATGAAACATTAAAAATCATCCCAGGGAATTCCCTGGCGGCCCAGTGGTTAGCACTCTGTGCTCTCACTGCAGAGCATGGGTTTTTCATCCCTGGTTGAGAAACTAAGATCCTGCAAGCTGTGGGAGCATGACCATCAATCAATCAATCAATCAATCAATCAATTTCTCATTGAAAAAAAATTAAAATAGGGCTTCCCTGGTGCGCAGTGGTTGAGAGTCCGCCTGCCGATGCAGGGGACACGGGTTTGTGCCCCGGTCCGGGAAGATCCCACATGCCGCGGAGCGGCTGGGCCAATGAGCCATGGCCGCTGAGCCGGCGCGTCCGGAGCCTGTGCTTCACAAAGGGAGAGGCCACAACGGTGAGAGGCCCGCGTACCGCAAAAACAATAAATAAATAAACAAACAAACAAACAAATAAATAAATAAAAATAAAAATCATCCCATAAAGAAAGCTACAGGTCCAGATGACTTTCATGAGGAATTCTTCTAAGCATTTAAAATGGAAGAAACAAAAATCTCCCACAAACTCTTCTAGAGAATAGAAAAATATGGATACTCTTCACCACATTTTGTAAGGGCAATGTAACTTTGATGCCCAAACTTGATAAGACATTACAAGAAATGAAAATTATAGGGTACTATGTTAACAAAATAAATCAACTTATCTACTGATCTCTCTGTGTTACAACCATATTAAGTTTATTTTCGGAATGCCATGTTTATTAATATTTGAAAATAAATTGTTGAAAACCACCACAATGTTAGAGACAAAGGAGAAAAAACATGACAATCTCAATTTGAGAAGGACTTGGATGTAAGTATTTATTTGGAAGATGATCCTAGGAAACACAAATGAGGAAACTGGGAAAGTGAGACAAGGGTGGGAAAAAAGCTAAGGAAAATATATTAATGAGCAGGTTAATATTGTGGAAAATTGGAACTCTCTGAACACGTGTGAGAAAAATGGCTCAGAATCACACTAACAGAGGACAGGGATGCTGCGACATTTATCCACTGATTGCCATTCCCTGCACTTCTGGCTGCTCCTTCTAGCAGCTGAGAAAGCTCCCCTGGTGCTTGAGAAAGCTCTCAGGCAGAGAAGAGAGATCAAGGCTCCTGATGTGGAAAGCTGCCAGGGCAAATATCTCTTGTGGTTACTGCTGAACCCACGCGGGCCAAGGGAATATGGGACAGGGCACCGACAACATATGCTACAGAATCCAAGAGGATAATGTAAGAGACAAGAAGTCATGCACAAAAATCTGATAAAAATTTTAAGAGCTAATTTTTCTTTGTGGAAAAGAAATACAAATGTCAATCTAAATGATCAGAAAACAGTGATATGGAAGGTGACAGAGGGTGGCAGATGCAGCTCCTACTTTCTATGTCAGGGGAGCTATGGAAATGTATTAGCTTTAGAAATTATGTTTACTGTTTAATAAAATAATAGGTAAGATTAATAGAAAGTATATTATATAAACATTACGACAAAACATATCAAATGTTTTTTACCTGAGATTTTTAAAAACTAACTCTCTCCTGTCAGATAGTTATGATAATTGCTATTATCATCCCATTTTCCTGTTAAGAAAATGAAGCTTAGAGAGGTTCAGAAACATGGTTAGGGTCACACCTAGCAAGTAGTGGAACTAGGAAATGTTCCCAAGCTGTCTGACTCCAGAGCCAATGTTTTTACCTACAGTGCTGTATTATGGTTTGATGTTAAAAAGTTAAGCGTAACTAAACAATAGATAAGTGAAATAGGAAACAAATATTGAGATGATGGAGCTAAACCAAAATAAACATTGATTCTATTGAGTGTAAACAGACTACACCAAGTAGATGTAAAGATTGTTAGACAATAAGATACTGAACTACATGTTCCTTATGTGAGACATACATAACTTAAATATAAAGCAAACTAAAAATTTAGGTTAAAAGGTTTGGGGGGAAAAGCCCCATATAAGGTCTAACAAAAGGAGAGCTTGGGTGGCTTGCTAAAATTAGTCAAAGTAGACTTTATAGCATTAAGTATAACTAGACTTATGAAGAGACACTTTACAATTGTAAACAGTTCAATTCACTAGGAACATATAAAAATTATTTCAGCCTAAATATCAGCAGTCATTGAATAATGGCATGTTTCTCTGTTGAGTGACAATATACTCAATTTCACTAAATCAAAATTGTAAAGGAGATAAAATATACCCCCGATCAGGAAAAGATGTCTTTATGTCTTGAAGTAAAGGCAATGCATTCTATCAGGTGAACTCTGTTCTGCAGCTTAAGTTCGGTGGCTCTGTGATTCTGAGTTCCCATGGTGTTTGAGTCTCTGATTGTAATCTTCACCAAGTCAGTTGTTGAGGCAGCTAATTCATTCACCCTGTCCTGTCTGGAAATTCCTGTAGCGGGAATGGACTCATATGGGTCCCAGTGTGGGAGAATTCATCACCCTAACAGCTGGAGACAATGCACTTGCGAGGTGTCAGGATGACCAACTTGGGAAAAGAAGAGGACTTAGCAGCCTATATGTTTTCTCCAGAGCACTGGCTTATCCTGATTTAAGACACAAAATTAAAACGGGCTTTGAGGGACTTCACTGGTGGCACAGTGGTTAAGATTCTGTGCTCCCAATGCAGGGGGCCCAGGTTCGATCCCTAGTCAGGGAACTAGATCCCACATGCATGCCACAACTAAGAGTTTGCATGCCACAACTAAGGAGCCCATGTGCCGCAACTAAGGAGCTGGCAAGCCACAACTAAGGAGCCCACCTGCCACAACTAAGACCCAGTGCAACCAAATAAATAAATATATATATATTTTTTAAAAAAGCAGGCTTTGAGAAGTCTTGGAAGATTGGAATGTGTCCCTATGGCTTGACTCAAGTAACCTCACAGTGAGGGACATAACTATGGATGAGTTGGATGATGTTAAATGTTGAAGACAGGGCACAATGACTGTGTTTTGTTAACCAAATGTGATTTTAAAAAAAAAGCTTGACAAAGATACTGCTGATAAACTAATGGAAACTTTACACAGCTCTCTACAACCCATCTGGTCTACAGGGAAGGCGAAGCTGCTCAGGGGGTTGAACAAGTGAACTGCAATAGGCCTGGGGTGGAAAAGGCGGGGCGGGGGGCGGGGGGGGCACAGAATTCAAGTCTGAGGCCTGTGAGTCACTCTAGGGCCGGTAAGACCGTCCCATAATATTGTGTAGGTTGCTCACTGCACAAGGGCACCTGGTTCAGAGGTGAGGGTGAGAGTATACAATCCAGGCTGCATTACTTTCACCAAGCTGTATAGTCATCCTGGTGCTGGCTTGCCATAGCCTGGAGGAAAGGGCACCTGTCTACTAGCCAAACTGTGTGTCTGAGGGGCTGTGTCTGCCCAGAGGGCCCCTTTGTCTAAAAGGGCACTATGTATGGGTTAACTGCATTTAGTAGGTGCTGTGCTTGTAGATGCTAGGGAAACAGACCCTTATGAGGCTGTTAAGGAAACTGGGACAAGAAATAATGTGTCTTTTCAGCTGTCTTGACAAAATATAGCCTTAAGCAATAAATCTGTGTTACTGCATTACATGGTTCAAATGGCTCAAGCCCGCAAAGACCTTAGAGCTGACCAGGTGAGTCTAGGCATTTCAGTCCCTCCTTTTAAGAATGATACAGCAGAACAAAGACAGTATTGCAAATAATACATTCCGACATGGAACCCAAGCTGTTAGGGGCCTCCCCATGGGAGGACTCCCAAATATGGCATGGATTCAAAGGAAAGAGAGATCTGACACAGCCCCAGAGGTTCACCAAGCCTTTGTGGAGGAAGAGACCTTTGGCTGAGTGTGTAAGGGGGACTGTGGACAGTAACACCAAACAAGGAGGTTGGGGATGTACAGTGGGACTTGCATGCCAGAGTGAGGGAGGTAGGGAGTGATTCGCACGTACCTTTTTTCAGTAGGTGGCAGGGAGCCATTAAAGGTTTTTGAGCTGAGGCATGATGAGATCAGTGATGTACTTTATTAATCTGAATTAGGGCTCAACCTCTCAAGAAAAAGAGATGGATGTGAGAGGTGAAGTAGAAAGTACAGGACTTGGTAACTCTTTTAACAGAAGGAGTGGAATGTGGCTGGGCCTATTTGTTTTCCTTCCAATTTTTTTCCACCTAATCTCCCACTCTTTGGCTCCCTGTAGGCTGTAGCCCTTCAACTTAACAAAGATATCAATCTGTAGTCATGGAAAAACAACATCTCCATCTGAAGGTTGCCAATAGCTGCTCTTTTTACCTCCTGGTGTGTTGCCCTGAGATCTTTTTGTTTATTGGGAAAACCTCCTGACACCACCAGGGGAGAGTTCTAGCAGTGCTCAGGCCATCCCAGCTGGGACACAATGCATTTAGCTCCCTTTGAGGCAGAGACAGGAAGAGTCTAGAAGTAAGACTTAGCAGATACTCTAGAAAATGGGGCCAGGGTGTTTTGGTTCCTGCAAAGCGGGTGGTGCTCTGGGGCTCACCTGAAAAATGAATTGCATTTGGAAGGGTTCGAGACCAAATGAGCCACCATTCAGAGGCCTTGCCACAAGGTTCCTAGTGCTTCCAAAGTGAGATTTCTTAGATACCAGCTCCTCCATTCGAATACCCACTGTTGTAATGCCTTCTAAATCATACTGACCATCCAATCTATTCTTGAACACTTACAATTCCAATACAGGCAGTCTGATCTGTTGAGGGACATTTTTAACTAATAGAAAGTCCTCCCTTTATTTGAGTCCTAATCCATCTCCCTGTGACTGTCACGTATCGATTTTTGTCTACGTCAGAGGTGGTACAAGCTGTGTGCATGTGTACAATTTGTTAGTCGCTATCAAAATGGCCAGCAGTCTCACTTCTAGGAATATATTCTGAAGATATATGAACAAAGGTATATAAAATAAAGGTCTATTGTGGCAGTTCTCTTTCTAACACTGGAACTATTCAAGTAAAACTTGAATCACCATCATATGGATACTAGAGAGGGGATTAAACAGGAGATTGGACTTGACTTCAAGTCAAACTCTTTACTTATTCATCTACGGTAAGAGAGGGAGCAGGCCTTTCTGGTCTCACTCATTTTCTCTATTTGTTTTTTCCCCCTTGGCACAGGTCATGAGTATCTATGGAGAAGGGCATCAAGGTCAGGTCAGAATCAGGTGACTTCACAAGGTCCCTGAGATATTTAAGGTCATCTCTTCTTGTTATGCTTAGGTGGGAGCAAGGAGGAATCCAGTAGTCCTCCCAGACATACTGTGTTTATGGAAGCACACACTCTTTTGCAATCATGAAACCTATGCTGCCTGACTAAGGGGCAGCAGCAGGGGCCAGGGAGGCAGCACTAACAAGAGGAGCCACAGCAGGTGCTATGGACATGGCATCCACCAAGTCTTCACACTCAGGACAGATCAACTGAGCACTGGCAGGAGCAGCCTTCATGGATCCAGGAGGAAGCAGAGCCAGCATGGCCAGGGCAGTTGCTTCTGACATGTCCCCACCTATGAGGTGAGGTCTTAACATGTTTGTGGCAATGGCTGTAAGCATCTTTTTGTCCTCAGAGGGCAATTCAGCATGTCAGAAGGAGGTACGAGTCTCTCCCCAGAGGGCAGCATGCATGTGGTGCTGGCATGCCTCTACTGGAACAGCTAAAGTTCCAGTGGTGGGACCCCCTCATCTCAAGCTTGCAGACTGAAAGCTGCATGATTAACAGGATGGAAGCCAGAAGGTCTCCCAAACCATGCTGAAGCCTAGAGGGAAAGAAAGGAAAATGACAGAACTCCCAACAGAAGGCATTCCCGTCACCATATGACTGGAAGAGGACAAATCAAACTTAATATCATCCTCCTGCTGGCCCTTTGCCTGGCATGGAACCACTAGGGGTGGAAAAGAAAGAAAAAAGGCTGGAGCAGCCCAGGATGCAGAGGACACAGATCCTCCTCCCATGAAAAACAAAACAAAAACAAAAAGCCATCAGCCTCAGCCTTACCGAAAGGGAGTCTGGGTGGGTGGTCAGATTACTCTTCCTTTCCTACTTTCTACTGACTTCAATACAATTGTGAAAGGCCCTGTCCTCAGGTCTGGGTGGTGAATCAGGGGAAGTGAGAAACAGTAGTCCCCTTCTCAAGGAGCTCACAGTATAGTACAGTGTATTGCCATCTTTTCTCTTATTCTCTTTGCTTGCTCATGAGAATCACTAATGCTGAATCACAAATAGTACAAGGCAGATTGATGAGTGCCACAGGAAAGGAAATCATGTAAAGCTGAAGTGAATGGAATGGTTTTCTCTCTGGACTATGGGCTCCAAAAGGATAGGGACATAGCACATAGGTCAACTCAATCGTGCAGTGGGAAGGAAAACGGTCTTGCTGCTGCCTACTCTGTGCCAGGCATTGTACTTGGCACTTAACCTACATACCTAATTCTCACAACAATTTTATAATGAAGGTATCATCATCTCAGTTTTACAGATTAAGAAAATGGAGGCCCAGAGGACTTGAGTAACTGACCCACAGACACACAGGTAATAAGTGATAAAGCTAGGATTGCAACCTATGTCTTTCTGACTACTTAAACTATGTTCTTGGCAGCAGTCCACAAAAGCGAATTTAATAGGCAAAAACTGACTTACATTTTAAAAAGCCTTATTTTGACCTACAGTATCGTTGCAAAAATAGTAGAGAGTTTCCATATATTCCTCACCTGGCCTCCCCTAATGTTAATATCTTAATACCATAGTACAATGATCAGAACCAGGAAATTAACATTGGTAACAATATTACTAACTAAACTAAAGCTTTCATTTGCATTTCATCAGTTTTTCCACCAATGCCCTTTTCTACTCTAGGATTCCATCCAGGATCCCACATTCATGATTTCTTTTCCACAGTAGTTTCATGCTAATGAGGCTACAAATAATGTACATACCCTGCATTTTGCTGAAATCTTTCTTAATTTTATGACACAGAATGTAAATGACACTTTGTAAATGGTCTGTAGGCACTTGAGAAAAAGTTGTATTTGTACTCTGCTGTTGTGTTGTGTTGTGGGATGTCCTATAACCATCAATTAGGTGAAGTTGGTTGAGAGCCATCTTTAAGTCTACTATGTCCTCACTGATTTTTCTTTCTACTTGTTCTATCAATTACTGAGATATTGTTATTGACATTTCTGAGTATATTGTAGATATGTCAGTTTCTTCTTGCAGACCTATCAGTTTTTTGCTTCATGTATTTTGAAACTCTGTTAATTGGCACACAAACAATTAGGATTGTCTTATCTTCTTGATAAATTGGCCCTTTATCATTTCTACATGGTCCTCTATCCCTGGTAATATTCTATATTTTGAAATCTAATTTGATTGATATTAATATGGCTATTAATAGAGCCACTTCCGATTTCTTGGATTAGTGTTAGCATGCTATATTCTTTACTATCTTTTTACTTTTCGCAATGTTTATTTATATTTTTATTGGCTTTCTTATAGACAACATACTGTTGTGTCTTGTTTTTTTATCCAATTTGATTTAGTTGGGTCTTTTGGAACATTTATGCTTAATGTTACTATTGATATGTTTGTGTGTAACACTTTTCTATTTGTTTTCTACTCGCCCATCTGTTGTTTGCATCCTCTTTCCTCTACTTATACTTTATTTTTTTATTTTTTTTGTTACACAGGCATCTCACTGTTGCAGCCTCTCCCGTTGCAGAGCACAGGCTCTGGACGTGCAGGCTCAGCGTCCATGGCTCATGGGCCTAGCCGCTCCACGGCATGTGGGATCTTCCCAGACCGGGGCACGAACCCGTGTCCCCTGCATCGGCAGGCGGACTCTCAACCACTGTGCCACCAGGGAAGCCCCTTATACTTTATTTTTAATTAATTATGTTTTATAATTTTGTTTTACATAATGATGGATTCTTAGATAAATATTTATAGTATACATCTTTAACCACAGACCACCTTCAAGTAATATTAAACTTCATGGCACTTTAAGAACCATAAAATAGGACTTCCCTGGCGGTCCAGAGGTTAAGACTCCACGCTTCCAATGCAGTGGGTGCAGGTTTGATTCCTGGTCAGAGAACTAAGATCCCACATGCCCTGCAGCAAGGCCAAAAAAAAAAAAAAACGAGAACCATACAATAATACACTTCCATTTATCCTTTCCTTGCCTAAGTACTATTCTTGTCACACATTTTACTTCTGTGTATGTCATAAAGCCCACAAATATGTCATTATTTTTGCTTTAAGCAGTCGATCATCTTCTGAAGAGATTTAATTATTAAAGGGAAAAAAGTCTTATATTTGTCTCTGTATTTATTTTCCTTAAATTTCATTCCTTGTACAAATCTGGATTTCCACGTGCTCTAGTCTCCTTGGGATTACAGGCCTTCCTTTAACATTTGTAGTGAAGCTCTGTTGGTAATTAATTCTTTCACCTTTTTTAGGGATGAATAAGTATTTTACCTTTGCTTTTGAAATTTATTTCTGGTGGGTAAATTGTAGATTGACAGTTAAAAAATTTTTTTTAATACTTTAAAGAAGTTACCCTTACTCTCTTCTGACTTGCATTTTTTCCACTAACAAGTCTGCTGTAATTCTTATTCTTATTACAGAATAAGAATAATGTATCGTTTTTCTCTTTCTGGTTTTTAGATTTTTCCTTTATCACTAGATTTCAGTAATTTGATTATTGTGTGACTTTGTGCAGTTTTCTTCGTGATTCTTATGCTTTGGGTTCACTGAGCTTCTTAGATCTATGAGTGTTCACTATTTATCAAATTTGGGAAATTTTCAGCCAGTATTCTTTCAAAAAAATTTTAGCTATCTCAATGCAATGCACAACAGTTAATCTACAAGCAAAGTCAAGGATGGATAATGCTCATGATTACAATGCATTTACTTTGCACACAAGTCATGTCACTCAGACTGATGCAACAACAGGTGACTCATTACTGTGAACTGCAAAGCATAATTGCCAACATCAGTTATCAGGGGAAAAAACAGTGACAGTGACTAAAGAAGGCAAATAATCTATGCTGTATTCATTTGATATTAAAAAGAGTGTTGCTTTCAGGGGCTTCCCTGGTGGCACAGTGGTTAAGAATCTGCCTGCCAACGCAGGGGACACGGGTTTGAGCCCTGGTCCAGGAAGATCCCACATGCTGCGTGCCTGTGTGCCACAACTATTGAAGCCTGCGTGCCTAGAGCCCGTGCTCCGCAATGAAGAGCCACCGCAATGAGAAGCCCGCACACCGCACACCGCAAAGAAGAGTAGCCCCCGCTCACCGCAACTAGGGAAAGCCCCCGCGTAGCAACAAAGACCCAACGCAGCCATAAATAAATAAAAGCTAATAAGAAGCAAGTAATAAACAAAATTAAAAAAAAAAAAGAGTGTTGCTTTCAGACCTAGTTTTTGGGCTGCTGCACTGGTTTTACAGTTTTCCTCCAACCTTCTGTACCCATTATAGAAAACTGGAGATTTCTGCATCATGAAAAGGGGTTTCCTGGGACACATGAATGTCATTACTAAAACCAGGCTCATCCCAGACAAACTGGGATGATTTATTACCCTAGGGCCAACCTTCTTGAAGCCTGACTGGAGAGCACCAAAGCTGCCAAAGCACGTTTTCACCCACCTCCCCAAAAGAGAGCTGATTCAGCTAAGGAGAGCACTTGGATATGGACGCCATGAGTCAGAGCCTCACAGGCAAAGGAGGAGCTAGTGAAAGAACCCAGCAGGGGAAAGAGAGAGAGAAGCACCTGTATTAAAAATTGGAATCAATGTAGGGGTTTCCACTGTGATTCTGAAAATCAACTACATGATGGCCCTTTCAGTGGAATTTATTACTGCAATGATGGAAAACTGACAATATCAATTCTATTCCCCAGTAGACATGTAGCCTTCACATACTTCTTGCAAAAAAAAAAAAAGGTAAAAATAAATAATTTTAAAAGAAATGAAAAGAATCCATATTTTTCAACAAGTGAGAGACAGGATTCGAATGGACAGATCAGAAAGTATCCAGAAGTTTGAGCCGTATTTCCACCAATCCCAGACATACATACTGTTATGGGTAACCAGACTATGCAATGTAAAAAAAGAGAGGGCAAAGACTATAACAAAAATAGTCTGCCAAAATTTACTGTTTCAGATAGCCAAAACCTGGTAGAAACTCAATGTACTGAAATGTCTGCAGTTTTACTTTAGCTAAAAATAAGCATATTACAAATTGATGGCTAGTGGGAAGCTGCTGCATAGCACAGGGAGATCAGCTGGGTGCTTTGTGATGACATAGAGGGGTGGGATAGGGAGGGTGGTTGGGAGGCTCAAGAGGGAGGGGATATGGGGATATATGTATACGTATAGCTGATTCACTTTGTTGTACAGCAGAAACTAACAGAACACTGTAAAGCAATTATACTCCAATAAAGATGTATAAAAAAATAAGCATATTACAGAGACTGATGAAGAATAAAAAGATGGAGTTATTGATTTTCAGACCCAGGTCAACTGTGATGAAGACATTTCTAGTAGACCATGGAAGTTCAGAAGACATAGAGAATGGAGAGACAGAAAAAATAACTTGGCACACAAGTATGAGTAATTACTAGCTCTCTGCTAGTACAATTAGCAAAGTGAAGCATACTGTGAATTCCTGGAAGTGGTCTCAGTAAGCTCCATAGAGAAATTTATTTTGACTATCTTTTGAAAGTTATGAGACTGTGAATCTAGGCATCAAAATGGTAACATTGCTCATGGCAAACAGATGATTAGATCATAAATTACATGTGATGTGTATTCAACTGAATATGAGGTTAAAGGTAAAACTGGCTCTTTCACACTGACCCGGCTGTGGATGAGAGGAAGTGAGAGGAAGGAAGGAAGCGAGGGAGGGGGAAAATGTTTAAAAAATTGTTCAACATGGTTTATATGAGATAGACTATGAAAACAAAGCTTTTGAATAATCTAAAACACAAAGGCCATATAGAAAAATGTAGAGAAAAAACTGGGAGTGAAGAAACTTTCCAAGTGTCAATTCTGAAGTAGCAAAAAAGGTTGGACAATTTTGGAGATGTGTTGGATAAAAGGAGAGGCTTGGGGAGGGGGTAATAAGTGCTCTAATTCAACTGGAGCTCTCTAAGCCCATCCAGCCTTGGGGCCAGGCAAGCCCACTCCATGGAAGATGTTCATGTCCTCCAAAACTGAAGAAAAAGAACTAGGGCAAAGCCAGAGAGAGGTTTGCCCCAAACTACCCAGAAATCAAACTTCGGAAAGATGCAACAGAAACTATGCTTTGGGTAAAAGGATCAGTCCCAGAACAACTATTACAACTTTTAAAGCGTTTTGAGTCTTTCATTATATTGCAGAACATTTTCTCTCCCTATCGAAATAAGTGTGATAGGGAAACCACATGGCTATTTACCCCATCACTATTCTAAAATATGTGTTTTGCTTAATATGAATTATTTGGCCAAACTGGACAAATTAAACATACGAAGTCTTCCTCAATGGATGATAAGTGCCAATGCTAAGCCATGTTCTCCTGGATGACTGTTGAGGGTGACTTCACCTATTTTCTAGCTGTCACTCTGGATAACCAAGTCAGCACTGTGAAGTATAAGGGTCCATAGCAGGTATATTAGATTGAGGAGGATGTGGGATTAGGACAACGCAGCAGCATTTTGAGCACAGATTTACTTAGATCATGGAAAGAAGGAAGCCCCAACTGGCAGCTGCTGTTGAACACAAATATTACCAACATTGTATTTCAACTCAGAATTGCCCTTGCCTGAGACAGACACCACGGCAGAGAAGGGACTGCAAGACTGAAAGTTTGTGTGTTCAGAATCCCCATCTCAGTTGTTACTAGGACTAAATTGGTCCCTGAATGTCTTTAGACCTCAGTTTCCTCACAGGGAAAATGAGGGATTGGGTTCAACATGTAATTCAACACAACATTAATCAAGTGCTTCCTATGTTTCAGGAATTTTACTGGAAGAATAAATTGTTAGGATTCTTACCATTTGGGGCTCCTGTTACAATTTTATGATTCTGTAACAAGAAAACGGACTGTTGTTTACACCTTTATTTAGTGTCTGGGTGGAGAAACCACAAATCCAGTTCCGCATCCATGCTAACATTCTTTGGTTTCCATGCTCGGGATGCCAAATGTAGAGGAAGTGGTCCAGGATGGGAAAAAGCGATGTCATGTGAAACAACTGGACCAAATCATGAGAGAGGAAGCAGGCCCCTCTTGAGATAAGGGGTTTTTTGCCCTTCCTCATCCACCCCTTACCCTCTCAGCATTCTCAGGTGATCCTTCCTGGTGGGTCTGCTCAAGCAAAGGAGAAGGCAGGGACCCAGCAAGGAGGTCAGAGTCTGTGGAGAACTGTGGCTCAGCAGAACATCTATTAAATGATGTTTGCTTTGCAGCTGATCCACCATTCTCCTTAAAGAGGGATCCTCACCTTATGTCTGATTAACTGATATGCATGGAAAGTATAACTAGAAAAAAATTATTGACTCTATTTTTTCTACAATTTTTTTTCAGAGTATTATACATTCTTATTATGGATAATAGGGAGGATCAGAAATATATGGAGAGTGAAATAAATATCAGCCATGGATATAAAAAGAAAACTCTGATTCATTCCAACTTATGTATTTTTTCAAATTATATATTAACTTTATAAAATATGGACATTTATACATTTTAAACTTAATATTTTCTTAAGTATTTTTTCATGAAATTCAATGCTTTTAGAGATTCATAATTCATATTATCATTTAATATCTCTGATCATTTTTAAAGTAAGAAATTTCAACTTTATTTAATCAGATATTTCCCCAAATCTCCCCTAATTAACATCTGGGGAAAGTGTTCTCCAGGAGAATGTTTGAGAAAGTTTAAATTATCTCTAAGTTATCCCCTTATTCAAATATGGGTTATATCTATACTTTTGGCTTCTTTTTAATTAACTTATTTTGGTAGTTTGTTTTTCTTTTGCTGCTGTGTACACAGTGGTGTCCCACACTTCACTGCTGAACATCTCATCTGCTCCATTATGGGAACCAGGTTACTCAGGGCCCCTATATAAATCCTAACTGAAGCCAAACTAAGGGAGGCTGAAGGACTAGGGTCCATGTGGTAATCTACTCTGTTGGGCAAATAGCATTTTTTCCACAATAGCAAGACTGAGAATAACATGCCATTCAGTACCAAGATAAAACCAAGATTCCCAACTGAAGAAGTGCTACCAAAAAATGACCCTTCATATTCCTGCTTTCCAAGCCTTCAGTCTCTGTCACCTACATATCATTTAACTCTTTTAGATAACCGTTTTACTCTTCCAAGTCACCATCTTACTCCACCCGGTCCCAACAATGGACAAACTCAAATGACAGTCATCACATTGCCCCAGCCCACTTACTTTTAGATCTTCTTTGCACTGCAATGAAGAAAACAACCACGGAAATGCAGACCACAGCTAAAATAATACTCAAAGTTATCCATATATTATTTCTGTCATGAAGGAAAATATAGACATCAATTACGACAAGTGGCAATGTGTGTCAGTACATACTTAATTTCTCAAAAGAGCCAGCTATCTAGTTCATGCTGACCTTAAAGCATCTTACATTTTCTGTCTTTTTTTTTTTTTATAACATTTAAATTCTTCTCTACTGTAGCCCCTGTCTACACTAGACAGGATGGGTCAGTCCTAATCTGATCACTCCACACACACATGCCTCCACCATTTTTTTTGCCTCCACCATTTTCAAATCGACCAGTAAAATAATACAAATAACTTCCCTGGTGTCTTACAGACAAAACAATCATTTCAATGATTTTAATATAATTCAACTATTTACTGTGCCATTGCATAAATATTATGAATAAAAGAAGTGCTTATGTAAGGATAAAGGAAAGCTTCAACTTCACTGTGCTTCCTGTCAATTTATGGGGAGGGGGAAGGGTAAGCTGTGACAAAGTGAGAGAGTGGCATGGACATATATACACTACCAAACATAAAACAGATAGCTAGAGGGAAGCAGCCACATGGCACAGGGAGATCAGCTCAGTGCTCTGTGACCACCTAGAGGGGTGGGATAGGGAGGGTGGGATAGGGAGGGTGGGAGGGAGGGAGACGCAAGAGGGAAGAGATATGGGAACATATGTATATGTATAACTGATTCACTTTGTTATAAAGCAGAAACTAACACACCATTGTAAAGCAATTAAACTCCAATAAAGATGTTAAAAAAAATGAGACTCTGGTAAGAAACCCAAGCTCAAGAAAGAATATTGTGAATTTTGAATTTCATATCACACCTCACTTAGCAAAGATATGCTAGCAACTCTAGTCCAAGTAGGAGACTTTGAATAGAATAGTTCAATTTGGTATTGGAAGGTTGCCTAAAAAAGTACAGTTCAGGGACTCAAAATCATTTTCCTTGCTATTAGAAATTCAACAATATACAAGAAACACAGCTTTTAAAACACTACTCAAGGCTATGAGATGTAATAATATAGAAACTAACCTGACAACAGAAATAGTTATTTCCTTCTTCTCGTTGAGCCTGGGGTTGAGGACCAAAGAGGTCATGGCTACCAGGACTGAAGACTCAGTGGAGAACAGGCTGTTTCCACCTGCTCTGTTGTTTTCAGAGTGCGGCTTTAAATTCTGTCCTTAGGGATCTCCCCAGCTTGCCTCAGGCTCTGGGTACCAGCCTGCAGCCTGACACACCAGATGGACCACTCTGGCATCACTGTTCTTGATGAGAGGGTGTGGGGAACTTCCTAATCCTGTGAACTGTGAAGGGGACAAGGAGCTCAATTAAGAGAGCAACAACCAAAAATTGTTTTGATCCTAGGTTTTAGTACATTTAACCAAACAGAATGATTGCTCATCTCTTGTGTAACTTAGGAGGTAAGAATATTCTGTGAACAATTTCCTCAGAATGAATGATTATCCTAAGAGATCAAAGGTAGCAGAAAAAGGGAAGAACAAGAAATCTTGAAGGAATGAGATATTAACAAATAGTCAAGCAAAGAAGGTAATAATGAGAAGTCGAGTGTTAGGATTTATGGTAATCTCAGAGGCTTGCTGAAGGACACAGTTCTGATTAAGTCATTACACTACCACAAATGTTCAACCGTCAAAACAGATTCACAGCAATCACATGCTGTACCTAGCACCAAACTTTCCTATGATTAGTGATAGACACAAAAAGCAAGAACAGAGACAGCGACATCCACCTCTGAAATGGTCTAAAACCATCTGACGTACTTCTCAAAAAAGTCATTTGTCTACCCTGGGATGTATTTTGGTTTTACATTAAGAGATGAGTGCTAACAATATGTGTAACACATGTGATTTAAAAGTTAGAGCCTGAGGAAGCCACTTTAGATTCTTAGCTTTTACATTCCATCAATCACACCGGTAGGGAACCTACATGACTGACCTTCGCTCTCTAGTTGTGCCCTATAAACCATAAATTCCAGTTTTATGTACCATAAGCAATGTAGAAAGATCAAGTATCCAGAGATGCTGTTAACTCCTCCTTTCCCAGTTATGAGTGGGTGAATCAATGCTGTAGCCTTCCTTTTTGGGGATGTGCATGAGTTGCAGTCCTGGGAGTGGCAGGAGATTGAATCTGCATATGGAGGACGATTATCTACTCCCTAGACACCCTATTGTACATTGTGGACCCTGGGCCCTCTCAGGACTCCTGATGGAAGACATTGACAGATTTCTGAGCATCCATGAGATGGGCCTTGAGCTCCAATGAAAGTGTCTCTGGCCCTCTACTCTCTTACCTTTCTCCTGGGCTCAGAATTATTCAAGTTAGCACTTCTTTTTATACATCTTCCAGGTCTCCATCTCTGACTCACACTGAGGCCTATAATGCTAACCATATAATACTAAGAAAAAAGCAAGGCTACAGGCAACAGGAGAGAGTGTGAAAAAAGGAATGAATACACTGGAGACACTAAACTGGTCCTTGGGATGCTCTTGCAAATGTAGTAGGGCTGCCCACTAGACAGTGCCCAGTGGTTTGGGAGACTACAAGGTAATAGACATTTCTGGATCTCAACACAATTTTTAAAGCACACAACACACAGAAGCACCATTCATGGTTGATATATTTGGCGAAATCAGGGAACAATGCTGTATTCTGTGTCTGGAGCGATATTTTGGAAACTAATAACAGCAACTGAGGGAAAACAAATTGACCACTATACTTAGCTACTATTAGAATCCAGATGCTAGTAGCAAATTTGAGCTTTAGATTGTAAACATGGAAATATTTGGAGGAGGCTGTTAGACTTTGATATGGTTTTTTGGACTAGAGGTTCAGGGCATTGTTTATTGTCAATGTCAAGATGATTGCTGCTGATATACCAAGGGTAGATCAGCAGCAGCAGCATTTATTGTGCACTTACTATGTACTATGAAATGTACTAATTTCTTTGCATGCATTCTTATTTAAATTACATAATATCTCAGTGAAGTAGGTAGTAGAGTTGACCCTTGAACAACACAGGTTTGAACTCTGTGGGTCCACCTACATGCAGATTTTTTCCAATGATTTTTGTATTTTCATTTTACAGATCTTCATACTAAGTGTGGGGAAAAGTATATTCGATTAGAGATCATAATATGTGAAATCAAGAGAACCAGGGTTTGAGTTCTGATTCTGTTCAAACTGGTTCAGCTTTCTGCCCTTGGGTGAGTCATTTATCAATTCCTTTGAGAGACAGCAGTACCCAATTTTCAAGGGCAGTGTTGGGGAGTGAGGGGTTGGTGCCTCAACCCTCGCGTTATTCAAGGGTCAGCTGTATTTTTCTCACATTTGTTTAAATAATGGAAAAATGTTAAAGGTCAAGTAACTTGCATAAAAGTGTATTTCTAAAAAATAGTAGAGCATGAACTTCTTCCCAATTTCTTTTTTATTCTTTGTTACAAAATAAGGAATGAATATTATCTTCTCAGAGGTGACTTCCTGTGAGTTTATTTGTGCTCCATCAGTAAGGTATAAAATCTCACCTTGAAATGATAAATAACATAATCTTAGAGGATTTCATCCCTGGAATTATACATTTTAGGCCAGTGTCCAGTTGTTCAACCCTACTAAAATCCTCTGTGCTGACAGGAAAGAGATGATGTGTTACTTCCTCCTACATTCTCTCAGGCCTTCTGCAGTGTTGTTGGGATAACATTTATTGATTGCAATCGTCAGTTAATAAAATTTAAGAAATGTACCAGTAAGTCACTTTGATATAAATATTTGATACTGAATTTATGAAAATATTTGTGGAGAGATTAAATTATAGACATCTGAGAATAGTAAACTTGAGACAGAGAGATGAATATAACATTTCACTGGTCTGATACAATGAGTTTATGGGGTTCTTACCATGATTCAAGGGGAGGAGGGATGTGCTACAAGAAAATTGCATAGAATGGCGATATACTGCACAAAATCACCAGGAGGAGGTGGAATTCCATTTTCTCTTGCCAGTTCTCCTTGTATGTGAGCAGAGTGGTCATGTGAGAAATGACAGGTCTTATCCTAGAACTCAGCCACACAGACTCCTATCCCAGAGACTCACCTGCCACATACACTTAAAGTACCATTACTGTGACAGGATAAATGCTCAAAGCTGCATCTGTACTGCTCTTCATCAGAAGGGTGTATCTTGCAGCCTCAGAGCAACACTCCCCATGGTGTTCCCTGATGATCAGACATTTAAAAAAACTGTCTTAGCTAAGGGGTGATCTTGAGTCCACTCACTCCATGTATTGGGCATCCACTTGGGGGGAGGGTCTGAGGTGACAGGGGAGCACAGCCTTGTGCCCCATCAGGGTAATGATTGGCTCGTTGGCTCCAGCACTGAGAACTTCCCTGGGAAAAAGGAGCTTTGCAAAAAAACACAAACAAACAAACAAAACTGTCTAAGTGAATCCTAACTGAGCCAAAGAAAGGAGGAGTCAGAACTCTCAGAACTTTTGGGACTCATTATAATTGGCAAGGATATCACTTGCTATTTCCAGAAAACTGTCCCATGTTAACCATTTTTCAAGCTCCTTTTGTATTAGCTAGAGCTTAGAAAACCTTTGTGGATTTTGAATCCACACCTACATAACTCCAAACATTCAGTCAGACTGGAGTGAACCCTAGTTATAACTACAAGAAACACTAAAGTTTCAGAACCATATTTATAGATGATAATCAAAATTTGACAATAATTTAAAAACAGAAATTACTCTGTATTATGATTCATTTAGCTCTTATCTATGAATAAGATATTTTATTGATGGAGTCATGATACTTAGCTTAAGAAAACCCCACATATTCTGGAATTCTACTTTCAGAATCCCAAAGAACTTATCTTACTCTTGAGACACCTGCAGCTTAAGGATTTATCTGGACTTTCTCTACAGACTTTGCAATTTGAATCAGATGCCAAACTAATTCTCTTATAATCCCCTTCTCTGATAGTATGGGCATCAATGTCTCAACAGCCACCCTCTCAGGCCAACAATAGCAGGTCTGATTCATGGAGCTTTCTAGTCAACAAAGAGGGCAGATACCATGAACATAAATAAGTAATTATACAGGTGAATTAACCTGCCATAATTAGTGGGTGATTCAGTCCCTTCACAGTTGCTGCTGGATTATTATAGAATCCATCTCTGTCCTCCCAATATCAACAGGTGCTCACAAACTCTTAGATCACTGTCTCTGAGCTCTCAGACCACCCTTTCTCCCAAGTGCTGCCTCCTTAGCTATATGGAATCCCAGGTCAAGTTCTCTGCTCTGACAAAATATATGTTAAATCACACTTAATAACCTGAAGAGCCTCAGCTACCAAAATCTCCATGTTCTCATGCTCAGATGCAAGAGACATTATTTATTCAAAATTATTTGGCAAATTATTATTTATTGGACGCACAGCTATAGACTAAAGTTTGTGTCCCCTCAAAATTCTTATATTGAAAACTAGCCCCTAATATGACGGTATTTAGAGGTGGGGCTGTTGGGAGGTGACTAGTCATAAGGGTGGTGTCCTCATGAATGGAATTAGTGCCCTTATAAAAGATACCCCAGAGAGCTCCTTCACCTTTTCTGCCTTGTGAGGACACAGTGAGAAGACCACCACCTGTGAAACTCTTAAGAAGAGGGCTCTCACCAGAAATTGAATCTGCCAGTGTGTTGATCCTGGACTTCCCAACCTCTAGAACAGTGAGGATAAATTTGTTTTTAAGTCAGTCAGTCTATGGTATTTTTGTTATAGCAGCCCAAACGGACTAAGACCTCTACTATGTGGCAATCATGTTCCAAGCCTTAGGGACAGAGTGTGCATTGCCACGAACAGTAAGGAGGCCAGTGTGGCTGGAGCACTGGGAGCAAATGTGGTTAATCATGGCTATATTCCTGTTTCTTTCCCTTCAAATAATGCAAGTCACTGTTACTATTCCTTCAAGTACAGCTGAAGTGTGACTCCAGCACACTCTCTGTCCTCTTGCCTGGACTCCTGTACAATTTAAGTCTTTTCACTAGAAGTCAGTGGACTCACTATAACAGATTTTCCCTTTCGAAACTGAGACTTGATGCCAACTCAAGGACTTTTAAAATTAAGTTCCTTCTGTCTGTACCACTCTTCTCCATGCAGGGCTCACTCCTTCACAATCTTCAGTATCTGAAAGTCATTATAGCAAATATTTTTATAATGAAAGTCCAGATAACAAGAGATCCCTATATTTGTGGTGTGCACCCCCAGTGGTAGCCCCAGGATAGCGAACATACTGCCAGTTTGAAACTTTTATCTTAGTCCCTTTTATTTGCCAGACATTTTTTCTGTCTTTTACAGATTCTTCTGCTAATGCTATGAGAAAGGTGAGTACTATCATCCTCATTTATAGTTGACAAAACTGAGACAGAGGGAGGCTAACAGATTTGCTTAGTGTCTTCTTGGCAAAGAGTGGAAGAACAAGAATTCTGACCCTAGCTCTCAGCATACAGATTTAACTAAATCGATAACTTGTATAGGAAAAACAACCAAACCAAACTAACCAACCAAGCCAAACCAACAAACAAAAGCACCTAGAATTCTAATAGTTCATCACCATTAAATGAAAATAACTGATTCTGGGGTTATTGAGTAGAGACAATGTGGCTTCCATCATCAGTTGGGTGGAGCCAACCATGTCACTCACTATCACTCACTTACCCTGCCTCCTCCTGGATGCCACTTCAGAATATTGTGTCATTTTCATCCTAAGTGGTAGAACTTCCATCTAACACACACACACACACACACACACACACACACACACACATACACACACACGGTAAACACTTATTTTGCATAGATAGAAGAAAGAAGTTGAACAAACTCAATATCTTTCTCTTCTGCTGAGCTTGGATTTTCTTGGATATAGATAAATAGTGCTTAAATAATATTCCAAAAATGTTCAGAGTTTTGGAGATGGAATGGAGCAACTCTGTTGCTGTTTGCTTTTTGTCTCTAAGCTGAGAGACACCAGCAAAGGGTGTAAGTGTAAACAATATGGAGAGGGACTGTTTGGTTCCTCTCAGCCTATCAGATGCTTTTCCACACTCTAAAGGCACATTTTAGCCAACATTTCACCTTCTACCCAGTACTAAAATCAGGCCTTCAAATGGATATCGAGGTCCAACCAATGATTCAAATGTAATGTGAAAAATGTATTTAAATACAAATAATAAACATTCATTGTAGAAAAAAGGGAAATAAAAACAAGAATAAAGAAAGCAAAATAATAAATAAAGGGAATTTAGAAACAAAGTGAGAGAGATGAAGTATTGCAGCCAGAGGAATATGATACAAGCAAATGCCCAGAAGCGGATACGTGTAGATGTTTTGAGGTCAGGGCACAAAACAACTGGGGAGTGTTGTAGGACACTTGCATCACAAAGGTAATTAGATGTGTCAGTTCACAGAGAGCACTGAGTGTCAATAACAAAAGTTTTCAATTTACCATGAAGTCCTTAGGGAAATACTTTTTGAAGAAGAATTATTTGCACAAACTTGTCAGTGACTTCATTTTTTAGGTTTAATGAAACCATATGTTCACATTTCCACTTTGGTTATCTAATTAATTCACCAAGTCAGTAATGCAATAATGCAATAATGTAACAGAAAATCCATTACAAGTAGACTGTAAGGAATTGAGAAATTATAAAAACAAACGAAAACAAAAAAAAATGTGTCCAAGAGCAGCTGTCCCTCCCTGTTTCCTCAAGTTTCAGTATTGCTTAAATAATGCCTTTTTGAAGCAAGTGAGGTAATAAAGTAATAATAATACTTTACAGAGTTTGTAATGAAAGGACAAGACACTTCATTAGTTGGAACCTGGTCTAAATTTTTGTCTTATAGAGTGAAACCTCATTAAAATATTTTATAATTGACTGTGCTTCAGTGGAGAAAGTACTTGGATTTCTATAGGAAATGATTTCATTTTAGTAGCTTGAAACATCATCCACTGGAAATCAAAATTAAAGTTTCCTAATGTACAAACTACTTTACAAATTATTCATAGAGGTTATCTACCTAAATACACATTGCTCATTTGGTACTAACTCCCCTGCCCACAACCAGATTCTCTGAGAAGATAAAGAACAAAAGCTAGACAAGGGAATACTCTTGGGAAGACCCCCCCAGAGCCAAACTGAACCACCAGGCAGCTGCAAAGTTGTTGCTGGGTGTGACATGCTGGGAATGATCCATGCAGGCAGCCTGAGGGTTAGACAAATGAGAGATAGATAGGGAGATGGAGATGGCAGGACGGCATGGATAAGAGAAAATAATTGTTTCAACATTGAAAAATTGGTGTCTCCAAGAAGTTTTGTGATACAAATAACAGAAGAGGGATGCTGATTTTAATAAAGCTGTGGTGGTATCCATACTTACACTATTTTAAATATTTTCAAAATAGATGATTAAAGTCATGACTAGGTGAGATATGGCTTACCAGCAACAATAGGGATTTGTATCTGTGTCTATATAAAGTGTTCCAAAACACAATTTTACTTTCTGAATATCTTTTCTACGCCAAATACCACAGGCTTTTCAAATAACTATGAAAAATTTGCACTGTTGTCATTCCCCTCTCAGTGTGAATGGTAGGAAATTCAGTTTTGTTTTGCTTGAGTGAATTTTTATCAAACTATAAGCAACACTAAGAGACCGCGAGATCCAGTAGTCAGCCAAGGAAGCTCCAGTTAGCCTGGGTTATGATATACATCAGTGTAACTTTCTGGTTGTCCAAGGCCGAAATCAGTTGCAGTTGCAGGGTGGTCAGTGAAAGAAGATCCATTCCATTGTCTAGGATCTTAAGGGAGAAATATAAGCGATTGGAGGAAGGTGTAATTAAAACTATAAATATGGGTCCACTCTGTCACATTATAGACTAGATCCTCTCCATAGTGATAGGACTGTCTGAAGGAAAGGAGGGAATGCTGAGAAAGAACTTCAAATGGATTGTCCTTGAGGCTCAGTGAATAGGAAACCCTGGTCAACTGAGTATCTACATCCCTTCCTTCCCAGTGACCTGAGTCCAAACAAAAATTCAACAGACTTTCTTGGGACCCTCACCTCCCAGTAGTGACCACCATCAGTAAACATCTCTTCACCCAATGTACATATCAGAGTTTCAAAGTGTTTCCTGTTCTCTGAAGGATGATGCTTTTTGAAACTGGAGAAAACCAGTTTCCTATAATTAAGTATAACAAAGTAGGGATCCAAAGTCACCACATTTTGAAAAGGAAGGTCATTTAATGTACTTTTACTTCCATCCATGAACAGGTAACAGCTACACAGAAAGTTCTCTCATCATAAATGAGTAAACTGAATAAAATTTATGAGACAGCTACTTTCAGACAATGGACAACAGGTAATAGAGGACTGGGATCTTTGAGGAAGGGAAACATAAGCTGAGCCCTAAAATCACCCCAGCTTTCTATCTCCTCGCCATCCATTATTTTTATGCAAATGAAAACACCATAATCTTACACTCAGGGATCACCACAAAGGTTGACACCTTATTATATGTCTTGGTGGATCTTCTTCTACACATGTATGTATACCTGTAAGTGTTGGTTTTTAACCAAAGTGAGAACATCATGTCTCTGCTGTTTTGTAAATTGTATCCTGGTCGATAATATCACCTCTGTGTTTCAGTAATTTAAAAAATTTCTCTCGTGATCTTGAAATGTCTTTACACTTATGTCCCTTCCTATTCCAGGATCATACTTTAATCATACTCTTAATCTAGCATAGTCCCTTTCTTCTGTTTCTGACTTTCTGAACAGATTGGGCCAATGTTCTTATACTGATACCTGGCGATTTCCAGGCACCTGCACAAAAAGTGGGAATCAATAGATACCCTGCCATTCTTACTGAATTGAGTCCAAAACTCTTTAAAGGAATAAAACAAAACCTGTCACTCAATAATGTAAAAATCACACATCCAGCATCCAATTAAATTAAGTAGACAGGGGAAGGAGTAGGAAAATGTGACTGGTAACCAGGAGAGACAAACAAAGAAGAAAAAGCAATGACGGAATGAGTAGAAAAGGACTTTACACATATGTTCAAGCATTTAAAAAATAAACATAATGAGATAAATGGACAGTATAAAGAAGAATGAAATGGAACTTCTAGAAGTAAAAATCACAATATCGGAAATTATGTCACTGAATGGAACTAAAAGCAGATCTAACTCTAAGGAGGAAAAAAAATCAGTGAAATTGTAGGTGTAATAACAGACATTTGGCAAAATAAAAGATTTTAAAACAAATTTACAGAATGATCAGCCTCAGGACCTGTGGGATATATCAAGCAGTCTAACCTACATGTAACTGGAGTCTCAGGAGAGGACAAAAAAGAAAAAATAATTGTTGAAAATATTTAAAACAAGTTGAAAACCATAATAAAATTCTATACAAGAGATAAAAAGAAATTCTAAAGCATCCAAAGGAAAAAAGAGAAATTACATAGAGAAGAAGTAAGATAAGAATCACTGCAAACTTACGGTCACAAACAATGAAGGTCAATAGAGAGACAGTTTTAAAGGGTTAAAATGGAAAAATTTCTACCTAAAATTCTATACCCAGCAAAAAATGTTGCAAAACACTTAGATTCACTTTCAAATTAGTTCTTTCAAGTTCAAACATTTTTAGGATCCAACTGAAAATGTGTACGACCATGCTGAAGTAATTATTTTTTTATATTCAACATTGGCTACAGTACACACAAACATTTTCACTCCTCTAATTCTATGAATATAAAAACATTAAAAAAAAGTGTTTTTTGACTGTTGAATCTCCTTTTTGGTGGAATATTGTAGCTTGTTAGAATGAAAATATGAATTTTGTATGTACTACAACTGAAATATTCTCCATGGGTTTCTTAATTTAGTAAGAATATAGTTTTCACTATGACACCAATATTTTAATTTATATCACCATCATAAAGCATACAGTTGACCCTTGAACAACATGGGTTTGAACTGTGCTTGTCTACTTATACAACGATGTTTGTTCAATAAAAATATTGGAAAAATTTTTGGAGATTTGTGACAATTTGAAAAAACTTGCAGATGAACTGCATAGCCTAGAAATATTGAAAAAAAATAAGAAAAAGGTATGTCATGAATGCACAAAATATATGTAGATATACACATAACAGTAAACTATTTCTAATTAAGTTTTGGGGGAGTCAAAATTTATACATGGATTTTCCACTGTGGGGGGGGTCAGCGCCCCTAAATACTGCATTGCTCAAGAGTCAATCGTAATTTTATAGTCAATGTTAAAGTTTTGAGCTGAATTTATACTTTCAATTATGTAACTTGTCTCATAAATGTTACAATTATGTAACATTTCTCAACAAAATGAAATTCCAAAATAATTCTTTTTACTGTGTCAATCGAATAAAAGAAACAAATTATTATTAGAATTAACTAATTTTCTGGTTGATACAGCTAATGACACTGGCTTCATTCAAACTCTTGGCAAAGTTTTTCCAGTGAAACAACACAGTAGCACTAGAATGGTGCTCAAGAAAACTTGAGGAAAAAATGAGACAAACTATTTTAGAAGAACAGTGACTAGACTATATAAAAGGACATGTGTCACAAAGTGACATGTAAACCCCCTTCTGCTGCCTAATGTGTGAATTTATCATCTTTGGCTAGAGTCTTCTTAGAATACTTACTTTTTAAAAACATGCTGATGCTTCTTCAGCTAATTTGTGTCTTCTCATTTTCATGGGGTCAGTGATATTGCTACTGTTCTTAAGGCAGGTGGAAAACATTTCCTGTAAGGAGCACATACACCATCAATTCTCTTTAAAAGGAACACAATTTAATTATACAATATTTTATTAAATGTAAGCTTTTCAGGTTCTTTGGCTCATTGTTGCCAAAAACGTTCATTGACGAATGGGAAAATGTTTAAACCATTAAATAGCTGAAGATTTATAACATACATTTCGTGACAAAATGATCCTAGCTAGTGTTCTGGCTACCCTTTATAACACTGCACACAGTAGGACCACTCATCCTCTATTTCCCACACACATCTCATTGCAATTTACATGTAATTGCCCGCTGGTAGTCAAAAGCTGAGGGAATACAGCTCATACAAAGGCCCAGCCACTTGCTTGAATCTGAAACCACTTTGCAAGGCCATTCTAGCTCCAGAGCTCCTTGTGGGATCAAAGTCTCCTTCAACACTGCCTCTTAGTTCAACTTGAGCTTTCCCTACTACCTCCCTAATAAAACTCCTGCACTCAGATGTTCATCCCTGAATCTGCTTCCCAGAGATCTTGAACTAAGACCCAAGAGTCTTTCTGTGATCCAGCATGATGCATTTCTTAAAGGCTAAAGAAGAAACTGCAGGTGAAGGCTTGCCTGAGAGCTGAGAAGATAATCTGGGTGAGGGTGTCCCTGTGGAAGCAGCCATGCAGGATCCTGAGGGCCAAAGAGAAGCTTGGGCCAGTCAGTGCTGCCATGAGCACAAGAAGGCATAGGTGGGGAGAGCTCTGAGACCTGGGTAACAAAGAGCAGGAGAGATCGGCTAGGAGTTGGAAGGAGTAACATGCTCTCCACTCAGACTTATAAATTCAGTTTGCTGACTGCTATACAAAGGATCTAGCAATCTCTTATGTGGAGAGGGAGAAGAATGCAGATAGGTAATAACATAAGCTTATAGAAAGTAAGAGCAATATTATCCAAAGGATGTCATTTTTCGTTGTAAAGCTTTAAAGCAAGGCTGATTTTCTTTTCTTTTCTTTTTTTTATTAATTAATTTTTATTGGGGTATAATTGCTTTACAATGTTGTGTTAGCTTCTACTGCACAGCAAAATGAATCAGTCACACATATACATATATCCCCTCCCTTTTGGATTTCCCTCCCATCTAGGTCACAACAGTGCGTTAGGTAGAGTTCCCTGTGCTACACAGTATGTTTCCATTAGTTGTCTATTAAGGGTGATTTTCTTTAAGCCATGTGATGCTACAGTTAGAGATGCTACAGTTAGCATGAGAATGAGTCCTGTGTTCTAAGAAGATATACCTGTCAGAGAAGAGGTATTTAGCTTGTGATCTTTATCATTCAGAAAAGGTCTTCTCCCTTGAAGCTATCACAGAGATTGTATTAAGGCACATTAGGCTTAATCAAGACACATCCCAACCCACAGGTAAGGAACTTTCACAGGATCTACAAAGAGAAAGTTCTGAATTGCTCTGAACAGTGATCTCTGTGTGTTTCAATTATCTGTTACTATGTAACAAATCACCCTCAAATTAGTGGCTTCGATCAGCAACAACTAGCATTATGGCTCATGAGTTGTGGATTTGCTGAGCTCACCTGGGTTCTTCCTTACGTGGGTTGAGCTGTGGCTGCAGTCATCTGGAGGCTCAACTGGTCTGGAATGTCCAAGACGGCTCACTGGAGGCGCAACTGATTCGTAATTTCCAGGACAGTGGCAGATGGTGCTGCCTGGAGGCTGGGATTTCATGTGGGGCTGTCAATCAAAGCACTTTGATCCTCCTTCATGTGACATCTTCAAGTGGCTCACTTAGGCTTCCTTAAGAGTCTGGTAGTCTCAGCATAATCAGACTTCTTCTATGGTGGCCGAACCCTAAGAGTACAAAATTGGAAGTAGTCACGTCCTTTTAAGTCTTAGGCCAGGGGTAACATAATAGCACGTGTGTCACATTCTATTCTATTAAAGCAAGCCATGGGGCCAGATCAGATTCAAGAGGAGCAGACCAAACGAGGAGACCACTGGAAGGAGTCATTCATTACTGCTCACTGCTGTAGAGATTACCACAGCTTCCCAATCTTTCTATTTTCAAACAGGAGTGTTCACAGTGGTTATCCTGTCCCTCTTCCTTCATTGAAGGATAGGTGTGTGTGAGTTTAGTCTCTGGATTAAGAGAGGCACATCTGAAACTTATACATAAACTATCATGAGACTCTGACTCTGAGACTAAGCCAAATGATAGGCGTTTTGGCTGCCTCCCTTAGGGAGAGTGGGAGGATAGTCTGCACATTAAAGAAGGAAGGTGAATATTTATCAAAGTAATATTATACTTAAGAGTAGTATTAGATAATCTAATGTCTATTATAATATTAATACAGTATAACATTATAAAATTATCTATCATATAATATAAAATATATTAATATAAGATGTATAATATAAATATATACTACACATTATCATATATATTAATATATCTAATATTACACAATATTTTAGAGATAATATTCTTAAAATTGTTGTTTGAATTCTGAAGAAAATTTTTAAGATATACTTTGTGAAGGAGCCTGAGCCTGCGCCTGACAAGCAGTCAGTACTCAATTTATATTAATGTCTATTCCTGACCTTGGTCACCTCTTATCTCTTTTACATTATTAGTCCCTGTGAAACACAGTAAAGAACAAAGACAGCTCTGCTAAGCAACTCTCCATTTTGAATTTATCCCCAGGAAAACGATCTCTTTAAGGAGAGTCATAATTTGAGCTCACATATTTGATAAAAATAGAAGTAGATAAAACTCATCAATTAGTTTCTGACATTTTTCTGTTAAGTTAGCAGAACACATAGATATTATAGGAAATCCAAATAAAATTATTCTCAATGATTTTCCTTTAATACCCTAGACAGAATTAGCTAATAAGGTTTTGAAAAGGTCTAAATGAATAAATACAAAACTCTTATATAAATATTTACATAAAACCCTATCTGTAGTGGGGGAGGCAGTGAGTGAATTCTGCCACAGAGTTGCCAAGTTTGAATATAATGAATTAGTTACTGCTTCTAAACACAATCCCAATGCCTGGGCATTAACAAATATTGTTTGTGGGAGAAGCTTTAATCAAAGTTGGTAAATAGGAGTGAGGGTACAATGGACAGCACATTCTTAATTGAGAAAGTTAACAAATACTTTTCCATGAGGTAATTGCTGCTGGGAGATACATAAAAATTCAGAAGCACCAGTAAGGAGATGTCTCAAATAACTCTCCAATTAATAAGCTTTGCTCAAAACTATAAACTGGGGCAATTTCCCAAAATGACCACATGGGATGGGCAAGTGAATGTCTTTAGAGGTAAAAGACAGTAACTCAGGAATGATAGCTTTATAAAGGATCCTGGCATGTGAATTCCTCTTGGGTACCTTAGTAAAACCTGTGGAGAAACATTAGAGAAATAATACTTTTTTATGTTTTCAAAGTGGACAACATATGCAGAAAACGAAGCAAGGCAAGACGAAAATCTCTCAGTCCATCCTTTCACCTTTTTTTCCCACATATGAATTCCTTGGATTAAATCTAACTACAAACTTCCACAGTAAAACCTTAGAAATTGTGACACAAACTAATATTAACTGTTACCTCCTAGCTCGAAAACTTTCAATGGCTTGACATTGCTTTCATGATAAACTCCAAATCTCCATCTCCTTTCCAAGACCATTCCAGCCTTTCATAAGTTCCACTCAGTACATACCATCTCACAATGACATCTTTGCTCCTCCTTGAATTGTCTTCTAATTTTTGCTTTCCCAAATCCTAGCCTATCCTTAATAATTCATTTCCTAAACAGCAATTAAATGCAGATTCTTTCTTGAATACTTTGGTGAGTTCAACATGCCACACATGTAAACATACACACACACGTGCACGTGTACACAAGAGAGAGAATATTTTAATAATTTTTTATTGAGGTAATAGTGACATAACATTATATAAGTTTCATGTGCACAACATCATATTTCTACTTCTGTGTACACCACAGCATGCTCACCACCAAAAATGTAGTTTTCATCCATCAGCATAGAGTTGATCCCCTTTACCCACTTAGCCCTCTTGCCCTCCCCCCAGCCCCTTCTCCATTCTCTGTATCTATATGTTCGTTTTTGTTTGGTTTGGTTTGTTCATTTATTTTATTTTATTATTTTATTTTATTGTTCATTTTTTGTACTTCAATATGAGTGAAATCATGGTATCTGTCTTTCTCCGTCTGACTTATTTCACTTAGCATAATACCCTCAAGGTCTATCCATGCTGTTGCAAATGACAAGATTTTCTATTTTTTTTATAGCTGAGTAGTATTACATTGTATATATATATACCACATCTTTATCCATTCATCTGTTGATGGGCACTTAGGTTGTTTCCCTATCTTAGCTATTGTAAATAATGCTGCAATGAACAAACGGGTGCATGTATCTTTTCAAATTAGTGCTTTCATATTCTTTGTATAAATACCCAGAAGTAGGATAGCCAGATCATATGGTAATTCTATTCTTAATTTTTTGTGGAATCTCCACACTGTTTTCCACAGTGGCTGCACCAGTTTATATTCCAAGCAACAGTATAAGAGGGTGCCCTTGTCTCCACATCCTCACCAACACTTATTATTTCTTGCCTTTTTGATAACAGCCATTATTACAGGCTTGAGGTGATATCTCATTGTGGTTCGATTTGTATTTCTCTAATAACTAGTGATGTTAAACATCTTTTCGTGTGCCTGTTGGCCATATGTATGTCTTTGGAAAAATGTCTCTTCAGCTCTTCTGCCCATTTTTTAATAGGGTTGTTTTTTAATTTTTTTATTTTTTAACATCTTTATTGGAATATAACTGCTTTACAATGGTGTGTTAGTTTCTTCTGTATAACAAAGTGAATCAGCTATACATATACATATATCTCCATATCCCTTCCTTCTTGCATCTCCCTCCCACCCTCCCTATCCCAACCCTCTAGGTGGTCACAAAGCACTGAGCTGATCTCCCTGTGCTATGTGGCTGCTTCCCACTAGCTATCTATTTTACATTTGGTAGTGTATATATGTCCACGACACTCTTTCTCACTTCGTCCCAGCTTACCCTTCCCCCTCCCTGTGTCATACAGAGTGGAGTAAGTCAGAAAGAGAAAAACAAATACCGTATGCTAACATATATATGGAATCTAAAAAAAAAAAAAAAAAAGGTTCTGAAGAACCTAGGGGCAGGACAGGAATAAAGACGCAGATATAGAGAATGGAATTTTTTGTTGAGTTTTAAGACTTCTTTATATATTTTGGATATTAACCTCTTACTGGATGTGTATGATTTGCAAATATCTTCTCCCATTTGAAAGGCTGTCATTTTGTTTTGTTGACGGTTTCCTTTGTTAGTTTGATGTGTTCTCACTTGTTTATTTTTGCTTTTGTTTCCCCTGCCTGAGAAAACATATTTAGAAAGATGTTGCTAAGACCAATGTCAAACAGCATACTGCCTATGTTTTCTTCTAGGAGTTTTATGGTTTCAGGTCTTACCTCTAAGTCTTTAATCCATTTTGAGTCGATTTTTTTGTATGCTGTGCGATAGTGGCCTAATTTCATTCTCTTTCATGTGGCTGTCTAGTTTTCCCAACACTATTAATTGAAGAGACTATCCTATCTCCATTGTATGTTCTTTGCTCCTTTGTCATAAAGTAATCGTCCATATGTACATGGGTTTATTTATGGGTCCTCAACTCTCTTCTACTGATCTATGTATCCGGTTTTCTGCCAATACCATATGTTTTGATTACTATAGCTTTGTAATACAGTTTGAAATCAGAGTGTGCTATCTCCAGCTTTTTCTTTCTCAGGATTGCTCTGGCTATTTGGAGTCCTTTGCAGCTCTCTATATATTTTAGAATTTTTTGTTCTATTTCTGTGAAAAAAGGTCCTTGGGATTTTGAAATGGGTTGTATTGAATCTGTAGATTGCTTTAGGTAATACGGACATTTTAAAAGTGTCAATTCTTCTAATCTGTTAGCACAGAATATCTTTCTATTTATTTGCGTCTTCTTCAATTTATTTCAACAATGTCATAGTTTTCAGTGTACACATCTTTTGCCTCCTTTGTTAGATTTATTCCTAGGTATTTTATAATTTTTGATGCTATTCTAAATGGTATTATTTTCTTAATTTCTCTTTGTGATGGTTTGTTGTTAGTGTAAAGAAATGCAACAGAAAAAAAAAAAGAAAGAAAAGCAAGAGGTGGCTGTATACCAGTTTTGTAACCTACAACTTTAATGAATTCATTTAGTAGTTCTAAGTTTTTTGGTGGCTTCTTTAGAAATTTTTATGTATGTATATGCTATCATGTCATCTGCAAACAGTGACAGTTTTACTTTTTTCTTTCCAGTTTGGATTCCTTTTATTTCTTTTTCTTGGCTGAATGTTATGTCTAGGACTTCCGATACTATGTTGAATAAAAGTGGGGAGAGCAGGCATCCTTGTCTTGCTCCTGATCTTAGAGGAAATGCTTTCAGCTTTTTACCACTGAATATAATGTTAGCTGTGTGCTTGTAATATATGGCCTTTATTATGCTGAGGTGTGTTCCCTCTATACCCAATTTCTGGAGAGTTTTTATCGTAAGTGGATGTTGAATGTTGTCAGAAGTTTTTCTGCATCTATTGAGATGATCGTATGATTTTTATTCTTTAATTTGGTGTATCACATTGGTTGATTTGTGGATAGTGAATCATCACTGCATCCCTGGGATAAATCCCATCTAATCATGGTATACGATCCTTTTAATGCATTGTTGGGTTCAGTTTGCTGATATTTTGTTGAGGATTTTTGCATCTATGGTCATCAGAAACAGTAGCCTGTAATTTTCTTTTTTTGCAGTGTCTTTGTCTGCTTTTAGTATCAGAGTGATGCTGGCCTCATAAAATGAGTTTGAAAAGCATTCCTTTCTCTTCAGATTTTTGGAATAGTTTGAGAAGGATAGATATTCACTCTTCTTTAAATGTTTGGTAGAATTCACCTGTGAAGCCATCTTGTCCTGGACTTCTGTTGGGAATGTTTTTCATTACTGATTCAATTTCATTCATTACTGGCAATCAGGCTGTTCATATTTTCTGTTTCTTCCTGATTCAGTCTTAGGAGATAGTACGTTTCTATCCATTTCTTCTAGGTGTCCATTTTATTGGCATGTCATTGGTTACAGTGATCTCTTATGATCCTTTGTATTTCTGTGGTGTTGGTTGTAACTTCTCATTTTTATTTCAGATTTTATTTGTTTGGGCCCTCTCTATTTTTTTCTTAATGAATCTGGCTAAAGGTTCATGAATTTTGTTTATCTTTTCAAACAGTGATCTCTAATTTTATTGATCTTTTCTTTTCTTTTTTTTTTTTTAGACTCCACTTCATTTATTTGTGCTCTGATCTTTAAGATTTCTTTCCTTCTACTAACTTTGGGGTTTTTTTGTTCTTCTTTTTATAGTTACTTTAGTAGCAAGGTTAAGTTTTCTATTTGAGATTTTTCTTGTTTCCTGAAGTAGGCTTGAATCACTATAAATTTAGAGCTGCTTTTGCTGTATCCACAGTTTTTGGACCACTGTCTTTCCATTTTCTTTTGTCTCCAGGTATTTTTTTATTTCCTCTAGGCACGCAGGCTTCGGTAGCTGCAGAATGCGGGCTCAGTAGTTGTGGCACGTAGGCCCTAGAGTGTGTGGGCTTCAGTAGTTGTGGCACACAGGCTCTAGAGCACAGGCTCAGTAGTTGTGGTACACGGGCTTAGTTGCTCCATGGCACGTGAGATCTTCCCAGACCAGGGATCAAACCCGTGTTCCCTGCATTGGCAGGCAGATTCTTAACCACTGCACCACGAGGGAAGTCCCACCATCTTTGTTTTAAAGTCTATTTTGTCTGATATAAGTATTGCTACCCCAGTTTTCATTTCCATTTGCATGGAATACCATTTTCCATTCTCTCACTTTTACTCTGTGTGTATCTTTAGATCTAAAGTGAGTTTCTTGTAGGCAGCATATATATGGGTTTTGTTTTCTATCCAATCAGTCACCCTGTCTGTTGAGTGGAGCATTTAGACCATTTACATTTAAAGTGATTATTGATAGGTATGTACTTATTGCCATTTTGTTGTTTTGGGGCTGTTTTTGTAGTTCTTGTTCCTTTCTTCTTTTGCTCTCTTCCCTTGTGACTTGATGACTATCTTTATCATTATATTTGGATTCCTTTCTCATTTTTGTGTGTGTATCTATTACAGATTTTTAGTTTATGATTACCATAAGGTTTATACATAAACATAACTGTAAATATACATGTAAATACATTTCTTTTAAGTTGATGATCTCTTAAGTTCAAGTGCATTTTTACAACCTTGTATTTTTACTCCCTTACCCAAACATTTAATGTTTTTGACATCATATTTTACATCTTTTTGTTTTATCTTTTAACTGCTTAGTGTGGATATAGATGATTTTGCTACATTTGCCTTTTAACCTTCCTACTAACTTTATAAGTGGTTAATCTACTACCATTACTGTATGTTTGTCTTTGCCAATGAGATTTTTCCTTTCATAATTTTCATACTTCTAGTTGTAGTCTCTTCTTTTCCACTTAGAGAAGTCCCTTTAACATTTCTTGTAAAGCTGGTTTAGTGGTGCTGAACTCTTTTAGCTTTTGCTTGTTTGTAAAACTCTCTCTCTTCAAATCTGAATGAAAGTCTTGCCAGGTAGAGTATTCTTGGTTTCAGGTTTTTACTTTCATCACTTTAAATACATCATACCACTCCCTTCCGGCCTGTAAAGTTCCTGCTGAAAAGTCAGCTGATGGTCTTATGGGAGTTCCCTGGTACATACTAGTTGCTTTTCTATTGCTGATTTTAACCCCTATCTTTCTTTATCTTTTAATTTTTACTATTTAAATTACATTGTATCTTGGTGTGGATCTCTTGGGTTCATCTTGTTTGGGACTCTCTGAGCTTTCTGGACCTTGACATCCGTTTCCTTTTCCAGGTTAGTGAAATTTTCAGCTATTATCTATCTCTTCAAATAAGTTCTCTGACCCTTTCTCTCTTTCCTCCTTTTGGGACCCTATAATGCAAATGTTAGTACACTTGAGGTTATCCCAGAGATTTCTTAAACTATCCTAATTTTTTAAAAGTCTTTTTTCTTTTTTCTCTTCAGCTTGGGTGGAAACTACTCTGCCTTCCAGTTCATTGATCCATTCCTCTGTATCATCTATTCTACCATTGATTCGTTCTAGTGTATTTTTTCAGTTATTGTATTCTTCAGCTCTGTTTGATTCCTCTTTTTATTTTCTAACTCTTTGTGAAACTTCTCACAGTGTTTAACCACTCTTCTCCTGAGTTTACTGAACACATCTTTATGATTACCTTAAACTCTTTATTGGGTAAAGTGGTTACCTCCACTTCACTTAGCTCCTCTTCTGGGTTTTTATCTTGTTCCTTCATTTGGAACATATTTCTCTGTCACCTTATTTTGCCTAATTTGCTGTTTTTATTTCTACATATTAGGTAGGATGGTTACATTTCCCAAACTTGGAGAAGTGGCCTTACGTCAGAGACTGCTATGGGGCCCAGCAGCAGACTCCCCTCTAGTTACCAGAGCTACGTGCTCTAGGGGTGCCCCCTAGGTGGGCTGTGTGGGCCCTTCTGTTGCGGTGGGGTGGACTCCTATGGGTAAGCAGGTAAGTGGGGCTGGCCCCGAGCCTGGTTGGCTGTCAGGTCCTGCCTCATGCAGAGGCTGCCAACCCACTGGTGAGTGGGGCCGGGTCCTGGCATGTTTGGCTGTGTGGACCAGGGAGTACTGTGGCTGGTGCCAGCACTCTGGTGGGTGGGGTTGGGTCCCAGGATGGCTGACTGCTCGGTTGGGGGATCACGGGACTGCTGCCCACAGGCTGGTGGGCAGGTAAGCCCCTGGCACTAACAGGCTAGAGGAAGGACTCCAAAATCGCACTTGCCAGCACCAGTGGTAGAATGAGCTCCCCAAAATGCCCTCCACCAGTGTCTATGTCCCCAGAGGGAGTTCCAGTTGCCTCCTACCTCTCTGGGAGGCACTCCAAGATCAGCAAGTGGGTCTGACCTGAGGTCCTTTCAAATTACTGCCCCTGCATTTAGTCTTGGAGCATGTAAGATTTTGTGTGAACCCTATAAGATTGGAGTCTCTGTTTCCTACAGTCCTCTGGCTCTCCCATACACAAGCCCCACTGGTTTTCAAAGCTAGATATTCTGGGGGCCTTCCTTCCCATGCAAGACCCCTGGACCAAGGAATATGATGTAGAGCTCAGACCCTTTGCTCCTTGAGGAGAACCTCAGCAATTGTGATTTTCCCCCTGTTTGTGGGTCCCCCAACTTGGGAGTGTGGGTTTCGACTATACCGTATCTTTGCCCCTCCTACCTATCACTTCACTGTGATTCCTTCTTTATATCTTTAGCTGCAGAAAATCTTTTCTGCTAGTCTTCAGGTCATTTTCATCGACAGTTGTTCTGTAAGTAGTTGTAATTTTGGTATGCACATAGGGGGTGAGCTCAGGGTCTTCCTACTCCCCCATATTGGCCACCTCAGCTATTATTTCTTTAAATAAACTCTGTGCTCCCTCCTCCCCTCTTTTCCTTCTGGGATACCTATTACCCTAACGTTGCTATTCCTAAAAAAGGTGGATAGCTCTTGTAGACTTTCCTCACTTTACAAAATATTCTCTTTTCTCTTCCACTTATGTCATTTCTATATTTCTATCTTCAAGCTCTCTAATTCTCTCTTCCATATGGTCTGCTCTATTTCCAATGCTTTCTAATGCACTCTTTGTCTCATTTACTGAGTTCTTCAGCTCCAGGATTTCTATTTGGTTCTTTTTAGAATTTCAATCTCTTTGGTAAAGTATTTCTTATGCTCATTAACTTTATTCCTGAGCTTACTGAACTGCCTTTCTGAGTTTTCTTGTAGCTTGTTGAGTTTCTTTATGACACCTATTTTGAATCCTCTGTTCGATCATAATATTTCATGACCTTAAGTTTGGTTTCTGTAGAAGTGTCATTACCTTTTTGTGGTATAGTGTTATTATTACTGTTGTTACTGTACTGCTTGATGAGTTGTTCCTCTGCCAGTGCGTTGACGTAGCCAACTTGCTACTTGATTTTAATGATTCAGTTGTTTAGAAATTAGAGGCCTTTCTTTTCATTTCCAGTAAGTGGCGCTATAGCACACCTTTTTGGTTTCTCTTACCTGAGCTGCCTCTGATTCTATTTGAGAGTCCGCACTTTCACCCTCCACTGCCTCAGACAGAGGTGTCGCCCCATGCCAGCCTTATCACTGATTGTGCCTCTGGGGTTGTTCGGTTTGCTGGTGCCACCACTGTAAGTGAGGGAACGTAGGGTCAGAGTCATGGGTGTCTCTGCAGCTGCAGGGATAGGGTCCTAGGTCGTGCTGCTGCTGCTGCTGCCCGCTTACCTATGGCCTAGGGCACTGTTGCAATCAGGAGGCTGGAGTCATCTTACATTTAAGTCTTTAAGTCATTTTGAGTATATTTTTGTATATGGTGTGAAGCAGTGTTCTAACTTCATTGATTTACATGCAGCTGTCCAGCTTTCCAAGCACCACTTGTAAATTCTTGCCTCCTTTGTCAAAGATTAATTGACCGTAGGTGTATGGGTTTATTTCTAGGCTCTCTATTCTATTCCATTGATCTATGTGTATGTTTCTGTGCCAGTATCATACTGTTTTGATTACTGTAGCTTTGTAGTATTGTCTGAAGTCTGGGAGGCTTATGCCTCCAACTTTGTTCTTGTTTTTTCATTGTTGTTGTTCTTTTATTTTCAGGATTGCTTTGGCAATTCTGGGTCTTTTATGATTCCATATAAATTTTAGGATTACTTGCTTTAGTTCTGTGGAAAATGTCATGGGTAATTTGATAGGGATTGCATTAAATTTGTAGATTGCTTTCCATAGTATGGCCCTTTTAACAATATTAATTCTTCCAATCCAAGAGCATGGGATGCCTTTCTGTTTCCTTGAATCATCTTCAGTTTCCTTTACCAATGTTTTATAGTTCTCAGTGTATAAGTCTTTAATGTCCTTGGTTAGGTTTATTCCTAGGCATTTTATTTTATATTTTTGATGTGGTTTTAAATGGGATTGTTTTTAACTTTCTCTTTCTGATATTTCATTGTTAGTGTAAAGAAATGCCAAAAGATTTCTGTATAATAATCTTGTATCCTGCTACATTTCTGAATTCATTTATCAGTTCTAACCATTTTTGTGTGGAGTCTTTAGGGTTTTCTATATAGAGTATCTTGTCATTTGCACATAATGATAATTTTACCTCTTCCCTTCCCATTTGATACCTTTTATTTATTTTTCTTGTCTGATTGCTGTCACTAGGACTTCCAATACTATGTCGAATAGAATTGGTGAGAGTTGGCATCCTTGGCTTTTTCCAGATTTTAGCAGGAAGGCTTTCAGCTTTTCACCACTGAATGTTATGTTGGCTGTGGTTTTGTCATAAATGGTTTTTATTATTTTGAGATATGTTCCCTCTATATCCACTTTCACAAGAGTTTTTATCATGAATGAATGCTGAATTTCATCAAATGATTTTTCTGCATCTACTGAGATGATCATGTGGTTTTTGTCTTTTCTTTTGTTGATGTGGTGTATCACATTGATTGATTTGCATATGCTGAACCATCCTTGTGACTCTGGGATGAATCCAACTTGATCACAATATATGATCCTTTTTATGTGTTGTGGGATTCAGTCTGCTACTATTTTGTTGAGGAATTTTGCACCTATATTTATCAAAGATTATTGGTCTGTAATTTTCTTTTTTGGTAGGGTCTTTATCTGGTTTTGGTATCATGGTGATGGTGGCTTCATAGAATGACTTTGGGAGTGTTCCCTCCTCTTCAGTCTTTTGGAAGAGTCTTTTCGGTATAAGTTATTCTTTGTGTGTTTGGTAGAATTCCCCAGTGAAGTCATCCTATCCTGGACTTTTTTTTCAGGGAGTTTTTTAAATTACAGATTCTATTTCACTTCTAGTAATCAGTCTGTTCAAATTATCTGTTTCTTTTTGATTCAGTTTTGGCAGGCTGTATGTTTCTACACACTTGTCCGTTTCTTCTAGGTCATCCGTTTTGGCATATAACTGTTCTTAATATTTTCTTATGATTTTTTTGTATTTCTGCAGTATCAGTTGCTATTTCTCCTCTTTTATGTCTTTTTTTAATAAGTAAAAATTCTTTTTTAAAAATTTATTTATTTATTTTTGGCTATGTTGAGTCTTCATTGTTGCGCACGGGCTTTCTCTAGTTGTGGTGAGTGGGGGCTACTCTTCATTGTGGTGCTCTGGTTTCTCATTGCAGTGGCTTCTCTTGTTGCAGAGCACAGACTCTAGACATGTGGGCTTCAGTGGTTGTGGCACGCAGGCTCAGTAGTTGCGGCACACAGGCTTAGTTGCTCCGTGGCATGTGGAATCTTCCCAGACCAGGGATCAAACCTGTGTCCCCTGCATTGGCAGGCAGATTCTTAACCACTGTGCCCCAGGGAAGTCCCTATTTAGGATTATTTTTGTTTTTTGAGGAAGACCTGTATCACTACAAACTTCCCTCTTAGGACTATTTTTGCTGCATGCATAGATTTTGTATGGTTGTGTTTTGTTTTCATTGTTGTTTGTCTCGAGGTATTTGTTTTTTTATTTCCTCTTTGGTTTCATCATTAACCCATTAGTTTTTTTAGTAACATGTTTCTTAGTCTCCATGTAATTGCCTTTTTCTTTGTTTCTCCTCCTGTGGTTGATTTCTAGTTTCATGCCATTGTGGTCAGAAAAGATGCTTGAAATAATTCTTACTCTTTAAATCTGTTGAGGCTTGTTTTGTATCCTAGTATGTGAGCTATCCTAGAGAATGTTCTATTTCACTTTTGCGATCTAAAATCTGAAGATATTTACATTTAGAAGTAAAAGTATTTGTACTAAGTAAAATAATTCCATGTAGAATAAAAAAATAAAATTCAAGGAAAAAATAGCCACATGGATTATTGGGAACTCTACATAAGTCTTAAAATTTTCAAAGAAGAATGAATTCTCCTATAATAATACAAATACAAATTATTGGATGAAAGTCACTGCAGAAGACAGTGGAGGTTAGGATGTTAGATGTATTCACCTCTATCTTCCTTACTGACTCATTATTAATTAAATTCTAATTGACATTAGATCCTGGAACTTAACCTGAGCCGTTTTCCTCAGTTGTGTAGATGGGTCTGAGTACAGGAAGCAACAAGTCACCTGCCAGGCTTGTTAGGAACACTGATGATTCATCAGTGGGAGAGGACCACACTGCACAATATTGCACTTACCTGAGCCAGGGCAGCACCAGAGGAAGGCAAGGAATGCAGGCGAGCCAGAACCCAGCACAACGGGGGAATTCCCTCAGCTCCCAGAGGCCTCGTGCTGTGGTCAGCACCATCAGAACCAGCCAATGTATGGAGAGAAGTTTGCAAGACATAAGGGCCTTGAGGAAGAGAGAAAATTGTAAGAAATATGATATTTTTGATTATGTTGCCAAACCCTGTGTTTATACACATTGACAAATTAGAATTCTGTGGTCACAGAGGTGAGTATATATAAGACACAAATTTGAGCAAATTTCCACTGGAGTAAATTAACTTCTAACTGTGCCTAAATTTTAACTATTGTTTGAAAGATTCTTATATCAAACAGGTCTATTAAGAGAGCAGAAGGAACATGTAATTTTCAAAAAACATTTGTATCATTTGAGTACAACATAATTATACTACTGCAAATATTTTTTCTTGAAAATTCTCCAGTTTAAAATAGAATTACCTTCATTATCTAAAACTAATGATCAAAACCATCTCATGAAAGCCTCAGACTCCTTCTCTGTATCTAAAACTATCCCATTCCCTGAGTTCAGTTTATTAATTAGTCATCATGAATTAAGGAGAAAGCTCTACAAGTCATAGAAATTAGGTTCCCTGATCTCTAGATAGTAGGATTACTTAAAATACTCCTGAAATTCTTCATGCTACCTTGGTTCTTCCTGTTCAATCTATTTTTTTCTGTAGGCTAGGAAGCTCCCTGGTGTGAATAGCATTTACCAAAACTTTTCAGAGTGGCAGAGTTATATATTTTACATCTGATTCCCTAAATTAGCTAGTCCATATGCTTCCAGCCACTTATTTCTTTTTTTGAATCATTCTGCCTTCTGGTGTTTCTCTGAAAATACTTTGAAGCAGTTACTGTACTCTCTGCTGTGTTTGCTGTGTATGAACTTACTGGACTTTTATCCACTGACTCAGTAACTGAGATCATGAGGTAAACACTGTTCTCTTACTCCCTCTCCTTGAAAAACAAAACCAGTTTCCAAAGACAGTCACATTGTCTAGCCAGTTTCAGCTTCCTTTTATAAAATTCCCTAGGACTCATTGGCTTGCTTAGGAAAAACGTATTGCTTATTTCTCTGATCCTTTCCTGCAACAACTAGAATTTCATCATATAAGATAACATAATCAGAACTTGTAGGTACAAGCCTCACTTTAGCTGTTTTAGTTTTGCTCTAAGATTGTACAGAGACAAAACATCCCCACGCCTCTCCCTCTGCAGATGGCAGAATGTCATCTGCTTTTATCATTTCTATGGCTTGCAATACTCAGAGCAGTATCTTTGGTCAAGTCTGTTTTCCACAGTCTAATTGGCACTCACTGTTAAAAACAACAGGTAATAATCACGTGCCAAATTTTAACTTATTAATGAAAAAACCAATTAGAAGACAATGGGGTTGGTGGCAAGAGCATTTGAAGAACATAGTTCTGTACTATTCAAAGGGAAAAGAATCGAAAATTGCTCAGTCAGATGAAAAATCTATAAATATTCTTCAAGAGAACAAGCCTATAAACTTTAGGGTTATCTTCTCCACAATGCAGCAAAATATCAAACCCTATAATTTTCAATAAACTAACCGCTAACTTTACAGAGCTGTCTGTACCCTTGCCAACTGTTAATTGTTAGTTATATTCCAGAGTCAGATGAAAGCCTAACTGATTTCTCTGATGAAGCTTTAGCATGATATGAAGGAATCAAGCAATGAGCATTTTGCCTTTTTCCAGGTTTGGAATAAATTTTTCCTCAGCATCAGCTCAGTCCTTTCAACCCTCAGAGGATACTTCCTAGTTCCTTGGTCCACTGTCTCAAATCACCTGCCTGCTACTCATCCATGGACTGAGGTCTACAGTCCAACAGCTCTTGAGTAACTGAATGAAATAATCACTTAAGTGAACTTGGGAGCAGATCCTTCCCTAATCAAATCTTCACACGAGTCCTCAGCACCTGAAAGCTTGACTGAAGTCCTGTGAGAAACTGTGAGCCAGAGGACTCAGCAAAGCCATGCCCAAATTCCTGTCCCACAGAAACTGTGAGATAATAAATGTTTGTTACTTAAAAATACTAAACTTTCACCCAAGGCAATCTACAGATTCAACACAATCCCTATCAAAATACCAATGGCATTTTTCACAGAACTAGAGCAAATAATTTTAAAATTTGTATGGGAGCACAAAAGACCCTGAGTAACCAAAACAATCTTGAGAAAGAAGAATAGACCTGGGGGAATCATGCTTCCTGACTTCAGACTATACTACAAAGCTACAGTAATCAAAAGAATACGGTACTGGCACAAAAACAGACAGAAAGATCAATGAAACAGAATAGAAAGCCAGAAATAAACCCACACACTTATGGTCAATTAATCTATGACAAAGGAGGCAAGAATAGACAATGCGGGAAAAGACAGACTATTCAATAAGTGGTGGTTGGAAAGTTGGACAGTTACATGTAAAAGAATGAAATTAGAACATTTTCTGCGACCATATACAAAAACAAACTCAAAATGGATTAAAAACCTAAATGTAAGACTAGAAACCATAAGACTCCTGGAAGAAGCATAGGCAGAACACACTGTGACATAAATTGTACCAATATTTTTTAAAATCTGTCTCCTAAGGCAGAGGAAACGAAAGCAAAAATAAACAAATGGGATCTAATTAAACTTAAGAGCTTTTGCACAGCAAAGAAAGCCATCGACAAAATGAAAAGACAACATACCAAATGGGAGAAAATATTTGCAAATCATATATCTAATAAAAGGTTAATATCCAAAATATATAGAGAACTCATACAACTCAACAACAGAGAACAAACAATCCTATTAAAAACTGGGCAGAGGAGCTGATAGACATTTTTCCAAACAAGACTTTCAGATGGCCAACAGGCATATGAAAAGATGCCCAACATCACTTATCATCAGAGAAATGCAGATCAAAACCACAAAAAAAATCACCTCACACCTATCAGAATGGCTATTGTTAAAAAGACCACAAATAATAAATGTTGGCGACTATGTGGAGAAAAGGAAACTGTTGTGCACTGTTGGTAGGAATGTACATTGGTGCAGCCATTGTGGAAAACAGTATGAAGGTTCCTCAAAAAACTAAAAATAGAGCTACCATATGACACAGCAATTCCATTCCATAGTATATATCTGAAGAAAACAACACTAATTTGAAAAGATACATGCACACCAGTGTTCATAGTAGCATTATTTACCATAGTCAACAACAGATGACCTGTCCCTCAACAGATGAATGGATAAAGATGTGGTACACACACACACACACACACACACACACACATCAATGGAATATTACTCAGTCGTAAAACGAATGAAATTTTGCCATTTCCCACAAGATGGGCAGATCTGGTGGGTATTATGCTTAGTGAAATAAGTCAGAGAAAGACAAATACTGTATGTTACCATTTATATATGGAATCTAAAAAATACAAATGAATGAATATGACAAAACAGAAACAGACTCACAGATATAGAAAACAAAGTAATAGTTACCAATGCGGGTGGTAAGGAGGCGGCAGCGTCCTGGGCGGGCGGGAGGTGCACCAGCAGCGGCAGCGCGAGGGCTGTGAGGGCTGGGCCAGCCGGCTGGCAGACTACGATGCGGAACTTCTGCGCGGGCCCCCAACTGCACGCGGAAGAGCACGCAGTCGGACCTGGCCTTTTTCAGGTTCCCATGGGATCCAGCCAGTTGCCAGAAGTCGGTGGAGAATTGTAGGAGAGCAGACTTAGAAGATAAAACACCTGATAAACTAAATAAACATTACTGATTGTGTGCCAAACACTTTGAGACGTCTACGATCTGTAGAACTATACATTTTGCAGAGGCATCAGAAAACTAAAGAATGATTGGGTTATTGTATTTCTCAAAATTACTTGAAGCAAATACATGTGAAGTCATTGGGAGAGTCCTTATAGGACAGTTCTTCGAGATAATGCAATGCCAACAATATTTGATCTTACCAGCCATTTGAATAATCCACATAGTAGACACAGAAAACGAATAAAAGAATTGAGTGAAGATGAAATCAGGACACTGAAACAGAAAAAAATTGATGAAACTTCTGAACAGGAACCAAAACATAAGGAAATAAACAGCAACAATGCTCAGAACCCCAGTGCAGAAGAAGGGAGTGAAGAGCAGGGTGAAGACATTTTAACTTTAACCCTTGAAGAGAAGGAAAACAAAGAATACTTAAAATCTTTATTTGAAATTTTGATTCTTATGGGAAAACAGAACATACCTCTGGCTGGATATGAAACTGATGAAATCCCAGAAGGTCTCTTTACTCCTGATAACTTTCAAGCACTGCTGGAGTGCCGGATCAATTCTGGTGGAGAGGTTCTGAGAAGGTGCTTTGAGACAGCAGCAGTTAACACATTGTTCTGTTTGAAAACACAGCAGAAACAGATGCTAGAGAGCTGTGAGAGCTGCATTTGGGAAGAAACCCTAAGGGAAGTTAGAGACTCACTTCTTTTCCATCGTCACTGACGATGTGGTGGACTTAGCAGGGGAAGAGCACCTGCCTGTGTTGGTGAGGTTTGTTGATGAAGCTCACAACCTGAGAGAGGAATTTGTGGGCTTCCTGCCTTATGAAGCGGATGCAGAAATTTTGGCTGTGAAATTTCACACTACGATAACTGAGAAGTGGGGATTCAACATGGAGTACTGTCGTGGCCAGGCTTAGATTGTGTCCAGTGGATTTTCTTCCAAAGTGAAAGTTGTTGCTTCTAGACTTTTAGAGAAATATCCCCAAGCTATCTACACACTCTGCTCTTCCTGTGCCTTAAATATGTGGTTGGCAAAATCAGTGCCTGTTATGGGAGTATCTGTCGCATTAGGAACAATTGAGGAAGTTTGTTCTTTTTCCCATCAATCACCACAACTGCTTTTAGAGCTTGACAATGTAATTTCTGTTCTATTTCAGAACAATGAAGAAAGGGGCAAAGAACTGAAGGAAATTTGCCATTCTCAGTGGACAGGCAGGCATGATGCTTTTGAAATCTTAGTGGACCTCCTACAAACACTTGTTTTATGTATAGATGGTATAAACAGTGACACAAATGTTAGATGGAATAACTGTATAGCTGGCCGAGCATTTGTACTCTGTAGTGCAGTAACAGATTTTGATTTCATCGTTACCAACATTGTTCTTAAAAATGTTCTATCTTTTACAAGAGCCTTTGGGAAAAATCTTCAGGGGCAAACTTCTGATGCCTTCTTTGCAGCCAGTAGTTTGCAGTGCTGCATTCACTAAATGAAGTGATGGAAAATATCGAAGTTTATCATGAATTCTGGTTTGAGGAAGCCACAAATTTGGCAACCAAACTTGATATTCAGATGAAACTCCCAGGGAAATTTTGCAGAGCTCAGCATAGTAACCTGGAATTTCAGCTAACCTCTGAGAGTTACTATAAAGAAACTCTAAATGTTCCAACAGTGGAACACATTATTCAGGAACTGAAAGATATATTCTCAGAACAACACCTCAAAGCTCTTAAATGCTTATCTCTGGTACCCTATGTCATGGGACAGCTTAAATTCAATACATCAGAGGAGCATCATGCTGACATGTACGGAAGTGATTTACCTAATCCTGACACACTCTCTGCTGAGCTGCATTGTTGGAGAATCAAGTGGAAACACAGAGGGAAAGATATAGAGCTTCCATCCACTATTTATGAAGCCCTTCATCTGCCAGACATCAAGTTTTTTCCTAATGTTTATGCATTGCTGAAGGTCCTATGTATTCTTCCTGTGATGAAGGTTGAGAATGAACGCTATGAAAATGCGTGAAAGCGTCTCAAAGCATACCTGAGGAACACTTTGACAGACCAAAGGTCAAGTAACTTGGCTTTGCTTAACATAAATTTTGATGTAAAACGCGATTTGGATTTAATGGTGGATACATATATCAAACTCTATACAAGTCAAGTCAGAGCTTCCTACAGATAATTCAGAAACCATTTAAAATACCTAAGAGACTTTTAAAATAGGCTTTCTCTTATATTTGATATTTGAAAAAATCTGTAAGAAATCTGAAAATACCTTTCAGAAAAGTTGTAAGGTGTACGTAGGCCACTTAATCACTGAATATCTTGATCTGTAGGCCTCGCATTGAGTACATTAGTCATTGATAATCTTCCTGTTTAAATGGCCCGTTTGAAGTCCTATGCTTTGGAGACCTAACCGTTCTTCCAGAAGATAGCATTGAAAGTACCATGTTACACTCTGTGTGATCTCTGCTAATGGCACTTTGAAATTGTATTAGTTAAGTCATTTTAGATATAACATTTGTCACTGTGGATCCAATTGTCAGGTACTGAGTTATCAGTTCTTTGAAGAAATAAATTTTGAGGAGGTGTGGGAGGAAGGAATACATTTTACAAAACATTACAATGAAGCTCATGACTGACCTTTGAATAGTAGGAGTTTTAAGTATGCTGTTAAAAATCTGTAAGGGACAGTTAAGAAAATTATCAGACTGTAAGAGAAACGTGTGAGTTTGCCAAACAAGGATTTCAGTGTAGATTTTGTCTTTATCAAATGAAGTTGAAGGAACAAGTTATAGTTAAAGTTTGAATGGAAGAGCCTTCCCTTGTTGTTCCACATCTGATTGTTGCTGTTTACATTCCTTTATTGAGCCTACATCTTCATAAGCTTTTTGACAGATATATGTTGAACACTTCTCTTTCATGGTCAAGACAGGATCAGAGGCCATGGATACTGACAACTGATTTCTCTGTTTTCTTCTGTCTTTTTCCATGACTGTATCTACTGTCTCACCTTGGTTTACAAGCAAAACCTAGAAAACCTACAAAAATAAGTGTTTTGTGGTTTATCTAGGAATAATACAGAAAATATTGCTGTTATTTTTGGTGAAGAAAATCAATTTTGTATAGTTTACTTCAACCTAAATAAAATGTGAATTTTGTTTAAAAAAATAAAAGTTACCAATGTGGGGAGGTAGGAGATTAAGAGGTACAAACTGTGTACAAAATAAATAAGCTACAACGATATATTGTACAGCACAGGGAATACATCCAATATTTTATAATAACTTTAAATGAAATATAATCTATAAAAACTTTGAATCACTATGTTGTACACCTGAAACTAATATAATACTGTAAATCAACTATACCTCAGTTTAAAAAAAAGGAAAAAAAGATACAGATTAAAATTAGCCAGGAAAAAGATACACAGGGAAGAGTCTAGAAGAGCCATCAGATGCGAGCTTCCATCTGTCCTCTCCCAGTGGATTGATACAGACAACATTTAAGTCTTCTATCAACAATGAGAGACAACATGCACAAAGTACTGCCAACCCATGAAGTTCACTTGAGCCTTGGTGTCCAGAGTTTTTATTCAGGGTCAGTCATGTAGACAAGGTGTGCATACATGGCTGACCTTCGTTACTTAGTCTCTAGCCTCTCAGAGGCCAAACTGATACTAAGTGTCCCAAAGCCCCATGTAAAAAAGATGCTTTTATCAGGCAGGATATTCCAAAAACTTAGAGGTTACCTCCTGGGAGCCTGGCAAGTGGTCAAACCTTTCTTTGAAATGTGCAGGTTTTAGACAACCCAGGCCTACTGAGTTTATCTTTTACTGCAGAGAAGCACACTCTTTCTTGAAATCCAGAGACTTTTGGTGCCTGACAACAACAGGAGTGGCAGTAGCAATGACAACAGGCACCATGCACCACTACAGGTGCTAGAGACATGAGAGCAACTGAGTCTGCAGACTCAGGACAGTTAATCTCAGCCCTGGCCAGAGCAGCCTTCATAGGCCCAGGAGGAAGTGGAGCCAGCATGTCCACGGCAGGCACTGTGAAATATACTCAAGAATGTTTAAAATGGCTGCAGCAAGGGCCACAAGCCTGGCCTTCTAGTATGTCAGCAGGAACTGCTGATCTCTCCCCAGAGGGCAGCGTGAGTGTGGTGATTACAGAAGCCTGTTGCAGAAACAGCTTAAGATTCAGTAGTGGGACACCTCATCCCAAACTTGCAGGGTTAAGGCAACACAAGTGAATGGAACAGAAGCCAGAGAGTTTCCCAACCCAAGAATGAAACCCAAATGGAAAGAAAGGGAAAGGATAAGTTCCAATTAAAGCCATTCCAACACCATAAGGTGGGGCAGTACAGAAAAACCCTCATATTATCCATATGCTGGTTAGCCTACCAGGGAACCACTAAGAGTTAAAAAGAAAAAAAGGAGGGAAAGGCCAGGGCATCCCAGGGAAGAGAGGATGCAGCTTCTCCCCCATCATAAATACTGGACTCAACCTACCACATAGGAGTCTAAGTGGGTGGCCAGAAAGCCCTTCCTTCTGTGAAAGGGCCTATACTAAGGCCTCTGTGAAGAATAAGTGAAACAGTAACCCTCTTCTCAAGGAGCTTGCAGTGTAGTAGAGTGGATTGCAAACTTTCTTTTTTTTTTTTCTTCAGCTGCTCATGAGGATCACAAATACCAAATCATGGGTCATGCAGGGTATATATTGATAAGCACAAGAAAGAAATTGAGTGAAATTGAAGTGATCTGACTGCATCCCTCTCTGGACTATGATCTCCATAGCACATGATCTCTGGACCATGATCTCCTATAGGGCACTGGGTCAATTCAATTGTGTAGTGAATTGACTGTCTCTTATGGAAAGAAAAACTTAGACTTCCTGCTACCTGTTCTGTGCCAGGTGCTACACCTGGTGCTTTACAAGCATAACTCATGCTTGTAACAATTTTATGCTTAAGGCATTTTCATCTCAGTTTGAAGAAAGTCATATGAAGAAAACAGAGGCTCAGAGGACTGAAGTGACCTGCATAAGTCACACAAGCTAATATGTAGTAGAGCTAGAATATCACGCTGTGTCTTTCTGACTATATAACCTGTGCTCTTTGCCATATACTGGGAATTATTTCTTTTAATTACTAATGTAATAAGTGAAAATGGGTATTCATTTTAAAGAGCAAGCATATAAAAGTTATGTAAAAGTTGCAGGACTTCCCTGGTGGTCCAGTGGTTAAGAATCCATCTTGCAACGCAGGGGGATGCCAGTTCGATCCTCGGTCAGGGAACTAAGATCCCACATGCCTTGTGGCAACTAAGCCCGCACACCGCAACTAGTGAGCCCACGCACCACAACTAGAGAGCTTGTGTGCCACAACTACAGAGCCCTGGTGCTCTGGAGCCCGTGCACCACAACTAGAGAGAAGCCCACACGCCACAACTAGGGAGAAGCCCATGCACCACAAGGAAGCACCTGTGCGCCACAGTGAAAGATCCAGTGTGCCACAACTAAGACCCGAAGCAGCCAAAAAAATAATAAATAAATAAATAAATATTAAAAAATAAAAGTTGCAAATATAACAGTGTCCTGATATCTTTCAACCAGCTTCCCCTCACGTTAACATCTTACATAACCACAGTACAAGCATGAGAATCAGGAAATTAACATTAGTACAATGTTATTGACTACTGTAAAAACTGTATTTGAATTTCATAAGTTTTTCCACTGAAACTATTTTTGAAAAGGTCCAATCCAGGATCTCACACTGCACTAGTTATTTCTCCTTAGTCTCCTCTAATCTGCAGCAGTTCCTCAGTCTTTCCTTGTCTTTCATGACCTTGACACGTTCTAAGGGCATTGATCTCCTATTTTAATGTTCCTCAATTTGGGTTTGTCTGATATTTCTTCATGATTAGTCTGAGGTTATGCATTTTAGACAAGAACACTGCAGAAGTGATTTTGTGTCCTTCTGAGGGCATCCTATCACAGGATTTAGGTTGTTGATATGTCTTATTACTGGTGACTTTGACTTTGATCACTTGGTTAAGAGGGTTTCCATCAGGTCTCTCCACTGTCAAGGTAATATATTTTCCTTTGCAGTAAATAAATATTTTGGAAGAGATGGTATGAAGCTCTACAAGTATATTTCTTCCCAAATTTTCACCTCCTAATTTTAGCATCCATCAGTGGATTTTATCTGCAGTTATTCCTGTGGTATTGACCTAATGGTGATTTTCTGTTTTCCTCATTCCTTTCACACTCATTAGTTGGAATTCTACAGCAAGGAAGAGCTATCTCTTCTCCCTCATTTATTTATTCAATTATTTATATCAATATGGACTCATGTATAAGACTCTGGAATTTGGTTGTATCCAGATTGCCAAAGATCTCAAATACTATGTTAAGAGTTTGCACTTGATTCATTGGGCAATGGAGAGCCACTGTGGCTTTTTTTTTTTAAGCAGATAATTAATATAGACATTATTAATGGCTTTTGAATCAGAATCCATCAGTGAATTAGTTGAGGATCAAAGTAAGAATCCCTTCCTTCCCTCGTTGTCCCTGTAGGTCCTTTGTTGCTTATAGCTCTGGCTCTTCTATCTAGGGCTTCAAGTAAGAGCCCCAGTACAATTGGCTTTTAAAAAAAATAAATTTCAAAGCCTACCCTATTACACAAACAGTAGTCCCATGTTCTGAGTAAGAAGATACAGCAGTTTTGGCTCATTGTTAAAGAACCTCAAATCCCACACTACTCCATAGTGGCCCCAGGTTCTGAAAATAAGAGACCCAGAAGGACTGGCTCATTGCTGACAAAGCTCAAAGCCTACCTTATTGCACAGACAGTGGTCTGGGGTTCTGCAAGAACCTCAATGCCTACTGTACTGTGCATAATACAGAGGTGGACATCATCGGGTTGCAAGCTGTGGAGGAGAGCAGCACGTAATCCATCACACAGACAGAAGAGCATGGGAAGGGCTGGAGGTCACTGGTGCCATCATATCTAAGATAAGGAGACAGTAACCTGTTAAGCCCATCAGAAGAAGAGCCAGAACATGAAACCAAGCTGTTTTCAGTTTAGCGTCCCTTAGTTTTAAATTCATTTTTAGAATGAATTACTATCTTCTTTTTGAACTTATGTATTCCACAGCATAGAAGTGACCTCACAGTGGATTCTGTGACATCAACCAAGCTTCAGCCTGAGACGACCCTAGTCTCCAGTCAAATGGAGCCTCACCTCATACCCCCGCTCCATGGAGCTGATAGAAACACTCTACCTCACATTAACCTCTGTCTATCTTTGGTTCCTCAAGGTTATGGCTGAAAGTCACCTTCTGTGGGCTGGAAAGCACCACCACCTCCTTCTCTTGCTTGTCTTCCCTTTGAAGGTCCCTGAACATAGATACTATGTCTGGCCTGTAGAGGTGCTATTTACAGTAGCCAAGATATGGAAGCAACCTAGCTGTCCATCAAAAGATGAATGGTTAAAGAAGAGGTGGTATATATAATACAATGGAATATTACTCAGCCATAAAAAAGAATGAAATTATGCCATTTCCAACAACATGGATGGATGTGGAGGGTATTATGCTTAGTAAAATAAGTCAGAGAAAGACAAATATTGTATGTTTTCACTTATATGTGGAATCTAAAAATTAAAACAAAGGAATGATAGGGCCTTTGAGACAATATGGTATAGTACAATGGTCCTTAACACTGGTCTCACTTAATAATCACCTTTTAAAAATAAAATTACCAGTGCCACATTCCAAAGGAATTCTCAAAATTTTGTAGAAAATTTATATTTAAAATATAATATTATGTGGCAATTCTGGAAATCAGATTCCACCCTCTCCCCAGGGTTTGTTGTTGTTGCTGCTGCCATTGTTGTTGTTGTTGTTGTTAGTATACTGACTTAAAAAATTGAAGTATACTTGATTTACAATATTATATTATTTTTGAGTGTACAGCATAGTGATTCATTATTTTCACAGATTGTACTCCATCATAAGTTATTACAAAATAATGGCTGTAACTCCCTTTGCTATGGAATATATCCTTGTTGCTTATCTATTTTACACATAGTAGCTTGTAACTATTAATCCCAAACCCCTAATTTGTCCTTCCCCCATTCCCTCTCCCCTTTTGTAACCACAAGTTTGTTTCCTTTATCTGCAAGTCTATTTCTGTTTGCATATACATTCATTTGTATAATTTTTAGATCCCACATAATAAGTGAACAATAAGTCTTTCTCTGACTTATTTCACTAAGCACAATATTCTCTAGGTCCATCCACATTGCTGCAAATGGCATAATTTTGTTCCTTTTATGGGTGAATAATATTCCATTGTGTGTGTGTGTGTGTCTGTGTGTGTGTGTGTCTGTGTGTGTGCACATTTGCACACGTGCACCACATCTTATTTATCCATTCATCTGTTGATGAATACTTAGGTTGCTTCCATGTCTTGGCTGTTGTAAATAGTGCTGCTATGAACACTGAGGCTGCAGTAACGTGTTGACATAAGTCTTAGCAATATTCGTTTGGATTTATCTCCTCAGGCAAGGAAAACAAAAGTAAAAATAAACAAATGGGACCTAATTAAACTTAAAAGCCTTTGCACAGCGAAGGGAAACTATCAACAAAACAAAAAGACAATACTGGAGTGCATGCATCTTCAAATTAGTATTTTGTTTTTTCCAGATATATGCCCAGGAATAGAACTGCTGGATCATTTGGTAGTTCTAGTTTTAGTTTTTTGAGGAATCTCCATTCTGTTTTCCATAGTGGCTGCACCAATTTACATTCCCACCAACAGTGTACAAGGGCTCCCTTTTCTCTACATCCTCTCCAACATTAGTTATTTGTAGACTTTTTCATTACAGCCATTCTGACAGGTATGAGGTGATATCTCATTGTGGTTTTGATTTGCATTTCCCTCGTGATTAGTGATGTTGACTTTCTGAACAAATTTTAGATGAATGAAATCAAAAACACAATACACCAAAACTTGAGTTCAGGTAAAGCAGTGCTTAGATGGAAATTTATAGCTATAAAAACCTACATAAAGAAAAAGATAGGCTAATGACCCAAGCAAGATGTCTGCCTCCAACAAGAGTTCAAGTAGATGAACACTCTCTGATACTTCTGCCACCAGCTTTTAGGACCCCAAAGAGAGCAACAGCCATCCTCTGCCTCTGCAGGACACACCCCAAGACCAGCAGTGGACAAATCTGGAAGACACCATCTAAACCAAGTGATTAAAAGTTTACATCAACAATAATGGGACAAATCAACATCACGTGCCTCCTGGTATAAGAAGAACAAAGCACCACTTCTCAGAAGGCAGAAAGCAGAAGCAAGAAGAACTACAATCCTGCAGCCTGTGGAACAAAAACCACATTCACAGAAAGATAGACAAGATGATAAGGCAGAGGGCTATGTACCAGATGAAGGAACAGGATAAAACCCCAGAAAAACAACTAAATGAAAACCCCAGAAAAACAACTAAAGGTGATAGGCAACCTTCCAGAAAAAGAATTCAGAATAATGACAGTGAAGATGATCCAGGACCTTGGAAAAAGAATGGAGGCAAAGATCGAGAAGATGCAAGAAAAGTTTAACAAAGACCTAGAAGAATTAAAGAACAAACAAACAGAGATGAACAATACAATAATTGAAACGAAAACTGCACTAGAAGCAGAATAACTGAGGCAGAACACATAAGTGACCAGGAAGACAGAAGGGTGGAATTCACTGCTGCGGAACAGAATAAAGAAAAAAGAATGAAAACAAATGAAGACAGCCTAAGAGACCTCTGGGACAACATTAAACACAACAACATTCGCATTACAGGGGTCCCAGAAGGAGAAGAGAGAGAAAGGACCTGAGAAAATATTTGAAGAGATTATAGTCGAAAACTTCCCTAACATGGGAAATGAAATAGCCACCCAAGTCCACGAAGTGCAGAGAGTCCCATACAGGATAAATCCAAGGAGAAACACGCCGAGACACATAATAAGAACATTGGCAAAAATTAAAGACAAAGAAAAATTATTGAAAGCGGCAAGGGAAAAACGACAAATAATATACAAGGGAACTCCCATAAGGTTAACAGCTGATTTCTCAGCAGAAACTGTACAAGCCAGAAGGGACTGGCATGATATACTTAAAGTGATGACAGGGAAGAACCTACAACCAAGATTACTCTACCCAGCAAGGATCTCATTCAGATTCGATGGAGAAATCAAAAGCTTTACAGACAAGCAAAAGCTAAGAGAATTCAGCATCACCAAACCAGCTCTACAACAAAGGCTAAAGGAACTTCTCTAAGTGGGAAACACAAGAGAAGAAAAGGACCTACAAAAACAAACCCAAAACAATTAGAATATGTTCATAGGAACATACATAACGATAATTACCTTAAACATGAATGGATTAAATGCTCCAACCAAAAGATGCAGGCTTGCTGAATGGATACAAAAATAAGACCCATATATATGTCATCTACAAGAGACCCACTTCAGACCTAGGGACACATACAGACTGAAAGTGAGGGGATGGAAAAAGATATTCCATGCAAATGGAAAACAAAAGAAAGCTGGAGTAGCAATACTCATATCAGATAAAATAGACTTTAAAATAAAGAATGCTACAAGAGACAAGGAAGGACACTACATAATGATCAAGGGATCAATCCAAGAAGAAAATATAACAATTACAAATATATATATGCACCCAACGTAAGAGCACCACAATACATAAGGCAACTGCTCACAGCTATAAAAGAGGAAATTGACAGTAACACAATAATAGTGGGGGACTTTAACACCTCACTTACACCAACAGACAGATCATCCAAAATGAAAATAAATTAGGAAACAGAAGCTTTAAATGACACATAGACCAGATAGATTTATTTGATATTTATAGGACATTCCATCCAAAAACAGCAGATTACACTTTCTTCTCAAGTGTTCATGGAACATTCTCCAGGACAGATCACATCTTGGGTCACAAATCAAGTCTCAGTAAATTTAAGAAAATTGAAATCATATCAAGCATCTCTTCTGACCACAACACTATGAGATTAGAAATGAATTACAGGGAAAAAAACATAAAAAACACAAATACATGGAGGCTAAACAATATGTTACTAAATAACCAAGAGATCATGGAAGAAATCAAAGAGGAAATCAAAAAATCCTAGAGACAAATGACAATGAACACACGAGATCCAAAATCTATGGGATGCAGTAAAAGCAGTTCTAAGAGGGAAGTTTATAGCTATATAAGCCTACCTCAAGAAACAAGAAAAATCTCAACCTTACACCTAAATGAACTAGAGAAAGAAGAACAAACAAAACCTGAAGTTAGCAGAAGGAACGATATCATAAAGACCAGAGCAGAAATAATGAAATAGAACCAAAGAAAACAATAGCAACGGTCAATAAAACTAAAAGCTGGTTCTTTGAGAAGATAAACAAAATTGATAAACCCTTAGCCAGACTCATCAAGAAAAAGAGGGAGAGGATTCAAATCAATAAAATTTGAAATGAAAAAGGAGAAGTTACAACAGACACCACAGAAATACAAAGCATCCTAAGAAACTACTACAAGCAACCCTATGCCAATAAAATGGACAACCTGGAAGAAATGGACAAATTGATAGAAATGCACAACATGCCAAGACTGAACCAGGAAGAAATAGAGAATATGAACAGACAAATCACAAGCACTGAAATTGAAACTGTGATTAAAAATCTTCCAACAAACAAAAGCCCAGGACCAGATGGCTTCACAGGTGAATTCTATCAAAAATTTAGAGAAGAGCTAACACCTAACCTTCTCAAACTCTTCCAAAATATAGCAGAGGGAGGAACACTCCCAAACTCATTCTACAAGGCCACCATCACCCTGATACCAAAACCAGACAAAGATGTCACAAAGAAAGAAAACTAGAGGCCAATATCACTGATGAACATAGATGCAAAAATCCTCAACAAAATACTAGCAAACAGAATCCAACAGTACATTAAAAGGATCATACACCATGATCAAGTGGGGTTTATCCCAGGAATCCAAGGATTCTTCATATATGCAAGTCAATCAATGTGATACACCATATTAACAAACTGAAGGAGAAAAACCATATGATCATCTCAATCGATGCAATTTTGACAAAGCTCAATCGAGCTTTTGACAAAATTCAACACCTATTTATGATAAAAACCCTGCAGAAAGTAGGCAAAGAGAGAACTTTCCTCAACATAATAAAGGCCATATATGACAAACCCACAGCCAACATCGTCCTCAATGGTGAAAAACTGAAACCATTTCCACTAAGATCAGGAACAAGACAAGGTTGCCCACTCTCACCACTATTATTCAACATAGTTTTGGAAGTTTTAGCCACATCAATCAGAGAAGAAAAAGAAATAAGAGGAATCCAAATTGGAAAAGAAGAAATAAAGCTGTCACTGTTTGCAGATGACATGATACTATACATAGAGAATCCTAAAGATGCTACCAGAAAACTACTAGAGCTAATCAATGAATTTGGTAAAGTAGCAGGATACAAAATTAATGCACAGAAATCTCTGGCACTCCTATACACTAATGATGAAAAATCTGAAAGTGAAATTAAGAAAACACTCCCATTTACCACTGCAACAAAAAGAATAAAATATCTAGGAATAAACCTACCTAAGGTGACAAAAGACCTGTATGCAGAAAATTATAAGACACTGATGAAAGAAATTAAAGATGATACAAATAGATGGAGAGACATACCACGTTCTTGGATTGGAAGAATCAACATTGTGAAAATGACTCTACTACCCAAAGCAATCTACAGATTTGATGCAATCCCTATCAAACTATCACTGGCATTTTTCACAGAACTAGAACAAAAAATTTCACAATT